>NC_084763.1:33067570-33391868 GCF_028858725.1 Colius striatus | reverse complement strand
TCTGAGCAACCTGACCTGATTGAAGATGTCCCTACTTATTGCAGGGAGGTTGAACTGGATGACCTTTAAAGGTCCCTTCCAACCCAAACTATTCTATGACTCTGTGATTCTATGAATGTATGTGGTTAGTCCATGCACTTTAATATTTGTGTCCTATCAGACAATGCAGAGTGCGGCAGGGCTTAGCATCACTTGGATGCTTCTCCTCATAGGCAGGCCAGATGCAGGACATAGTGTAGTGCACAGGACTGTATGAATGCAAGCTGAGATGTGTTGGCATTGCTGCAGGGTAGTGACGCTGTGGGTTTATATTAGATGTCTTCATGACTGTGCCAACAGACAGACTTGATAGTGTGTGCTGGTTACCTAAGCCAAGGATATCTAGAGATAGTATTTTCCAGTTTGCATCAACAAAGAGCAGTTGCTCTTGGCTCTTTGTTATGTCAGAAGAGGTCTCTCTGGGATGGAGAACTCCAAGGCCTAGATACTTTTAGGATTCCACAAACTAAAATCTGTATGTAGTTCTTTTTTGGCTGGGGTTTCAGGCTGCTTAAAACAGATCTTTCTCCTACAGAGCTTTCTGAGGGAAACCCCAGACTTGGTGCTGGTGTTAGACAATCAGTTTCTTTTAATATTGCAACTGCCTAATTCCCATCTGTGTCTCATCTCTGCAATTTCTTCTCTGGAAGATTTTTCTCTCTGGTGCTTCCCTGCTGAAGCATTAGTGACAGCTGATGCCCACGCAGGCTTTAGGGGAGTGCAAAGCCAGGAAAGCTGGAGGAAGCCTGTGGTGGCTCCTCCTCACTGACTCACTGGCTTTGACTGTGACAAAGCAACTACATAGCAGAGAATAGACATTTTAAAAAAAGAAGTGATCTATCTCAGATGCTGTCAGAGTTTCTTCTCCTCCCAGATATAGAGAGACTTTCAAGCAGAAGATAATGAATGGTCAAACTGTGATTCTTCTTTTCTTGAATTTGGTTTCTTAAGCATAGCTAGAGAGGTTATCCTGAGTGCTGTCCCTGCCTCCTGCCCTGCGGAATGGAGTGTAAGTGTACTACTCACAACTGCTTGTGCTTCAGGTACAGTGCTGTAGGTCAGTATTACATCCATGAACATGTCTGATTCTTTGTATGGCACTCTTACAGCTCTTCCTCACTTCTCTTCCCGCAAGTGAATTTTTCATCCATATTAGTGGAAGCCCAGCAGTCCAGTTTAATATACTCAAAACAAGAGATGACTGCTCTGAAGAAATTGGCAGCTACCCTGCAAACGTAGCCATTCCTCCTCACAGAGGATAAGGAGCTGCTCTTGCATGCTGTTCTAGATGTAAGGACTTCTCTAGACTGAGAAAGTACTGAATGTATCATCCATGACTTGTAACATTTTTCTGAATGTCAGATATCTAAATGACTTTGCCACTATCACAGAGGCATAGAATCATAGAATGGTAGGGTTGGAAGGGACCTTTAGAGATCATCTAGTCCAACCCACCTGCAGAATGTTTTCCTTATTTTGATTCTCGATAACAATCGAAACAAAATTTGTCTGAAATTCCAGCTGTTGCTCTAATTAATAATAATGCTTCTGATGCAAAGTAGTTACAATTTCCATCCTTGTCTGCATTAAAGACAACCTGTGGGTTTTCATCTTTCCCAAAGTTGACAGGTTATAGATGGCAGAACCAGCCAAAATTAATTGTTTTTGCTGTGACTAAGGTTGCCACGGGATGCATCCATAGTGTCAAGTTGATTAGTTTGCTTTAGTGTTTGCACATTTCTGTTTGCTCCCAGTTTCAGTACAGGACAAATAAGTTTATTCACTTGAAGAAGAAAATGGGTGATAGGAAAGATTGCCTTGAATTTTCAGAAACAAGCAAATGTTGGGGAAAAGCAGTAGTTTATTTGTCTTGTATGGCAAATTATGGTGAGGAAATGATTGTGATGCCTACTTCTCTCCTCAGAGTGGATGCCAGAGGCATGAATTGCTGGCAAATGATTGTTGTGATTTTGCCATGTTTGCATCACTGTTTTCGTATGCGTGGTGATCCATCTCAGCCATATGGCTTGGTTGGGACTTAGGTGCTGCTTTTGCTTTCCGAACAGAGGCACAAGGAGCAGGCGTTGTGTCAGCAGTATCTGTAGTGGCAGCAGTAGCAACAAAGGGTGGAAAGTACGATTTCATAATTGCTATTACACAGTGGTCACCAGCCTACATTGGCTGTGGTCTCTGATGTGGAATGACCTGGCGTGATCAAAAATTGCACATAGAGACTCTTTATGTATGTCTTTGACTGGAGTAACTGAAGGTGTGGTAAACAGCCATGGCAACAAGGTGCTGTCTGTCAATATGCTGTTCTTGTGTGATTCTTTCTCATTAGTGGCCATCAGTCATTGGAAGGATAAAAAGCATAGATGGCAGGGCAACAGCAGCTGAACCTGGGGTCAGGTCTTGTTTCTTACCACAACTTGCAAAGACAGAATAGACATATCCAGCATATACTCAGTATGTTTAGGCCTTTCTTAACATGTCAGATTAGACAGTTTGTATGTTACAGATTTTATAGTATGCGATACTAATAACATCGTTAATGAAGCACCAAGTTTGCTAGCCCATGGGAAGGATAGTCCATGTAATTCTTCATAGTTCACCTCTATTCCGACTCCTTAAAAAAAAAAAAAAGGATTGTCATGACCTAGTGGTTACTGCCGGTAAATTCTGTAAAGATTCTTGGTGATTCAGAGCTACGGGAACATGTCCTAAACTTACAAAACTTTTCTCTTTTTTTGAGAATAATCAGTTTGTATCTGCTGCTCTATTTTTCTTGTCTTAGTCATAAAATAAGGTATTAGAACAAGAATATGAGTATTTATTTCTGAATTAAATTCTGCGACGTATAGTTAGTTATATGTCTTTTCTTGATTGTGCTGTCACTGCTCTCTGGAAGAGAGATGAGTAGTTATATGTGTGTATGTATGATTTCCCTGGCGGTACCACCCAGAGTGTCTTAACAATAATACCTCATTCTTTGAGTTTGTCACAATCTTGGTGCCGGGTGAATCACTGATGACCTTTTTTCGTTCACATTAGAGAAGATAGAAATATATTCTTTTAATAGCAGTAGCAGTGTTGAAGTGAGCCTGTCAGTTCTTTGGGGCTTGTTTGCTTTATCATACTGATTGAGCTTTGGTATCTCTCAGGGTTGTCAGTGCTGTTGGTGGCTTTTTGTTTCCACTGTAGCTGGATTACAAGTGGTGTTGTAAACCCTGGTAAACATTGCAGGTAAATTTCAAGGCAATGTTTTTTGGTTTTTTTTTTTTTTTTTTTCTAAATACTTAAGAGAGGCACAACCAGAGATTAAGATGTTTTGTTGTATTTTCCTGGAAAAAAAAAAAAAGAGCTTTCTTTAAGTAGTGGCTCTGTAGACTTTTTTGTAGTGGGTAGTTGGCCAGTGTGATGGCAAAACCAAATCTGTTAAATCACAGGATACAGGAGAATTCCCATGTCTGAAATCCCACACATACTCTAGGAAGTATAGCAGCAGCAGATGTGGTGAAATAGCTCTACTTAAGTTAAGCATACTTTGAGGAAAAAGTTATAACTTTATTTTATTTTTAGCAAAGTGAAATCTTGAATGACAGTTCTCATGACTGTACTGAGCAAGCAGTTCATGACTATGGTGGATAGTCTTTCACAAAGAAAGAAAATTTCCAAGCATAGATTTTCTTTTCTTCTTTTTAACACTTAGAGATTCATTTAATAGAATCAATCAACCATTAAATGCAATTGTGCTAAATGAGGTAAATGACATACAAGTATATCCTCCTTCTTAAGCTAGTCAAGTATATGTTGAATACAGTGGGCAAGATCATATGAACAATGTACAAAGGAAAATGAGTTAATGCCAAGTAGGAGACAGACTATTTTACTTTGATGCTACCAATGCTGCTACAATTTCACATTGAATGCTTAGGTAAGATACTAGATAAGAGTAGCATGATATATTTGAAAACAGAATGATAACTATATTTACCACCGGTAGTACCTTAGAGTCCCTTCTTGTGTGCACATCTCAATATTCCCAAACAGCGAACAAGATCCTAGAAGCCATCTCTTCTGTCTAATTGAATTCAAGAAAGATGATCGCAAACAAAAACTCAGTATATTATTTGATGCCCTGAAAGAAAATTGTCCTGAGGCATATCCAGTCACAATAAATCTGAATCTGCTGCCACAATATATAAATGCCAATCATTGAACACAAGAAAAAGAATGGGACCATTTTGTGTGATGAAAAAGAATCCAGAAATTAATATACTATTTTTGTTACATCATTTTTTCCTATACTTTACCTTAATCTATTCTTTGTCTTTAGCAAGCAATATTTATCTGTCTCTCTCACCATCGTTCAACAGCAAGTGACTGTATCTCCATTTTCCTTGATACAGTCCATCTCTGATCCACATTTGAAAAATAGGTCTTTCTCATCATAAATGAGATGATCCAAGCTAAACTCACAGCTATTGCTTTTGACCTGTATTTCTATATGACTGCTGCTTTTCAGACCTAAATATTTGTGGTCAAACCTTAGCTCAGCAGTATTTCAGTTGGGTATAGCTCTGCTGATTGATCGTGCGTTTGTTTGGTGTCAGCATGAATGAGGTTAGGTTTGATTATGAAACCCTTATGGGCATACTTGCCTTTGACAGCAAACCACAGAGAAGAAAGGCTGCCAGGAGAGGTTACTTACCAGCGTCAGCAGGGCTTTTTGTGACTGTCGAGTGGGCTTTGATCTCTTCTTGTGTCAGGGTAGAGTTGGTTGCAATAGGTTGTGCATCTCAACCAAAATATAGATTGACAGCCTTCTGTCCTACTTTTTCACTACACACATCATTAGATATGTGGGTTGTTTTTTAGCTTGATATGGCCTACATAGAAAGAAATGTTCATGATTCTTTCTGTCTTCAAGTGTTTTGAGAAGCAGGAGGCAGGGGTACATAACATGGGGAAGGCTTTATCATATGTAAAAGAAGTCTGTGAAAGACATGGAGTAAAAAAAGACTTTTCACAACTCCGCTGTCAGGGTGTAAGCATGCATGGACACTCTTCATTTTGTTTTCTGTTTTTAATGGGAGTCCAAACACCTAATGGTGTTAGCAACGACAGCAAAAATTAATCTGTCATTCCAGGACTTTACAAAATACTAGATGCAGATGGATTTATTGCATACACAAACAAAAGCTTAGGGAAGGAGCTGAAAGTGATTACCAATATTTTCAAGGGGTTAGCTGTTGGCACAGTTTATCTGTGTGTTGCATGGCCAGACCTTACACATAGATTTTGCTGGTTATTTTAGACTAAGTAAATGTTTACATTTCCTTATGCTTATTTCTGCATCAATTCAGTCTGCATCAAAAGTCTTTTCTCTGATCTTATACATACTAAAGCAGGATAAAATGTTCAGCAGCATTGGTCGTTTAATATGTGACTTATTTTGCTTAGCTTTTGGAGGTATTTATGAAGGCTTCTTAGGAACATCATGTAGTTAAAACAGCCACCTTCTTGCATCAATATCGCTGAAAATCAGTGTGAGATGGGTTTGTGGATTCTTGTGAAATGTTTATCATCTCGATCTTCTTGGAAGAGGCAGTCTATTGAGTTTTTCATATTGATGGAAAATAGAGGCGTTAAATTTTCCCTCAAGTGACTAATGTCTTCTTGGTTTCAACCACTGGTTTAAATAAAGCTGTGAGGTTTTTTGCAGCAGCTTTGTGGCAGCCATAACACAGTTACTGTACTGAAAATAGTGTGTAATAGTATTTCTGTACTGAAACTTTAATATATTTACTATTTTAAATAAATCAATGTGAACTAACAGCTTTTCAGGCAAAGGAAGCCTCAAGTGGAAATCAGCCCAGGTACTGGCATTGTGTTGAGCAGCAGAGTGGCATGCTTGCTCCAAGGGAAGTCATTAAAGAGTCTGCAAGCAAAACTAAGAGAGCAGGCTTCTTGACACCTGAAAATACATGTTGCTACCTAACATGGTTCAGTGTTTCATACTGTGGGAGAAACGGTGCTATAGAAAACCATGGCTACATAATTGTATCTTCTGTAGCATGCTCATAAAAGAGAAAGAGGAGATAGGAGAAATTATTTTCCTTTATTTGAAGTAATCAATAATATACATGGGACTGAAGTTAAGTAAAATTATTACCACTAATGTGCATTTTTTCATTACTGCCAAATGTGGACAGTTAAGTGAATTAGGCTGGCAAACTGTGACCTCTAAAATATGAAAATACGCTTTTCCTGACTGTTTGAAGTTCCTGAAGGTCTGAATAATCTCTGATGGAAGATCATATTCATGTTGAAACTATGATAAAAAGTACTGCAAATAATATAATTAGGTTAATGCAGTCAATATTTAATTAGAGTTGAAATAAACCTTTAAACCTGATTAAAAATACCTATGGATATATATTGCTCTCCCAAAAAAGTTAATACCTAATATGGAGCATAATTTGTAAAGAGATTCATCACTGACATAAACTTCGTTAAGAGTAAAGACTGAAACAGAGACTGTGTACGGATAGCCTTTCAATGTATTTTGGTGTTTAACGTCTGTGAATCTTTACTAATAGTACATTCTTAATGCAGTATTAAGTTGAATTATGTATTTTAAATATTGACATGTATAGTCATGTCAATATTTATATAGGCATCTTAGTCATTGAAGATCACCTTCTGCATTTATTATTACAAAAAAATAAAAATGAATAATTTATGCTCAACTGACTTTTACAGCTACGCTTGTGCACTGCTTGAATGAAAAAGCACAAATTTATAAACCTGAAGTTAAAACAGGAGAAATTTTCTTTTAAAAGACTTTTCAAACTCTGCAACATTAGAGGACAAAAGCAGTAGCTATTTTTCTATGTCAGAAATCTTTTTGGAGTAGGTAATTGGGTGCTTTTTGGTCTGTTTTCACAGGTTTTCAATACATATTCCAATGAAGACTATGACAGGAGAAATGATGAAGTTGACCCCGTAGCTGCATCAGCTGAATATGAACTTGAGAAGCGTGTGGAGAAGCTGGAGCTCTTTCCAGTTGAACTAGAAAAAGGTATGGGATCTGTGTACTATTTCCAGTTCCTGTGGCAATGATCTACAGCTCTGAGGAAGTCCACACATGCCTGCAGAGCCTATCTTGCATTTCCATGAGTCTGTTGAATCACCTTGGTTTATGGGGTTTCAGCAATTTTTCACTGAGAAGTTAAAAACCAGCACAGACAACATGCAGTTCTATACTTCCCTAAAAGAATTTTTTTTTGTGGCACTTCAAGAGGGACAGAGAGCTTCTGGAGAGAGTCCCGCACAGGACCACCAAGATGATCAGGGGACTGGAGAATCTTCCTTATGAGGAAAGGCTGCAGGAACTGGGGCTGTTTAGTCTAGAGAAGAGAAGACTGAGGGGGGATCTTGTTAACATTTACAAATATCTAAATGGTGGGTGTCAGGAGGTTAGGTCATCACTTTTCTTTGTTGTATCTAGCAACAGGACAAGGGGTAAGGGAATGAAGCTGGAACACAGAAAGTTCTATTTAAACATAAGAAAAAACTATTTCACTGTGTGGGTGACGGAGCCCTGGCACAGGCTGCCCAGGAAGGATGTGGAGTCTCCTTCCTTGGAGATCTTCAAGACCTGCCTGGACATGTTCCTATGCGACCTGATCTAGGTGAACCTGCTTCTGCAGGGGGGTTGGACTAGATGATCTCTAAAGGTCCCTTCCAACCCCTACCATTCTATGATTCTATTATTCTGTGAACATATGATTTTACACAGTGCTTGATGCAATGTGTTAAGTCTCCACTGAAGAGTAAATACCTTGTTACTCTAAGCTCCTCATAGTGTGAAGGTGATAATTGTGTGTAATAAAAATGGTAGTAGAATAGACTTTTAAAAGGAAGCAAAAGAGTATTACTGTTATTGACATGGAAAACCAAGAGGAAGCAAAGCATAATTGTTTACCTGCTGAATAACTGTGCAAATCAAATGTAAGAAGCATCTGCTTTCACTTGCCTTTTTCACAGATGAAGATGGACTTGGTATAAGCATTATTGGAATGGGAGTTGGAGCAGATGCTGGCCTTGAAAAACTGGGAATATTTGTCAAAACTGTAACAGAAGGTGGGGCAGCAGAAAGAGATGGCAGGTAAACTAGACTAAGTATTTGAAAAATTTCCCAGCAATTATGATTTTCATAGGAACGAGTTGTTTGCTTATTGTGTGTGTCATGGTAGCTCGAAGCTGTAAAACCTGGAGACTTCATTGGTAAGATCCAAATAACAGATGTGGCTATGAGAAGACACCAGTTTGGTGCATTGAGTGTTTAAGGACAACAGATTTGCCAAAGATGCATGTTTGTGACTACTGAAAACCCAGATGCTTTAGCGTGAGTAAAGCTGGAGACTCCAAATTTTGTGTCACTTTTGAAGGTATTTTAGATTTTAAAAGTATTGAGCTCCCAGGTGTTCTCTTGGCTTCAAACCAGTTTTAAACAGTCAGTAATTATGAAAAAAGAGTTCTACTCAGCATTTGATTAGGAAAATAATTTGTGCTTAATCTCTTACTAAGTGTACCTCCTTTCAAGTTTACTGACACTCTCTGTTACTTTGTATTTCTTATTATGCATAGACTTCTGCTCCCGAGTTCAGTTTTCACACCTACATTACTGACAGTACGTTCCATAACTACGTGTACCATAAATCTTGCCCACTAAGGAAATTAATTGATGTTTGTAGATCTATACAATGCTCTTCTAAAACCTGGTTTCTTCTAGGATTGCTTACTTGGTATGTGCAGGTTAAGGAACTTTTGAACATGGAATATTTCCCATGATTTAGCGGAGTATCTGTGTATTTACACAATACCTGACACAATCAGACCAATGTTTCTCATTAAAAGTTGGAAAAACACTTCACTGTGTAGGGATTTAAAAATGAAAAGTATTCTTAAACATCTTCCAACACATATAATTTGTTATTTTGTCCCAGGGCATACCCTATGTAAATCTGTGTGCTAATAAAATATTTCTTACCTGATACATTAGCAATTAAGTCTAATTATATGCATTCTCTGCTTTTGTTTTTTAACCATTAGTGATTTGTTATATTGGTTATGAATAACACTGAACAGAAACACAGGTAAATAGAGAAAGCATAAACTCTAAAAAGTTGGTGTCTGTCTTTAGAAAAATTTCTTTCAGTTACATGTTACTTATTGATGAACACTTGTAATTTTTCAGACAGTCTAAATATTCTGCTGTAGAAACCTCACACGAATTAAATCAGAAGGCTCTATGTGGCAGGAGATTTCGAAGTTTACTAACATCGCTCTGAAACTACTGAAGTATACTGTCTTCCAGATTGGGCTTGCAAATATCTTTAAAGATCTTGGCAATAAGATATCAGGTTGAAGGCCAAGTACTGATTTATCCCAGGCTTAAAAAATATGATTGACAGTAAACTAACCATAAGCCAGCAATGTGCCTTGGTGTCCAAGAAGGCCAATGACATCCTGGGATGCATCAAGAAGAGTGTGGCCAGCAGGTCGAGGGAGGTTCTTCTGCCCCTCTCCTCTGCCCTGGTGAGACCTCATGTGGAGCCTGTGTCCAATTCTGGGCTCCTCAGCTCAAGAGGGACAGAGAAATTCTGCAGAGAGTCCAGTGCAGGCCCACCAAGATGATCAGGGGACTGGAACATTTTTCATACGAGGAAAGGCTGCGGGAACTGGGGCTGTTTAGTCTGGAGAAGAGGAGTCTGAGGGGGGATCTTACTAACATTTACAAATATCTAAAGGGTGGGTGTCAGGAGGTTGGGATATCCCTTTTTTCTACAGTAGCTAGCAACAGGACAAGGGGTAATGGGATGAAGCTGGAGAAAAAAAAAAAAAGTTCCACTTAAACATAAGAAAAAACTATTTCTCTGTCAGGGTGAGGGAGCCCTGGCACAGGCTGCCCAGAGGGGTAGTGGAGTGTCCTTCCTTGGAGGTCTTCAAGACCTGCCTGGACGTGTTCCTGTGTGACCTATCTAGGTGGAGCTGCTTCTGCAGGGGGGTTGGACTAGATGATCTCTAAAGGTCCCTTCCAACCCCTACCATTCTATGAATTTTCTGTATTTCCTCACATTTTTCGTGAATTTGAGTGGACTGCAGAAGTTAATGTTCAGTCACAAGTCTCTTCTTTCATTGCTCTAGATGGCATCTGAAAGAAGCTTGTCAGATGAGAAAAAATAGTATGTTTCTTTGACCATTCTAATATTTTTGTTGGTTTTCTTCTGGCTAAATGGCTTTACAATTTTGTCTTGGAGCCTGACTGATCATTCACTTGGGAAAGTGATATGTAATCCTCTCAGTCAGGAGCAACCAGTTCTGTAATAAAGTGCATCAACTGTAACATCATCATTATGAAAAGCCTAATTATTCATTAACACTGCTAGCAAAACAAAATCTCCTAACAGAAAATAAAAGTATACTTCAGCAGCTGCACCAGATATTCTGAATAACCACATAGCAACCTTCAACCAGGCGCTTCTGAAACTACAATTTAAAACACTATAATGTCTGCAGGATGACTCCCAGCTTTTACTGAAAGACCCATCAAATCATGACACAAAGTACTTGCCTCCCATAGAAACTCAAAATCAGGACAAAGTGATTGAGCACACCTGTCTTGATTCATGTTGCTGCAAACAAACAGATAATGTTTAGTTGTCATATCAGAAGGCATTGTGTGGCAGTATTTAGACAAGGAAAGTGCTTTGAAATGAACCCAAAGGCAAGAATGTGGGCAACTAATAAAGACAGATCATTATTAGTGTATAAAATATGAAATATTTTGAATATAAATATGAAAATGAAACTCTTTTCCTGGACAATTTCATAGCTGCTTCTTTCATATTGTTGTTGTGATAAGTCATTCACATTTAAAGTGTTTTGATAACATTGAGAACAACAATTTTGAAACATTACAGAGTTCTTGAATTGATCAGTACTCTAAACGTTGTCTCTGCACAGGTTAAATGTTTCAGTTCACTCTACAGAGCCGTAATTATGGAAGTAATTTGTTCAGCTTTAGTTGATTCACTTCTATAGTTGCCACTACATTGAAGTGGTACTTCACATAGGTAGATTTAAGTCATGAACATTAGAAAATATTTGTCAGAAGAGTTACTGATTTCATTAACGATAAAACCAGTTAAACATATATAATTGAGGCTTTGACAGCCTGAACCTAATCTTTCATTCGTGTTTGAAATTAGATTTGAGAGACAGAGGAAGCCTAGAGTTCTCATTGGAGGATGCTGCAAAGGGAAGACTGCCCAGAAAATATGCCTGTGAGTGTATTTTGGTCTAGGTAGTGCCTGAAGTGGCTTGTCTGGCATGTTAGGGCTAGGCTACAGGTGAGGAGCTATGTCGGACCTGGAGAGGGGATGCCTGAGGAAGAGGAAGGCAGCCAGGAGAATATAGCTGGGAGAATATTTTCATCTGAGCAGTACAGTATGTACACAGCAACAGACAGGAATCTTCTTTTGTAATTACATGTAATTATATAATTTAAATAAAAATTATGTTACTTGTATGTTGACATGTATGTTTATATATAATTAAAATATATGTATATATAGAAAGACAAGGAGGTTTGGAGAACAATGGCCATAAAAATAAATGAATTTAGGAGCTGTACACACAGGAAAGAAGGAAACACAGAATATGCCTGAAGGACAAATGGAATCAGACTGAATTGCAGTAGATCAAGATGGAGCCACTTACAAAGTCACAGGCAGCAGTTCACTAACATGACGTTTCATCAGCTGAAATAACTGTATTTCTATGAACACCACTAGTCACCGCTAGCCTGCTGCATAGTGAAGTATGTAAAATTTTGTAGCTAAATGCCATCAAAAAGAATGTTTTTCTACCATTTAGTTTTCAGCCAAGAGGGCAACAACTTCCCACTGAGTGAACACCAGCTTCTTAACTCCTGCAGCCATCTGACTGAACCTCATGTTTCCTAAAGTTAACAAAATTAATGGTTTTTACAGTATCAAAATACAATAAATATTGATGTGTTTACTGTGCTTATTAAATGCTTCAGTGAAAATTGAAATAAATTTCTGAAATTAAAGTGCCAAATACAGTTCTCAAGAGTTTGTAGGATTTTCAAGGAGTTTATAGGCTAGCACAAACATATTTTTTTCAAGGTTTCGTATAAACAGAAGGGAGATGCTGCCTGACACACAGTGACATTCTGTGGTGTGAGCCTGCCAAAGAATAAATCTTGTATTTCTTACTTATCAACAAAGTCCAAAGAACTGAGGATACTGCTTCAGTACTTGAAGAATTGCAAAGCACTGACTCAGACTTGACAGCAAAATTGGTACTCCAGGTCAAAATGCTTCATCTCTCTTTTCAAGCCTCTGTTGTTCTTTGAAAAGAAGTCTTATTACTAAGGTATCCTAAGATATTTAAAACCTTCATTTAGTTATTTTCATGTAATTTAAATGGGATTTTTTTCATAACTGTTTCTTATTTCCTTTCTAAACTGTATCATTCGGATCAGTAGCATCCATGTACTTGAAAATTGCTCATTTTAACAAGTTCTGGATGTGGTTTGTGGGGTTTATTCAGTTTTTGAAACTAAACTATAGGAGTTCATGAATTTCTAGAGGACATTTTAGTATAGCAGTCATACTTCCAAGCATTTGTAGTCCAGATGAGTCCAATGCCTGCCCTAGGGATTTTGTAGCAGTGCTTGCTTCAGATAAAAGCAGCATGGTTTTTATTCTGCCTGACTTTTCCTGCATCAAACAGTGCATCGACTGTAAGTAGGTGTCTGATTTGAAAGGGAGAGTCCTCATTAAAACAGTCCAAGGTCTTAATGTGTGCAGCAGATCACACTTACACTGGGAATTCATCTTTTTGGAGAGAGTTCAACGAAATATTTTAAGAGAGTAGGTCACAAGTCTAATGCATAAGCTCTTTTCACCACAGATGAGCAGGTTGTTTTAGTTAAGTATCACATTTTTTTTCCATTACCATGAAATACCAGAGCTATGTCTTATGCTATTTTTCAAGATTGACTTAAGGAAAGAACGATACAAGAAGTTTTCAAGTACCTCATTTAGTTTAATTCATATGACAAATTCAAGATTTTGTGTTGCAGTATTTATATCCAGGGAAAGTGACTGGATGACTGATGCTATTGTAATGGGAACTTCGAACCTGGATTTATGTCTACATACAAAGAATGGTGCATTTTTCATATTTACCTCAGTCTCAGACAGAATTTTTGTTTAAAGACTTTGTTTAAATTCAAGCTAAAAGTTTTGTTGAAAGTTCACCAAGAATCACACAGTTGTTTATTTATTTGTGGTTTTTTTTCTCTGAAAGGATCCAAGTGAATGACCAAATTGTGGAAGTTGATGGCATCAGTCTGGTTGGTGTTACACAAAATTTTGCTGCAACTGTTCTTAGAAACACCAAAGGGAAAGTCAGGTGAGTATTTTAGAAGAAAAAACAAAAGAAGTGGTTGAATACTTAAGATTACTTGGCTTCTTTCACAGGACTATCAGTATGCCAGGTGGAATCAAGAGTTTTTGATCTCTTTGTGTCTTCTCTGCTTTTATCTCAAGACAAAGATGAGCTATGTTATTACATACTTTTATTTTGGCTTAGATTTTTAAAATATAACCACTGAAATATACTGAAATTGCACACAGAGGACAACTTTTGACTGGTCTCCACGGACCTCAAACTGTTTATATTAACTGGAAAGACAAAAGTCAGGGGTGTTGATCAGATGGAAACTGCTGGCACTGATCTCCCTGCTAGGAAGACTGGCCATGTTACTGCCCCAGGGTTGGAGGAGTAAGGTATTGAGCAGTCTGCTGCCTACAGATGCCACTTCAGCACAGAGAGTACTGCATGCAGTGCTGTAACATCTACTGAACTGAGGATAGTAACATCCCAGTATAAATTCATTGAGCTCCCTGAGTCCCTGCATCATCTCTGGGTTTCTCTCGGTTCCTGTTCTGTGGTTCATGGAAAGGCATGCCTGTAAAAATCCATAAAATAATGAATAGGCTAGAAAATGTAACATATACAGCAAGTAAAATTCTGAACTAATCTAAATACAAGTCCGTAAAATGTCTGTAAATTAAGAACAGTGTTTCCCTAGAAATGAACTATTTTGCCATTTAAAAAATTATGCAGGCACATAACTTTACCATTTAATAGTTTATTAATTTCAGTAAAGATTTAACTCTACAAAATAAATCCAAAAATATCTTTGACATATTGCAAAGCAACAGCCATTCTGTAGTCATCCTTTGGTTCTCTTTCAAAATCCTCTCTAGGGGACACAGCTGAATTCTTTAATTAATGAATGCAAGCCTGCCTTCTTTTGAACCATGACTAAACCACTGGTGGGAATATATTCAGTCTCCCTCAGATGGTGATACTATATGCCAGCATACACATTTCCACTATAATTTTATAGCTGTTCCCTCACAACATTAAGTAGTAATTTTGGGATGTGAATTCTACAAAGACTCTTGAGGGTGCTTGATTAAGGTTTTATTTGAAAGAGGTTATTTAGGAAAAAAGTCATTAATTTTAGTAGAAATTGTAATGTGATTACAGGTGAATATATTTTTGTAAAACATTTAGTTTTAGTTACATCGGTACTATTTCTGCAAAGACTCACATGCGCTGTGAGTGTTCCTACTGAGTTAATTACATAAATGAATAAATACTTTATTAAGTTTTCTGCAGAGCTGGGACCTTCGAACATAAAATCCTTATGACAGAGAATAATGTCTTCCAGTGTTTTGGTACACAAAGCGAATTGTGTTCAATGTTTAACTCAAAAAGCAACCATAAATAAAATCCATGAACATAATACATAAAACATATGTATTACATTTATAAACATCTTAGTTTTTGTAGTTATTATTGCATAAGTTACAGAATAGAATACTTTCTTCAATGAAAAAATAATGGGTTTGGAGGAAGGAAGAAACATAAGCAATTTTCACACAGCATGCTCCCAGAATCTCCTCTCAGGAAGTAAATTACAGTCAAGACTCGTTGCAATCTAGACCCTTTTGTCATGAAATAGTGGACTGTAAAAAAAGTGTTTCTTCGTTGTTGTTGAGCTCATGTTGTCAAGTGTGCTATGTATCCTGTGCACTGGGATCACTGGCTTCTGACAGGTCTCATTTATCAAGGAGGGATGTGTGAGCTGCTGTATTTTTCCTTCTAAGTAAGCTTAAGATTAAGCTTTCAAGAGAAAAATGACCCAGTGCATTAGTGTCACAACTAGATAGAAAATCTCACAAAATAAAATAAAAAATAAAATTAAAAATATACTATTATATTCATTGCAATATAAAATCTTGAAATATTACTAAATTAAAGATACATAGGATAATCTATATAGGATAATCTATATGCACTAATCTGTATAACCACGTATACTGTGTGTGGTTAACAATGTCTTACTAATGAATATGTCTAATTAGAGGAAAGGAATGGGTAGAATTTGATGCGACTCCCCCTATTTTTGTTTCATTTAAAACTTCATGGAAAAAAAACCTCAGAAGCTCTGCTCCTCTGTTTTTTATAGGCCAGCTGAGAAATACATGAATGTTTGCCTGGTTTGTGGTAGGGAGACATGACAAGATGGCTGAGCATTGTGTGGTACAGATTCCTGCCTGGCTTCTGGTGAGATCCTGGACCATTGAGCTGTCTGATGCCTTGCTGGCACTAATGAACTGTATTGATTTTAGGTACTCAAAATCAGAAATAGTTCCAGAAAGCCGTTTTTCAGAGACAGATTTCAGGATACTTGATGTTTTGGCTTCACTACTGGTTTAAACATTTGCTTGTAAAGTGATAGCTAATATTAGATACAATCATATATCAGATATGAAAGAAAATTCAGTATTTTTATCTTTCTAACTGTTTCCCTTCTGCTGTATGACAAAAGAGGCCCCCCTGCTGCTTGCTTTCTGGAGAGAACAATGGTTTTCTGACAAATTCTCTTTCCCACTTACAACCATGTTAGAGCTGGGATGGAGATATTCCTGATCTGCACCTTCTTTTGGCAGAGAGTGCTCACCTCTGCACCTGAAGTGCTCCAGAACCTCAGGGACAATGTAAGAGGATCTTCTGGGGCAAAATCCCTCACTCACCCACAGCCATCAGCTCCTGCCTGTAGTAGCACCACTGCAGAGTGAACTACTGCCCTTTGCGTGCACTGTTCCCATGGTGGCTGCTATAAATGATCTGTGTCACTACAGGATTCAGGAGCAGTGGAAAAGGCTGTCGCTGTATAAATACCTTCTGCCATTCCTTCAGCAGGTGTCCCAGCTGAACTACAAGTGTGCAGGCAATGAACAATTGCACACCCCTCCCAGTTCAAGGCAAGGTGATTTCATGAATCCTTTCACGTGGGAAATCCCAGACATACCTACTCGATGTCTGCAATCTAATAGTGTCACTTGAATGGGTTATATAGAACTGCTTTAATAAGGGTAGCTCTCTTTGTGATTGTAGCATAGATAGTGTGTACCTTTCTTCTGCCTAGTGTCCTGTACACACAGAGGTTTGTATGCATTTCACTGGCATTACTTCATGTTTATAACCCATAGCATTATGTACACAATCATTTGATCCTTAATCTAGTCAAAGCGCATGCTCGTTTTTGTAGCAGAATTTATTATGTGAGATCAGTTGCAATGAAAGGACGTCTATGAGTACAATGACATGAAAGCTATTTCTTAATTCTTCGCAATAACTGCAGTCAATACCTCTTCAGGGAGCTTGCATAATACCAACGCTTTGTGATTTATTCTTTTCCTTTGAACCTTCTGAACACTTAGAATGATCCTGACAGTGGAATTCATTGACCTAGAATAGATTTTTGCAATGTTTCTACCAGAAAAATGCATCCATGCTGTGTGTAGCTGACACAGTAAGGAATTCATGAAAATGGAGACATGACTTGTACCTTTTGAACTGTTTTAGGTAAGGGTGAGACAGAAAGAAAGGAGAGCAAATATATGTACTTGTGATTATTTTGTCCATTTTTTGAAGTATTGGACTATTCAGGAGAGTTGATGTACCTCAATGGAAGATCATTGACTAATCTATTTGGCTGATCCAGTGATACTAAATTCAATTATTCTTTCTTACAATGTTTTATAGGAAGATTATCAGCACCCACCAGATGTACTCTGGTAACCTATGAGACAAAGAAAGAGAAGAAATTCCTTTGTAATCCCAGTTGAAAATGAACTGCTGGTTTTAGGGATGAGAATTAGTGTCCTCATGATTTTAATGTGAGAAATACAGCATTGACTGCTGTTTCAGTTGATAGAAATATTAAATCTTATTTATAATTTTGGTTAACTGTTTAATTTATTAATGTATCAGTAGGTTTCAGAATATGATTATTTGATTAGGGCTTTTCCTTTTACATGCTTTCCAATGTTGCTGAGCATCACTCCTGCTCTAATATTAACAATCAGAGTGCAGCACCACACTAACATCACAAATTGTTTTGTGCTTCTTCTAACCCCATTTAGAACGTAATGCAAACAAACAAACAAAACTTGAAGTTTGCAAGTGGTGCATACAATCATAAAAGATAGGCTAAGGAGACGGTTTGACAGTGGGAATCTGATCCTGTTGTGAAGCTTCTCCTATGTTATTTTTCTTGCAGTCTGCTCATGGACTGTGGTGCTGAGTAGCAGATCTGAAGTTCTTCCAAGTTTCTTGGGTGAAGTGAGCCTATATGACCCCACTTTCCCTTGCTCTTCATCATAGTTAAAGGATGCTAGGAGACCCTAATGTCTTAACCAGAGACATTTTATTTTTTTCTTGATCATACTCCCAAGAGACAAAGTCTAGTTCTTGTACAGAGAAGACTTTGTCCTTTCACCATGCTTTCCTAGTCTCTACACCTCCTAAGACAAATCACAGAATGGTGGGGGTTGGAAGGCACCTCTGGAGATCATCCAGTCCAGCCCTCTGCTAAAGCAGGTTCACCTCAATCAGGTCGCACAGGAACACGTCCAGGTGGGTTTTGAAAAACTTAGGGAATTTCAGCAAGGACTGCACTTCTCAGTCTCACTGGATACAAAGATTGTGCCCACACAACTCTGACAAAGGCAGGGCCCCAGGAAAGGAGGACATGGTCCTGAGAAGACTTACTGCATGGATCAGCAGAAAGGGTCTTGCATGAGAGTTACTGGAAAATCCCAGTCCTTTGCACACTGATTGTATGCTCTTATTATTGCTTTCCTCTGAAAGGTTTCTTTTTAGAAAGTTAACCAAATCTGGTATTTTACTGGAGAGGTGGATTTTATATTCTGTATGCTCCTTCCATATCCTGTAGTATGAATGTGACTAAGAATTCTCTCAGCTTTCCAAACTGTTGCTAGGCACTGAGCGGATGCTCTCATGGTGCTTTCTGAGCCAGTTCTTGAGTTTTCAGGGAGCCACACAGAACCTGCACAAAACCTGTTTGGTTCCTCTTAATTTGCACCACCTTGAAAGTAATTAATTTTATTAATTCTAATCTACCAATGAATTTACCAGTTTCTTTTTAATGAAATTATCCTAAGATGTGTCAAAGTCTTCCCATCTTAATAAGGGATCTAAATAATTAGTTAGCAAATTTTTTGCCATGTTTAATTAGTCTTCTAGATCATTGAAGAGTAGATTCTAACAATAGCAGTGTAGCTATTAAACTCTGGGGATTTTCACTCTTAAAAATTCTCTGTTCTAGTAAAGAATATTTTATTACCTTTATTATTTTTTTTCTTATCTGGACAGTTTTAAATCAAAACAGGGTTTCATCTCAACTCCCACTCACAGTTCACAGCCTAATTTCTTTATCTCTTACTGTACTGCAAATTCAATCTTTCAGATAAAAGGGAAGTCTTTTATTTTAGATAACTCTTATACAAGGAGCAGTTAAAGAATGAAAATTGAAAACATTTGCTTCTTAATTAACACCAACTTGATATGACATCTATTCCTTCTTCAGCTAATTCCTCACCCCATCTTGAGCTAATTTTTTTCTGGATACTATACTGTCTCAAAAAACAGTATTTGAATACCTGCTGTTAGTTTTGTTAAACATCACAACATCTGGAAAGATAATTTATACAGTTGTGTCTTTGCAGCACTAAGACAATATGGAGGACAGATGAAGTCAATGGCAGGATCTAACCAGCACCAGTATACCCCAGTGGGAATGCTGTTTGCTGACAGTAACAGCATTGCTTTATTTTTTGACTCCTTCCCCTGGATAATCATCTGTTCTTCTTCCAGTGTGTGTGTCTGTGCAGATTTTCTCCTGCTCATTCTTACTTTTCTTACCTGTGTTGTTATCCTGTGAAGAAGCTACATCCTTTAAAAATTAGCAAGCATTCTCCGTATGGCAAATCCATGTGTTAGAAGAGGCGGGAGATTTTTGTACTGCTTCTCAGTCTTGCGTAATAAGTCCTGCATAGGACTCCTTAAAAGCAAAAGATACCATACTCCATGTCTGATTCAGAGAGCTGGTTTATGTTGTCTTTTTTTCTGTCTCGAGGTGATAGTTTTGTGCTTCCTTTCCTTGTCTGTTTCTTTTTCCTTGAATCCTGGTGCTGGATGCTGAGGAGAGAAGAAGCAGAAAGAAAAGCCCTTTGCTCTGTGATGCTCATTGCTGAGCCGGGACTTCATGAAGGGCTGCTTAAGAAGCCCTGTGTGCTTGGTGCACTTTTGGCTTCTTTGATAATACTGTATCTTGGACCTATCAGAAACTAAATTCCTGGTGCCTCGTGCCAGTATATTGTAAATGCTGTTTATTCCTCTATGGTTATAATAAAGATCCTGTAACATATGCTGTTTCCTTTCTGGTCTCTGCAAAGAACTCTTACAAGCACTGGTGATTGTTCTGTAAGACTACCAGGAGTTAGTGTGCTGAACAATGTGAAAAATTACTTACAAACACTGTGAGCCCTTAGAACCAGTGAGGTAAGACTGGGTTCATCACTGCTTTGCTGGTTTATATTCCTTGGCTGTGCCTGTTGCAGTAGATGAACTGTGCTTTGAATGGTACTTTGGCATTGAGGCCAGCTGGCACCAGAGTGCTCATTGCTTCCACTATAAAGTTTCTTACTTTTCAGAGCAGGGTGGCTATATCCAAATTGTCCTTCAGAAAAATCCAAGCCAACTCCTAACATCCAGCCTTCTAACTCCTGGACTGTGTCTGAGTGTTATTTGTTAGAATATTAGTTAACTTGGGCCAAACCATTCTGAAGACTTTTGGTGATTTAATAGTGTAGATTATGAGTTACTAATGCTTGGGAGTGTTCCCTGGCACTACTTGATTTACTGACGTAAACATAGGCCCTGTGTCCTGAGATCTTGCTAATTTGAATTTTATGACAAGTTATTTCTCAAAATATATGCACATGTATGGACAAAATTGCATATTTGGATGTAAAATATATAAAGAAATCTGAATTTAAAATATTTTGGCTAGAACATAAACCATTTTTCTAGATAACTAGAGTGTTGTTTTTAAAATTAAGAGTAACATGAATTAATAAGATTTACTGGGGCTAGATTTTATTAGGAGTGGCTTTTCCTCTCCTGGGAAAAGGAACAACTTGACAGGTTTTGAATCACTTCATCCTAAACATAAGCATGTGAACATAAAGTCCCATCCCTGCAACTGAATTATCATGTTTATTTAGGTAGTTTTTTTACTCTTTGAAAGTCCAGGATGCTATGCTGTGGAAGCTTCCATCTAGTTTTGGTGCACCTTGATTAATATGAAACAACATTGTGACAGCTGGGCAGAAATGCCCTCCACTCATCCTTGCAGGGTAAGTTGCCAAGCCACAGGAATGGTGCTGTAGGAGCATTTAGCTATCACTGGACTGTGCTATGCGGATGGTCCACTTTGCATAGAATTTGGGTCACTTAATCATCCAGATTAAGGACATGGTCTTTACTCAACAGCTTACTTGTGACCCATCTGTATTTTCTTCCTGGATTTCCTTCCCATCAATGCTAGCAAGCGTGAAAGTGAGGGGAGGCAGAATTCACCTTGAAATGTACTCAGGTTTTAGAAGTGTTCCCAGTTAGAACATGCACCTTTTGAACAAAGCTGACGTGCTTCACTTGCATTCAGATTTATATAGCATAGATTTAAAAGTGTTTCTTTGAGCTGGCCATTCCCATAAGAATTGTGTGGTGCTATAGGGAATGCTGATTAAATGGTCATCACATATTCAAGAAAACCTTATCTGTAAGTGTTGTGTTGGAATACTGTCAGTGTGTCGGGAAGAGATGGGAGAGCCTCAGAAGAGCAGAGCAATGTAAGGACCAGAACCTGGACAAGTGCCAAAACATTGAATCTCTTGGCTGATTTTGAAGTACTCTTGAATAAAGATAATGTGTCAGTGAGGCCCTAGACCAGAATTGATTTCTGTGTGAATAATTAATCTTAGTGCATTAATATTGGTTTGAAGATTTTTTTGCATGACGCCTTAATTGTCTGACTCAGTATCTATTTAGTGTTGATAGTAATATAGCTTATCAGGGGTTTGTATCCAAGATGCAGTGGAGAAACTACTGAGATTCTTCTGGCATTTAAGCTATTACTTGGCTGCTTTTCCACCAGTACCTTTGATATTGCTGAGGAAGACCTCGAGTATGTCTCTGAAGAATAGCCATGAGCAGATTGAAAGCTTGTGGATAAGAATTAGAGACCAAGGCAACAAAGGGAACCTTATTGCAGGCCACCTGAGGGAAGCCTAAATTACCACTCTTCTGCTCTGATGAGACCTCACCTGCAGTACTGTGTTCAACTCTAGAGCCCTCAGCACAGGAAAGACATGGACTTGTCGGAGCAGGTCCAAAGGAGGGTACAAACATGATCAGAGGGATGGAACATCTTTCCTATGAAAAGAGGCTGAGAGTGTGTTGGAGTTGTTCAGTCTGGAGAAGAGATGACTTTGGAGACACCTTATTGTAGCCTCTCAGTACTTAAAGGGGGCTTATAAGAAAGATGAGGACAAACTTTTTAGCAGGGCCTGTTGCGATAGGACAGGGAGTAATGGTTTTATACTAAAAGAAGTTGGATTTAGACAAGATATAAGTAAGAGATATTTTACAATAGTAGTGAAGCACTGGCACAGATTCCCCAGAGAGGTGGTAAATGTTCCGTTCCCAAAAATACTGGAGGTCAGGTTGGTTGGGGCTCTAAGCAACCTGATGTAGTTGAAGATGTCCCTGCTCATTCCAGAGGGGTTGTACTGGATGACCTTTAAAGGTCCTTTCCAACCCAAAGTATTCTATGGTTCTGTGATTGTGGGATTTTGTGTCACAGGGCTCTGGAGGCTAGGGCAGAAGGGCATAAGAAATATTCGTCTTGATCATGGAAGTCAGGTTGGATTTCATGCAGGACAGCCTCTGGTTGGGGAGCTGATATTGCAGGGCCGGCATAGGTTCAGGGTACAGCACATAGCTTACATCATCCTGGATCTGAGGCCAAGGATGGAGGCTACAGAACTTCTATACAATAGTTAGTTTACTGGCAGCTCCAGGGTCTTTGTAGGCTCTTCCCTAAAGTTTGGGTTTTGTACTGGCCTTACATAGCCATCATCCTACACTAGACATTACATGGGGTTGCCCTGTCAGATAGTTCTTCTATGACCTTAGATAACTTCATTCAATCATAGGCCCTTCTATCTACTGATGGTGGTTATTTCTGTGTTACTTTGGGTGCTAGTCTCCAGGCAAAGTTCTTAATTTGGGTTTTTTTGGGTTTTTTTTTAGTTTTGGGTAATTACCATCACTAATCTCCAGGCAAACTTTGTATACTTCCTTCTTCCAATCACCCTTTTTTCCTCTTGGTTGCCACTAGTAGCTTTAAAGATTTCCATACACATGCTTGTCTGAAGAGAGGGCTGTGTGGATTTACAGAGAGAAGGCCAAAGACACTGTTAGCAAGTTGGCAAATGAGGCTGGATAGGCTAACAGACAGGGCTTCTATTCCAAGGGACCTCAACAGGCTGGAGAAATGAGCTAGCAGAAACCTTATGAAGCATCTGGGGCAGCATAGCCCTGTGTGACACTGAGCTGGAGAGTAGCTGTGCAGAAAACATTCTGGGAGAAGTTTCTCTTCAGTCTGAAGAGAAACACGGAATGTCAAGCATCTTGCTGCTGTCTCAGCTACCTTCCAGAAGATGGAAAGGTTGAATCCAGATTCTTTGTGATCTATACAGGGACAAGATAACAGGCAATGAAAAAAAAGTTGCAGCAAGGGAAATTTTGGGATATTTTCACCAAAAAAAGCCTCCGTACTACGAGGTTTCTCAAACAGCAGAACAGATTGCATCCCATCATTAGAGAGACTCAAAGCTGACCAAGATCATGACAGAGTAGGCTCTGCTTTGAAGTGAGAGGCTTCAGGTGAACCAGAGCTCCCTTTCAACCTAAATTATTCAATGATTCAAAGAGTCTTTATGACTCTTAAGTTTCACAGTTTTATCTTAAAAAGTGTAATGGAATCTTGTATGTTGTGAATTTCTTATGTCCAGTTAGTCATCTCTGCATTTGAGTCTTTTAAGAGAGCCTGATCATGTGCAGGAAAACCGGACAAGTTCCAGCCTGTGCTGCTGTAACTAAATAAAACTACCTTCTTACAGAGTTCACACCGCTTTTAAATTAATTACATGACTATTATCCTAATGGAAACAGCCAGAGTAGGTAATTGAAGACATCTTGAAATAAATTAGATAAATGGTAGCAGAAGCAGCTTTGTGCTTTAAAGCTCAGAAGAAAACTACTTTAAAAATCCAACTGTAAAAGTCCTCTAAATACAATGAAAGTTACTATAAAATTTTAGTGCCATAATTCTTAGGAATTTTAGGAAAGGTTACAAGATAACATTATAAATCCTATTGTAGCAAAACACCGCAAACTCTTCTTTATTTCTTAGAATGAGTCTGCTGTATTCTTACTTGGTTGTTTTTGAATTTAAGGAATCCATGCTAAATTGTTTTCAATTGAGCACTTAATGCCTGAAATGTTTTCAGGAGAAATCAATAATTCATGTCACTAAAATCCATGCTTCAGAACTTCAGTTTTGTGTCACAGAGTTGTTGCCTTCACCTAGTTGTTTTTTCTAGTACCAATGTTATTTCTAAAATGGAAATATTTTTTAATTTAATCAGTTGTGACAATGTTTCTGATTCCCACAGTAGGTAGAAAAAATCAATAACTTATTTTTTATTATTTCAAGAAGCACAGGTCTGCAGATCCTCATTTAATAAAAGCTAGAGATATGCAGACAGCCATGTATCAGGTGTGCTTTAAATCATTAAATCATGACTGGATTGCAAGAGATGTAGGATTGGCTGCCAATTTCAGTAGACTGCTTTTCTTAACAACCATTACTGTAGTTTGATTTCAAATTTCTCCGAATATTGCATTCTTTTAAATCTTCTTAAATCCAAGATAGAGTAAAATAATAATGTTCTTAGCTCTGTCCCTGTTTTATTTTAACAACAACCAAAGAGAATATTTGACAGATTCAGCTATATTGTGTGTGACTGAATATCAAGGTCAGTGAAGTTCTCTCCCCTCTCTTTTTTTTGTGAACATCAGAAATAATCAGTAATGGCCTGAGATTTAGTAGAGTGATGTCATATATTACAGTGTCATGGATTCACTGGGTTTTATTTTACAGTTGCTGACTTTAATAATTAAGAAGAAAATTATTGTCATGAGGTTTAAAGGCTTTAAAACCTTCATTTGTCTCATATCCAGAAACATAACCAATCTCAAAAATATAATTGTTAATAGAATTTATAGTTCTATGTCATAATACTTTTGGTCCTTGAGACTAATTAATCAAGTCTGAAATGCATGTGCTTAATTTTGGTAAGCCAGAATGATACAAAGTACATAATTAGCCACTTAATTGAAGTGTGCATATTATGATTCAGTGACTAATTTTCTGGTCAGTGAATCACAACCTTATGTCTCTTTTTCATATTTAAACACGTCAGATTATGATAGTTCTTGTTTCTAAAGCTGTTGTAGGCATAAAGATCTAATTTATGCTTAGGATTTTAATAACTGCTTCTGATTTATAGTTTTCTTAGAGTATCATAGAATCACAGAATCGTTTGGGTTGAAAAAGACAAAAATGTTGGATTGGTTGGTTGGTTCGTTGGATCATCGAGTCCACCCACTAACCTGACACTGCTAAGCCCATCACTAAACCATGTCTCTAAGCAGCTAATCTACTGATCTTTTGACTATCTCCTGGAATGATAACTCCACCACCTCCCTGGGCAGCATGTTCCAATGCTTGATAACCCTTCTGGCTAAAAAAATTTTCCCAATATCTAATCTAAACCTCCCCTGGCACAGCTTGAGATCGTTTCTTTGGCCTCCAAAATTATTTATTCATCTCCTTTTAAATTATAAACATATAATTTATGACTTATTTTAGTTATAAGTTAAACACAATTATATGCAGCACAGTGTTCTTAAGGTCATGGAATGTAACATGACAAAAGGTTTGGTCTATTTTGTAAAAAATGTACTTATTGACATTTCACAGATTTGCTATTCTTTATATAGAACTGACATCAGTAGTAGATTGAATGCTTCTGAATATTTATTTTCAGATGCTTTTGAATTGTCTCACTTTAAAGCAGTAAATAGCAGGAAAGTAAAATATTGCTATTTTGGAAAATATTTACTTTAAATTTGGTCACTGGCTTGTGACTTTTACTCATGTAACAGCTAACAGCTTCAGGTATCACTTGGGAGCTTTGTTTTGGAATATGACTCAAGTTTTGAAAATCACATCAGTATAAACTGTGAGTGGCTTTAGCCTGAGAAGAAAAAAATTGATTAATAGGCTTTTACATTTTTACATGCTACCTAAATTTTTTTGTATGAAAATATTATTGCATTACAGTCTAATGTGTCAAAACCACTCCTAAATAATCAGGAATTACCAGACTGGAAATGCATTATATATTGTCTAAGTTTTCAGTGTACAAAACTGATTGTATGAAGTATTTCAAGTCTGTTATTTTCCAAGGAAGATGAATTATCAGGCAGAGAGCAGGAGGGAATGGAGGGAATACAATATTTGCATCACTTTCTGTGGTTCCATAATTTACCACATTGGTGATGTCCCTCGTGTGTTTACAAACGTGATATGTTCTCTGCTGTGTGGAAAAAATAGAGTCATGCATAATGTTGCTTAAAATGTTTGTTTAAAATAGAAGGGCTTTTTTCCATATTTTCGTTTAATTTATGTTTACATTAGAGGAGTCAAATATGTAGAAAATATGGGTTGAATCTTTTTTTCACTTCATGCAGCAATCAAAGTTCATTGTTCCTCCCAACTGAGAATGAAAACATGTCTGGTTTATTCTTTGTAATACTTGGCTCAGAGGAAACAGGATCTGACTATGAGTCAATATCCAGAAGAGATGAAGTATAGGGGCTGTGAGGAAATACTCTTTTTCTTTTAGCCCAAGGTCTTTATCATTACTGAGAACCAATGTCTTATTTGGTAATGGTACGATATGAGTGCCAGACTGTGATCTGTTTAGATCAGGATTAAAACAGTTATACTATTACCTTGGTTTTGTTCTAGGTTCTACTCTACTTTCTATAAATGTTTTTGAACTAAGATACTTCCTTTCAAATTATTTTCAGAGTAGTTTGTGTCATTGTTTCAAATAGATTCACTCACTGTCACCTATCTTACCCTTTTGGAAGTAATTACTGAGTTGGATGTTTTGATAACATTTAAGTAATCTCCAAATTGTATTCAGTTCTGTAGTGCCTGACAAAGTGCCTTCATAGTGTCAGACAAATGGATTCAGGGTCATCTACTCATGGGAAGTTGGCTTACACATAGATGCCAAATCCCAAGTGACTTTAACAGGAATAGGCAGGACTAATTAAAATCTTTTTCTTACATGGATTATAATTCACAGTTCTACCTTCATTCCAATAATAAAGTCATCATTTGAGCCAAATGTTGTGGAAACAATTGTCTTTCTAGTCTGCAAAGAAAATATTCTTTCAGTTTGGCATCTTTAAATTATGTTTTTGTTGAGTAGTTTAAAGTGTGTTAGTACCATATAAAGGGTAGTTTTCATTAATAATATAAATAACAAAATATCTAATTACGATTATGCCACTCTTCTAAAAAAAAAAGTGTTACAATCCAAACCAATCCTGAATTTTAGTTGCTGAAAGTTGCTGTGCTCCCAGTGTTCAACAATAGCTATCAGCAGAGCAAAACACTCCTTAGCAACAGAAGTTCATGAAATAAAAGAAAGATTTAAATATGTCCTAAAATTAGGGAAATGGTGTCTATCATTTCAAAATGTGGAAAGAGGGCAGACAACTGTAAAAGCTCAGAAAAACCTTTTAAAGTGGAGAAAAAAGTAATTCTGATGCACATTCCTATCACTACAAGCTGCCAGGAGAATGTCTCTGCTGTTACTTTACATCTGGTCTTTTGTAGGCTTCTGGGAGATACATTGCTCTAAAGTCAATGGAAATGATGATATATTTTTAAAAATTTACTTCACTCTAGGTCTGTGTCCGTAAAGTTCAAACTAAAACTTAGTGGAATTTGGAGTGAAGGCTTTTGTGATCACTTTTCCCCCTCCTGTAAGTACTGTCATGGTCTAATCACTCCCAGTCCTGCACACAGTGACAAATTGCAAATGTCATCCACAGAGCACATTTAAAACAATCACAGCCACATCTGGAGAAAAAAGGACTACCTCTATACAAGACAGAACTGAAAATGTAGAACTTTGTTAAAGCAACAGGAATAATATTTTTTTGTCAATGTTTTGTATAGGTTTGTAATTGGACGAGAAAAGCCAGGACAAGTGAGTGAGGTTGCACAGCTGATTAGCCAAACCCTAGAACAAGAACGCCGCCAGAGAGAGCTACTGGAGCAGCATTATGCACAGTATGATGCAGATGATGATGAGGTAATGCAGTCTAGCGTTTCACTGTTTGATGTCTTTTTATGTTCTGATTTCTGTTCCCGATTCCTTCTTTTAGTTGTCACTCAGAGGTCAGCTTCTGGCCCTCTCCATTATCTCTGTTGCTGATCTTTACAGATTTTGATGATGAATCTTACTTGAAGAACAAAGGTCCCGAAAACCTTTTCAGCATGGATTTAAGATACTTGTTTTGTTCCAGAAGAGCATATATCAAATTGGTTGATGCTTCTGTAATCATTGATCTTCCTCTGAAGGCATATGCATTTCTGAAAGGAGGGAATAAAGTTGGTATACTCATGCACTGAAACACTATTTTTTTGTGAAAACTGGTAAAAGTCACCTTCTGACTTTTAGGGGATTGAGGAAATTTTAGACCTTTTTTTTTTTTTCCTGGAAGAACTGATGTTCTATTTAATTCAAAACATTAAGAGATTTTGTGAAAGTTCCAGGTAAGATCACTCATTCCACCCACTGAATTTTGTTTCTATATGCATAGATATTCCACAGCACAGAGAATTAATCTACTTTGTCTGAAGCATGTATTGATGTTTACAATTAGTGCCTGATGTCCCAATGAACAGGTTTGGAAACTACCAGCTTTAGCAGTAAATTTTCCATAATTTCATTCTGTTCTCTTAAAATCCCTAATATGCCTAAATACCAAGTTACTTGGAAAGATTAATGAGAGAGGTTTTTTTAGGGACTACTGTCTGTGTTACTCCCTAAATTTACTGCTGGATTAGGGTAAATAGCACTCGTTGCAACAAACCGCTTCCACAAAACCCATGCATACAACCTTCCTTTTGCACTATCTTGAATAGTATTACTTGAAATGTCAAACTCCATGTATTAACGTGGTTTTGTCTTGGGCCAGGGTTTTTATTTTTGTGAAAGGAGGTGATAGAGGAGACATAAATAAATCCTATGCATTTATTTCAGTTTAGTTTTCCTCTAAGTACTGAGACAAGGCTTCTAAATGGTGAAATAGAGGGGAAAAAATACTCTGAGAAAATCAGAATCACTGGGATTCTGAAATACACTGTTAAACTGAGCAATAGGTCAGAAAATCAGAAGTGTCCCAGAAGACTGAATAAAAATAATATCTAGCTCTAGTAATGCTTTCACTTTAATTTTCACAGATATTAAAAATAAACATATTTTAATGTCTTTTAGAATGAATCCTTTCATAGAGATGCATATGTAGATGTGCCTGTGTGAGAAGGCTACAAAATCCATATCCTCTCTGTGCCCTCTTCCCACTATAGAAACAGAATCATACAATCACAGAATCATTTAGATTGGAAAAGACCTTTAAGGTCATTGAGTCCAACCATCACCCTAACATTGCCACATCCACCACTAAACCATGTCCCTAAGCACCACATCTACATGTCCTTTAAATACCTCCAGGGATAGTGACTTGACCACTTCGGCAGGCAGCCTGTTCCAATGCTTGATAACCCTTTCAGTGAAGAATTTTTTCCTAGTACCCAATCCAAACCTCCCCTGGTGCAACATGAGACTGTTTCCTCATGTTCTATTGTATGTTACTTGGGGAAAGAGACTGACAGCAAGCTTACCACAACCTCTTTTCATGTAGTTGTTGAGAGCAATAAGATTTCTCCTCAGTCTCCTTTCCTCCAGGCTGAACAACCCTAGTTCCCTCAGCCACTCCTCCTAAGACATTCAAGTCTCTTAACTTCTGTTTATTCTAGAATTAAAATTGAAGGTGTTGACTAATTTCTTGACGAAAAGCTATCATCTCAAAATCAAAAAAGAGACAACTCCCTGTAGCCTCTGGAACAAGATACTTCTCAGAACTCATGGCAGGGTGCTATAGACATCAGAGTTTGAAGACTCATGATATAATTTTATGATGAACATAGTCTGTTAGCTTTCAAATTACCAGGAGAGGTGTGTCTGAAATGCTTACTGCTCAAATCCTCACTATGATGTGTGTTTGGAGGCTGACCTATGTGAGCTATTGGTGCAATTTTTATCTAGAGGACACATCTACCTGTAAAAAATCTCAAAGTTTTCTGTTACCTTTATGCACCACACAGTTGTCGTAATTCAAGATCTGGCAATAAAGAACACGTTAGAAACATTCAGATCAGGAGAATGGTAAACCTTATTATTCTCAGAATAGATGGCTGAGGTGTAGTTGTTAAAGTATGCAATGAGGCACGTTCCCTTTCTAAGTTAACAGACTTAGCAGAAGTAGATTTTGTTTGGAACCTTCAGCAATCTTGATTTTTTTTAAATTGTTTTTGTCACCTGACTATGATGTTCAATAAACTCACATAAGCTGCACCTTTCTCAGACAATTAACATGATGAAAGCTGTGATCTAATGGACGTTAGACACAGTTCAAAGATGTTCTTGGTCAGCACATTCTTCTGCTCCATTGACAAGTGTGAGCATTACTACTTAATGCTTACCTTTCTCTGTGAGGGCAAATGTGGCTGGGTTTATGTTGCTTTGTGCCAGTTGCAGCTTCTTGGGCTCTGATAAGCAGGGGATCTTTTGGGCAAGAAAATCTCAGTTTAGACTGCCTAGATAAATATCCACAAATGTACAAAAAACCCCACCCTTTCTAGTCTGTTTCCTCAGAATTATAGTGATTCTGACTGCATGAAGGTCAGGAATAGCTGGATTCTCAGTATAAAGAGTTTTGTGCTCAGGTGGCACTAAATTACTGAGTTGTTCAGTCTCAGAGCTATCAAACTGTTCTATTCATTTTCATACATTTTTAAAAATATGATAACATGGATCTCCATCTACAACATTGCATGAATAAACAAGAAAATGATCTTTATTTAACTCACTATTGAGACTAACAAATTCTGTGCCTCAGAAACTTCTCCACAAAGAAAGCAATAACATATCAAGTTTCCGGAGCAGGAAATCAGTGATCTGTGTTTGAGTACTGGAGTTACTGCACATTGACTGTGTTTGATTGAGTGATCAAATCACAGGAAGACAGCGTGTGCCAGGCATGTGCAAGTCCTGGTGTTTTATCCTGCTGTGCCACCAGCTGTCTGCATTTCCTCTGCTTTGAAACTTAGGACATTTGTCATAGCTCAGGCAGCATCTTGCTAATTCAGAAGTTCTTTCAAGTGAAAGCATTATGGAGACTTCTGCCAGCCAGTGCACACTGGGCTTGAGTCAGATGTTAAATTAGAGAGACTCTTGTTAGCCTGCTGTAACTTCTCGTTCCGTCACCTTACAGGAATGTTACAGGACAGTTATTTACTGGGGAAGAGTCACACTAACAAACAGTGTTTCAAAAAGATGCATCATTTAGTAGTCCTGAGAGAGATATCATTTACTATATAAATGCCCTACATCACTACAATTCAAGTGTAGGGCTGTTATAGGCTGCAGGTTGTATCAGAGTTGCAGCATGCTTTCAGATGTTCCTTTATTTAAGTCTTTGCATGGAAACACAAGAACCTTGTATAGAACTGACAAACACTAAAAGAGAAGGGATGCCCCATGTAGGGTCTGTGCTCATCTGGATGTAATATCTGAACATACAAAGAAAAATGATTATCAGGGGGAGTCAACATGGTTTCACCATAGGGAAATCCTGCTTGACCATCCTGATAGCCTTCTGTGATGGTATAACTGGCTGGATAGATGAGGGGAGACAAAGGAATGTCATCTACCGTGACTTCAGCAAGGCTTTTGACACTGTCTCCCATAACATCCTCATCAGAAAGCTCAGGCAGTGTGGCTTGGATGAGTGGACAGTGAGGTGGATCAAGAGCTGGCTGAATGACAGAGCCCAGAGGGTGGTGATCAATGGCACAGAGTCGAGTTGGAGGCCTGTGGCCAGTGGAGTTCCACAGGGATTGGTTCTGTGCCCAGTCTTGTTCAACATCTTCATCAACGACCTGGATGAGGGGACAGAGTGTACCCTCAGCGAGTTCCCTGATGATACCAAACTGGGAGGACTGGCTGATTCCCCAGAAGGCTGTGCTGCCATTCAGTGGGATCTCAGCTGGCTTGAGAATTGGACAGAGAGGAGCCTCATGAGGTTCAACCAGGACAAGTGCAGAGTCCTGCATCTGGGAAGGAACAACCTCACACACCAGTACAGGCTGGGGATTGACCTGCTGGGGAGCAGCTCTGCAGAGAGACCTGGGAGTCCTGATTGACAGTAAACTAACCATGAGCCAGCAATGTGCCCTGGTGGCTAAGAAGGCCAGTGACATCCTGGGATGCATCAAGAAGAGTGTGGCCAGCAGGTCAAGGGAGTTTCTGCTCTCCCTCTCCTCTGCCCTGATGGAGCCTGTGTCCAGTTCTGGAGAGAGTCCAGTGCAGGGCCACTAAGATGATCAGGGGACTGGAGCATCTTCCTTATGAGGAAAGGCTGTGGGACCTGGGGCTTTTCAGCCTGGAGAAGACTGAGGGGAGACCTCATTAAAACTTACAAGTATTTAAAAGGTGTATGTTAGGTGGATGGAGTTATACTTTTTTTCTGTAGTATCCAGTGATAGGACTAGAGGTAATGGACAAAAGCTGGAACACAAAAAGTTCCACTTAAATGTAAAGAAAAACTGTTTTACTGTGAGGGTGAGGGAGCCCTGGCACAGGCTGCCCAGGGAGGCTGTGGAGTCTCCTTTCTGGAAGCCTTCAAATCCCACCTGAATGCATTCCTGTGTGACCTGATCAAGGTGAACCTGCTTGAGCAGGGGGACTGGATGAGATGATCTCTAGAAATCCCTCCCAACCCCTACCATTCTGTGATTCTGTGAAAGAGAAGCAGCATAAATGTTCATTGTCTCACAATTTGTTGTTAAGCTCCCATGAGCCAAGAACAGCCAGTAGTATCAGTTATTTTTCATGTACTGCTTACAATAGGCAGTGGTGGTATTTGCCGATGAGCTTATGCTAACTACAATAAAGCTGGGAGAGTATGTTGTTTCAGGTGGTGCCTCTAGATAGCCTGGCACAGAGTTTACTCATCACCAGTTTGTCTAGCTTCCTAAAATCCTGTGTCCTTTTAATTTCTGGTGTCCTGTCAGAAAACAAAACTCAAAGGCTTTGAAAGAGACTGTGTCATTATATTTTCTACTTACTGTGTTAAGTGTGACCTGAATCTGTATCCTTGACAGAAACCTTTGGACTTCTCTATGTTAAGACAGTGTTCTGTGCACATTTTAGTCAAATTCTGCCATTTCTTGGAATCTTTATTTGAACGAGATATTATCTTCTTCACGTTCTACAATAAGTTGCAAAACTCACATAGAGCTCATGACCTGTTCCCTTAAAAGACTGCATATGCTGATGCAGCATGTGAAATTAATAAAATGTTACAGAATTCCATTCACTTTGTGACCACAAATAGTTTTATGCAAATAATATTTTAATGTATGTCAATATCAAAAATTTGTTTGAATATTTTTTCATTTTGAATTCTCATTTATCATGCCATGATAAAAGCAAAGCAACAGTAGAACCATTGAAGAAAATCTTGACACACATGAAAAGAAAAAAGTTGCAATGTATTTGAATGACTAAGACCCAAAGAATGCATTTGCTAAACAAGATCCTTCAGAAAGTACTGTTTTTCCAACATTGTTAACATAAGGCAATCCTATAAAAGTAGTGATTGACAACATACATTTTTCATTGCTCTTTTGAAAGAATAATATATGAACCATCAGAAAATCAAATTAAAAGGTCGACTTGAGTTATTTTTATAGTTCTTCAAGGAGTGTTCCCTGATTGTGGTAGAGTTTTAGTGCAAACAAAAGATTTAGCTTGGTGCAGCATTTGTTACAGTGATCTGGGGAAGATCTGCACTCTGCTTGAGAGTGTTAGGCCCATTCCAAGAATTTACAAGGCAAATAAACAATGTGAGTAATCCATTTTCCCTGTTAAAGTGGGAAATTGAAGTTTGCGTTTATAAAGATGATTTTATGCTATTAGCTGTGATAGAATATACCAAAGCTGAATGACTAAGCCCTGGCTGCTACTGGGAAATAGGTCTTGGATGAATTTTACTTACCAAACCAGACTGAAGAGTCCCAGATTTTCCTTCAAGAGCATGTAAGTTTTCATTGATTACTTACGAAAAAAAAATGTATTGTCTTTGTTGTCAGTTGAGAAGAGAAAATGCATTGCAAGAAAATTTGTGCAGCTACAATAACAAGTGTTGCCTTACAAGTCTTTGTCAGTTTGAAATAAAATAACTTGTCTGTGCCTTGCTGCTGCTTGTAAAACACCGAATTTCCCATTCTAACTTACTGCCACAGGGTCTGAACAGTCTTCCAGTAGCTTCATGTGAAACAAAGGTAGACAGAGCTAAATTTTTCAGAGAAAATACATTTCATGTAGTTTATGGCATATATTTCCTTAAATCACACGTTGCTTCTTTGTTTTCATGTAATTTTAAGGTTGGATTCTATTATTTTGAAGATGAAAGCAAAGTCTCTTTTATTTCTGTGTTCTATCATGTGTCCTGTGTCATTCTGCTCTCTTGTTTACCTGAGCAAACTTGCAGTGCTTTGCTTTGATGACTACTTTTTCGATTAATTGCAAATTAATTGATTAATCTATCAACATTTATCATGTATAATTTGAAGAGAGATTTTCCTTTGTGTTTATTTTAAACTGCCTGATGTTCTCCTACAAACACTCTTGACTCTTGAGGCAAGTAGAATATTGCCTCTTTTTTGAATTTTTCCCCAGTGTAACTTAGTCCTTCATACGTGTTCATTTTTCTTTTAGTTTAAGCCTTGGATGAATCAGTTTTAACTAAACTCATCAGTTTTATTCTTTTGCCAAAATTGGTAAACATAATTACGATTTCACACTTAAATGAATATGTTCCTTTATAATGCACATATAACAGAGACAGACCTGGCTTTTTATGTAAACTGGGTGTGAATCCTGGTTAACGATGGTGTTCCTGCCTCCTCTATGCAATGCTTCAGATTTCCTGGCTACTGTTGAGGAACCTGCCAAGATGGTTTTTTTTAGTGCAGAAATTAGAGTAGTGTATCATCTTATAGATTTTTCAACTTCCAAGTTGACAGTGTGTGGATTATGTTAGTATTTTGTCCCCACAAGAATTAATTTAATTGAAATGTCACTGGGATTTTAGATTGAGTTGTTCTGCTCTCGCTGCTCTGAAGACTATTGAGATTCTTACTCTCAGTACATATAAATTATGTAAAATAAATGGATACAGTTTATTTCATTTGAGAAATAACTGTAGAAACAGAGAGCAATTCCAAAGAAGTGGCTTACATTAACAGTGATTTTTAAAGTGTGGATGGGTCATGCACGTTCATGACATCTTATTTTTGATAGAAGGTTTTAACAAATCATTCTGTGCTTTCTACATGTTTTGGCTTCCTTTATTTTTAAATAACTTTAGTGATTTTAAAGAAGGAAACAACAAATTTTTCATGATTTTAAAGATCCCTTTCAACTTCCATTACTGTGATTCTTTGTGCTGTTTATCCAAGAAATGGTGATGTTACATTTCAACTCTGTGTCCTTGTGCACCTAGACTTAACATGCTTCCATGCACTACTTTTTAATTGAGGGATTTGCAGAAGTCTAAACAATAGCTGGGAAACTAAATTATAATAGAAAATAGAGATTTGAACTGCTGTTCGGATGTCTGAGTTCTTACCTGTTGTTTTGAAAACCTTCTTTGACACTAACAGACAATCCTAGCACTACTGGGCATATACTTCTGATAATACTATTATGTGTCTTCATCTCAGGAGCTGAAAGTTTATGAATAAAAACTTGAGTTCTGTTGAAGTTTTGGTGCTATTACTTTATAAACTTAAGAAAGATAACACCCCTTCCCCTGCCCTTCCTTTTGCGTGTATTTATTGAGTTCCAAACTTTAGAAATATAGATGTGGCCCTGAGGGAAATATTTGCTCCATAATATGTTTGCATAGTTATTTGCATAGCCAGTAGGCTATTTGTGATGTACTCCTGCTTCCAGAGTGAATCCTACTGAAGCAAAGTGGTACCTAGGCACGTTGGGCATGGGGAGCGATAAGCACAGGTCTATGTGCAAAAGATTGTCTAGAGACTTGGGGTTTAATATGGCAGGATTTTTCAATATTGTTTTATTTTGTTCAATCTTGAGATACTAATTGTAGCTTATGATTTTTTAAATTCTATTTTTTCAGCAAATTGTTCACGTTTCATGGTTTACCAGCCCAAGAAACACCCACATTTTCTGTTTAAAACTAGCTTAAAGCAGCTTCTTATTCACGGTGAAAATTCAGTAAACTCTGACTTCAGTCTCTGAACTGTGATAATTCCTTTTTCTTTCTGTCATCTTTCTATGTGGACATGATTTTTCTATTGTTAATTTGTTAAGAACGAACCAATGGGTTTCCAAATTGAACTTGGAATATCACTGGAGAATTACTTCCTCCCAATGGCTTATAAAAGACTAATCAAGATCCTGTTAGTCCTATTCTGCTTTCATTTCTGTCTGGAAAAATTTCCATCTTAAATCTGATGTGAATTTGGAGAAGTCTTCCTATGGAAAAGAGACCTCACTTGGAAAAGGATGAAGACTATCAAAATATAGAGCCAGTAATGCTAAACACAAAATTCTTAGTAGTGAAAACATTGTTCTCTCCCATCTCTTAATGTTCTGAAATAGTGCTGTGGGGCTGTATTTTGTCTGATAGAATTCCTTAGTACTGGGATTATAGCTAAAGAAAAAGAGCAGTATGCTGTGTTTGCACAGTAGCTTGATTACTCTTTTAACAGTCTCTGCCTAAAAAGAGGATAACTGGAATTTTTTAAATACTGTAAAATTAAGACAGGGGAATATGCTACAGATGAAGAAGATGAAGACATGGGACCTGTCCTTCCAGGAGGTGACATGGCTATTGAAGTGTTCGATCTCCCTGAAAATGATGACATGTTCTCCCCCAGTGATGTGGACACCAGCAAACTTGCTCACAAATTCAAAGAGGTAAGGTACAAATCAGAAAATATTCCTTAAAATGTCTCACTGGAATAAAATTTCTGGTTGTCTCATTCCTCAGTGCTTGGGTTGTTTTTTTTCCTTGAAAGTTACAGTTATTTCTAGTTGTTTGTGTACTTAGTACTTTTGAATAACACGAAAAGTCTACATAGAGGAATTGGAACTCTTCTCCAGCGTTGTTTTAGTATCAGCTCTCAGGTGGCTGTTCCATTGATGAAGAGTAATTTTTAATTGAAGTTTTCAGCACAGGAGTTGTTCTGCCTCAGCACTTAGTTTGCATTTTTTGAAGAGGAAGAGAGAGTGCAAGTTAATTCATTACTGGAAATGACCAGGAAAATAGCAAATGCAAAATTTCAGTAAAAAGGGACATAAGGAGTTCATCCTGCATCATTGTACAGTGACTTGTCAATGTTCAGCAGTGTCATATGTTTGGTTATGTGTTAAGAAAGATGCTGCATTGTGTAAGCAGGCATATTTCAAGGTGATGTTTTACCAAACTCTGTGGTTACAGAGTTTGTGCAGCATCTACTGGTACTAACTGGGGCTTAAATCAGTGATGTTCATTATAGTAATTGAATTCATATAACTTAACATAACAATGTACTGATAAACATTTGTTCTGTATTTTAGGCTGTGATTTTGATGTGGTTTGTTTCTGAGCTTGCCTGATACAAATAAAGACATGAAACAATTGGATTCATCTAGGCTCACAGTAATGGGCTGAGTGATGCCAATAAAGAACACTTTCTTTCTTAAATACAGGAAGATGGAAGAGATGGAAGATGAAATTAGCCAGAATCTCATAGAGATTTGAGCAACAGAACCTGGGCCCAGAAAGGAGTTTTAAAATTACAGAGGCTCTCTTTTTATTCTTCCTGCCCTATCCTCTCCCTTTCCCCTTCCATCCACTCAAACCAGATATTTTGCCTTTATAAAAATATATTGTTATTACTCTCTAGTGAGAGTAATATATGGAAATTAATCAGCCAATGAGCAACCAGTCTTTCCCTTTTCTGCTGATACCCTTTTCAGCCTTTGGATGCCTACTCGTAGTCATCACTATTTCCTCAAAGTTCTTAACTTCCCTTAAATGATAATTTTCTCACTCCATATTTTAAGTTCTGGACTCTTATGCAAATTATCAGAACAGTTTACTTACTTTTGAAAGACTTTGCATCATACATAATAATATTTTCTCAAAGCAGTGGGAAGATGCTCCCATTCTAATTATGCTGGTGTACCAAGGCTGTGCAAACCACAGATGCAGTGATGGGCAAGACACTCACCTTTGAACAGATTACTTCTAAAACTACTTGGATACCATTTCCATCAGCTTGGGCTGTTGCCATACTTGAGCATGTCCAAACTGATTTGAAGTGATTTGCAAAGCGAACTGATGTAATGGCATCAAAATGTTCATATAGAGGAGATCAGATAAAAAGACTTTGAGAACCTCCAGTTTAAGTGCAGATGACAGCCTGAGAAGAAAACATTAAATGCTCCCACAGAGTAGTGGACTCTTTTTCACAAACCCACACAGTTACTGCTGTTAAAAGCATTCCACTTTTGTTTCACTGGTTGTATTTAACAGTACACAGCTGCATTTTGTTGACTGCTACAGAGTGAGTACATGTATTTTTCTTGGTATTTTCCCTGAATTCTTAAAACACAAGCAGACTTGTTCATGATCACACTGCACAACCCACACAGTGTTTTCTGGAATTGTATTTAAAGAATAACTGTTCTTTCTTGTTCTTGCTCCGGAGATTAATGAAAGTATTACACAAGTGGGTTGGACATAATCTTTAAGCATAATAGTTCGACCTAATTAGTTGAGTTCAGTCTTTGCAATGAAAAATGTGCTCACATACTTTGAAGGCAGTTTTACTTGAAGTGACATATTTTTGGAATTAAACTCAGAAAAGAGATGGGCATTCCTGAGTGAATCACTGTACTTCTGCAAGTCTTGTTTTCCTGGCTGAAAAACATGAGCAAGGGGACCAATTTCCCTTAACTGCTTCCAGAGAAAGAGGTAGAAGCTTTATTTTAGCTGTGATGATTTAAGAGAGACAAGATCTGTAGGGAGAAGGGACATCTTATGTAAGAATTAGGTATTATATTTCATGTCTTAATGAAATAGATTAAAATTCATTATCAGTATTATTGTATGCAAAAATGATTATATAAAAATTCTCATGAAGATTAATAGATTCCCTTTGATACTTTCTTGCCAACTGCACTCTGGGTATTTTAACATTTGCTAGCTTTTCATCCCATTTTACCTTTTGCAGTCTTAGATGAATTGAGTCCCGTTTTCTCTATATAGCCCTTTCATTCTAAAAAGTTTTATTGTTTTGAAGAAAACTAATAATCTTTTCAAATATGCCAAAATTTATTCCAAGTGTCTTTGTTAAAATGAAGCCTTCACAATTTCATTGATTTGCAAAACATAAAAATACAAAATAGGTTCTGTCAAGAATTTATAAGGCATTGTATGGGACATGGAATAAAGTATGCCTGCTTGCCTATTAGTAAACCTACATAAAAAGTTTTCACTCTGGAGTCCAGATTTGCTTGCCAAATAGTTGACCTTGTGTGTTGTTAAGTCAAACCTGTAAATGTGTTAGTATTTCACATCTGTTCTGCAAGCACAATTAGTTCTTTGAAAACAGGAAAAAAATTTAAAAGTAGATATCCAGGTACATGGTTTGTCTTTTCAGCAGGAAAGTGTCTCTTTTCTTTTGCCTCAGTGGGATCCACTGTACCATATTCTGATTCAGTAAGCTCACTGGGTGCTCAGTATTCAATTTTTTTACTTTATAACAGAGAATATAAAAATATCTGTTAAAACCATCTGTACCTGAGCAGATTGTCATTTATGCAACAATTTAGCATTTATTTGTATGTAGTAATAAGCTGTTTAAGTGCTGGTTATGAGTCTGTTGAGATGAGAATGTACTGCAAACAGGTAGCCTAAGTAACAAATTGCAAAGTGAAAAAGTGAGTATGAGTAATAGACAGTCATGGGGACCAGAGTGCTTACTCTGGAGACAGTCAAGACGTGAGGGTTGGCAAGAAGATTCCTAAACTGTTCCTCAGGTGTAACTGGTTACATCAGTGTCTCTTTTCTTCCTTCCAGCATAAATTCAGTAATTCTCCACCAGAAATGGCTGAGTTTATTCACTAGATCAGTTCAGGCTGATTTGCAAACCAGTCTGCATCTGAGAATGCACATTTACTATGGCACAAGTGCATTCAAGAGTCATCAGCAAAAGGGAATTGCAAAAGTAGCTTGGCCTTTCTCAAAGATGCTGTACCAATCAGCTTTGTGATGGTTTTTGTTATTTTGAAAATTACTCCCCTTCTCCAGAAGAACTTCTCTTTTGAGTTATTCATACATTTTCTAACTAACAGCCTGGTCTTCAAAAATGTAGCCACTGCTTCACTAGAGATGATAGTTTCTCGTTCAGTACAACTCCCTCACATACTCCATTAGCTCTACATTAACTATTCCCGAAGCCTGCCATTAGTCTTATAAGAGAAGTAACTCCCATGTAAAACATGCTTTTTTCTAGCTATTCCACGTATTCATAAATAATGGAGGAAGACTTTGTCCCCACTGCAGTGCCAGCTGTAGTTCAGGTTTTGCCCTTGCCTTCAACTTCTTGTGCAACACACGAAAGACACTGATTCAAATTAAACAGTGCTTTAGATTTAAGGTTTTGGGGCTTGTAACAAGTCTTCCCGTGCTGCCTGCTTTAGATAATGAAGCAGCATGGTTTCTGGTGCAGGCTGGTATGCGTGCATGTGGATGATCATTTTCATTTGGATTAAGGTTAAGCTACTGAAACTGTGGTTCAGTTAATACATTAGAGTGCTCTTGGGGCCTGCGAACAGCAGATGTTTGGGGTGAAATGAAAGATATTTCAGGACTTTGCCTGATACAATCATTCACTCCACAGGATCAGACTAATGTAGGTTAGCCTAAAAGAAACGCTCTCAGAAAAGTGTGCAGGTAGATACCAAGTTCTCAGCACCAACCCTTTCACTGCACAGATCCACTGTTACTGTGGCACACTGCTTGGTGATGTAACCAAACTTTTAGCTGCCTGAGCTGTTAATCTACTTGAAATCATTTAGTGTGCTTCAGTGCTGCTTCGTGTTTTTTAGTTTCCTCATGTAACTGCTCTCAATTGCGATTAGCTGGCTTGATCAGAATAGCTCCAGCTAATGGTGAAGAAGGATAGAATCAGTTTACCTTTTTTTTTTTTTCTGCATGAAATAAATGTGTAGAATCTTCCCTCGTGGTTTTCCTGAGTTCCCAATTTGTTAAATCACTTACTTCCATATTTCCTTTTTTTAGCATGCCTGCTTTAATCGATGCAGTGGGACTTCCTGACAGCACTGGGACGTATTTCATGTTCACATCAGAGGACAGCAAAGCCCATCAGGATAATATCTTTTCTTTTTTTTTCCTTCTAAGCACAAGACATTTGGTTTTGCTAAACAGATTGGATGTTCTGATTTGAAATTATGAGTGGTTAGACGGCATCCTATCTTTAATTAGGTTGCACAGACTGAGTCATTTCGCAAGCTAGACATTTTAATTTACAATCTACTGCACTGCAGCACTCTTCAAGGCCTTCTGCTGTGCAATAAGGCATTCAAATGCTGGAGTACTCTGTGTGACTTCACTTGTTTATCTTTTCAATTTTAGTTGCAAATCAAACATGCAGTTACAGAAGCTGAAATTCAAAAGCTGAAGATGAAGGTAAGAATCAATATATGGTTAATACATGCTGCTTTTTTCCTCTCTTCAGATCTGAAGACATGGATCTTTATGTGGGTGGAGAAGTCAACATCCTTATTAAAGGCTGGTTAAGCAGAGCAGTGACTTAACTAAATCTTGTCTTGCTGTATATTCTCTATTCAAAGTTCCAAGTAAAATCTTAAGTGCTGCTATTAATAGAAACTGCCAACTTGTGAAGCTTCAATTAAACATAATTTTTAAGGGATATCATAATAACTAAGTGGCAGGTTTCTAGTTTTACAATTCTAATGCATTTTCTCAGGTTTTTAAGTTCTATTTAGATTGAATTTTCAAACCTAAGTTATCATTTTTTTCCTCTATCAGAGTATCCTGTTTATGCTAGTTTCCAATCTTTTGGACATTTTAAAATCCCCCTAATTTATTTAAAAATACTTTATACAAATTACTTTTTTGTATACAGAAGAAAAATGCTATTTCATATTGTTGCATTTCTCTTTAAAAGATAATCTAGAAAGGGAAAAGATTACCAGTTTAATAGAAAACATCTCACAATCAGTTGCTCGTTTTTAGATTGAATTTTCTATAGCAATAAAAAGGAACTACATTTTTTATACTAGGGTAACCTTTATGGGGAGTCAACTGATAATTCAGCTGTTGAGTAATAATAGATTTTATAATGATCTCTTTCTTTTTGAGTACATTATAAAGGAAATCAAGAAGAAGAGAAAGAGAAAATTGCACTTCAGAAAAAGATTTTAGGTATTATTTCTTTCTGGCAACATTTGCACTCACTGTGTATTTTGCAGAATGTTTATCAAATCTGCATAAGCTATTGTTAAAAACAAATTTGAAGTGCAAATATTTTCTTTGAAGACTATTTCTGTTGTACTGTTTCAGTTCAGAAAGTCAGAAACCTTTTCTTCCTCAGCTTTCCAGTTCCAATCCTAGCAATTGGAGCTACATGGTCAATCCCTTGGGGTTATGCCAAGCCTCACTGACTTGGCAGCAGTGACATGTGAGTGTAAACATGTATCTTTGCAAACCCATTTGCAAGATAGGGATTAATGTGTCTTTTTGTGCTGAGCTTCTTTACCTAATGTTTTCAAAAGAACAAAAAAAACCATGGCTAGTTTAGGTGTATTGTTAAGAAAACTGCGAACAAGTTACTTCATTTTTGTGTGTGTACCATCCATGACACTGTCAGAACTGCTTAGAGTGAATTAAACAGTCTTCATAAGGGATGCTGAAACATCTTCCCAGGGATGCTGAGGCACTTTTTGTTTTATGTAAATTCGGGGAGATAAAATATATAAGTTGATGAACAACCTTACCATTATCCAGCACCAAACACTGAAACCTGCAGATGGCTTCAGTTGGGAAATGAGAAGATAACACACACACACACACAAATCTAAGAGAAAAACTAGCAAAGGAGTTAGTATCTATTATAAACTCAGTAGCAAAATTCAGACTTCTTCAAGATCACTTGGAAAAAGTCATTTAGCTTCATTGGTGCCAAATAGTGGAACTGGCAGTGGAACTGTACTGGCCGTGGAGTTAAGCAGTGCTGACATGTTTGGCAGAATTAGCACTTGAACTCTTCAACCTCATATTTTCTTTCTCATATTAGCTCCTTACAATTTGGTAAGCTAGTTTAAAGACAAGAAGAGTAACATCTTTATAACAGGTTCTTTTTGTCCTTGTAATAGTTCTGGCATAGTTTCAACATTGGATGCAAAGCTCTGTGCTTGCTTAAATGAAAACAGGGTCTAGGTTATGACACAATGTTAAATTTTTAATTATGTTCCAACTTCTTTTGTTTGGCTTTCTAGGTTAAGAAAGGTTATGATATGAAAAAGAAACATTGTAAGAATTCAATAGAATTTCTAATTTGGGTAAAAAAGCAAATAAATTAGATGCAATTCACTTTTTTCCTGTTGTTCTCTAAATTGTTATCAAATCAAATACAGAATCTGGAAATCAGATTCACCCCTAAAATAAAAAATATAATTGTTTTATAAAAGTGTGTGAATGGTTTATAACATCTGAGCCACATGCCTGGGGCAAAATGCATCCGTGCTGACTGATTAACCCTGTGGTTTGCCTGAGTACTCCACCGTTGACATTTTCAAAGTGTATTAGGGTAACCCAGAGAAGCATAGAGAAGCATAGCCTTTGCTCTGTACTGGAACACAGAGCAAAGGATCTACTTCATTTTATGAGGAGGAATAATGTTTATATCAGCCTGCTTTCCTTGTCCTAGAGTGCTCCTTGCACTGTTAGGATGTTACTATTGTGGTTATTAATTCACTGATTTTCACTGTTCATTTTGTGTGAATTAATCCTAAGTTATTAGCCTGCAATTTGCATCTTTTTACTGACTGCATCTCCACTCTTGCTCAGCTGCAGGCTGCTGAGAATGAGAAGGTGAGGTGGGAATTGGAGAAGACCCAACTCCAGCAGAACATTGAGGAGAATAAGGAAAGGATGATGAAATTAGAGAGCTATTGGATTGAGGCACAAACCCTGTGTCACACGGTGAATGAGCACCTCAAGGAGACGCAAAGTCAGTATCAGGCTCTGGAGAAGAAATACAACAAGGCGAAGAAATTAATCAAGGATTTTCAGCAAAAGTAAGCAGCTACACCAGGGTCAGCAAATGACTTAATGGCCAGATAGAAAACATATATGTGATATATTTTGAAATATGAAACCCACTATTAAACATGTGTAAGGTAAACACTATTTTTCACTTTTTTTTCATGAAAAACACAGCCTCTTTGTTTTGGAAAAATGATAGTAGTATTCAAGTATTAGTTTAGTATTGTTGAAAAATAATACTATAATAAAGATTTATTTGGTAATATTTCATAGAATCATAGAATGGTAGGGGTTGGAAGGGACCTTTAGAGATCATTTAGTCCAACCCCCCTGCAGAAGCACATTCACCTAGATCAGGTCACATAGGAACATGTCCAGGTGGGTCTTGAAGACCTCCAAGGAAGGAGACTCCACAACCCCTCTGGGCAGCCTGTGCCACTGCTCCATCACCCTCACAGTAAAATAATTTTTTCTTATGTTTAAGTGGAACTTTTTGTGTTCCAGCTTCATCCCATTACCCCTTGTCCTGTTGCAAGATACCATTGAAAAAAGGGATGTCCCAACCTCCTGACACCCACCGTTTAGATATTTGTAAATGTTAATAAGATCTCCCCTCAGTCTCCTCTTCAGACTAAACAGCCCCAGTTCCTGCAGCCTTTTCTTGTATGAAAGATGTTCCAGTCACCTGATCATCTTGGTGACTCTGCACTGGACTCTCTCCAGAAATTCTCTGTCCCTCTTGAGCTGAGGAGCCCAGACACAGGACTCCAGATGAGGCCTCACCAGGGCAGAGGAGAGGGGCAGAAGAACCTCCCTCGACCTGCTGACCACACTCTTCTTGATGCATCCCAGGATGCCACTGGCCTTCTTGGCCACAAGGGCACATTGCTGGCTCATGGTTAGTTTATGAACCAGCACTCCCAGGTCTCTCTTTGCAGAGTGGCTCTCCAGCAGGTTGATCCCCAGCCTGTACTGGTGTGTGGGGTTGTTCCTCCCCAGGTGCAGGACTCTGCACTTGCCCTTGTTGAACCTCATGAGGTTCCTCTCTACCCAACTCTCAAGCTGGTTGAGATCCCGCTGAATGGCAGCACAGCCTTCTGGGGAATCAGCCAGTCCTCCCAGTTTGGTGTCATCAGCCAACTTGCTGAGGGTACACTCTGCCCCCTCATCCAGGTCGTTGATGAAGATGTTGAACAAGACTGGCCCCAGAACCGATCCCTGTGGAACTCCACTGGCCACAGGCCTCCAACTCCATTCTGTGCCATTAATCACCATCTTCTGGGCTCTGTCATTCAGCCAGCTCGTGATCCACCTCGCTGTCCACTCATCCAAGCCACACTGCTTTGTCTCAGACTCCTAAAATCACCTAACAGGTTTCCTGTTGCTTACTAGAAAGTTAGACCTGCGAACTTACGGATGTCCTTTCTCTGGAGGAGTGCAGTCGCACACTAATAAATTAAAAAGAGATTTTGCTGTGTTTCTGACCACAGAACAATGCATAAACTAAGCTAACATTATTTTCATTGTAAATACAGTTTATAAAAAAATTATTTTGATTTAACTGTTTTGATTAGCAGTTAGAACAACAGATTTAATTTTTTCCCTGTTACATTCCTTTTACTATTTAGCATATTCACTTAGACTAATTAATTGTTCAGGGATTTGTCCTGATTGCAGTTTCACACTTCTTACTAAGTTAGTAATAATTTTTTTTTGTTAAGGACAGATTTTTCTGATGCATAGCTTAAGGTATATTAGAACATTTTATTTTCTTTCTGAATTTGCTATGATGACAGCAAATACATGTTTTTTTCCCCTAAGAGAACTTGACTTCATCAAACGTCAAGAAGCTGAACGAAAGAAAATAGAAGATTTGGAGAAAGCACACCTTGCAGAGGTTCAAGGCTTACAAGCTCGTGTGAGTAGAAGAGTGAGACAATTCTGACTGATACGCTGAAAAAAACCCCATATCTAATAGATATGTGTGTGTGTATGAGTAACACTGTGTTGTATTTCTTTCAGATACAAGACTTGGAAGCAGAAGTTTTCAGGCTGATGAAGCAAAACGGGAGCCAAGTCAACAATAACAACAACATTTTTGAAAGGCAGACATCTTTTGGAGAAGTTTCTAGAGGAGATCCAGTGGAAAATCTAGATACTAAGCAAGTGTCTTGCCTGGATGGCTTAAGTCAAGGTTTGTTTGAACCACACCATAGTTCATACTAATATGTACTTAAACAGCATGTTTTGTAGTTTAGAATTTTTAAAAAAACCAATTCATGATGCAGGGATGTTGTTATTTTTCCCAAATTCAGTATCTAATGACAGCTATATCAGAGTTATACCAGATAATGCTAATATAGTCTCAGAATAGCTGTGCAATGTGTATTCTTAAAGAGATGGAAGTGACTAAGTGCTAAAAAAGCAAAGTTCATTATTTATTTCTTAGAGCTTTCAGAGGGATGCCATGAATTAGGTTTAATTCAATGGTTCTGTTAACGTTAATAAAGTAGGAGAAAATTGTCTTTTTTCCTGTGTTCCTAAATCTGTCCTCAATTATTTAGCCATCAAAGATCAAACAAGAACAAAGTTATCAGTATAAGAAAAAACAATGTTAAATCTACCATTCTGAATGTATCTCTGCAGGTTCTGATCCCACCTTAGTACAGACATCAAAAGCACTCACCGTTGCTCAGGATGGACCCTTTTCTGAATAAAATGCAGATTCTTTACTAGCCCATGTAATTAAAGTCTTACTCAGATATAGCATAGCCTGATTTACAGCATAGGACCTGTAAGACTTTGCTGTATATTACCAAAGAGCCAAAACAATGTGTGGCAACACTGAGATGTAGATAGATGCTGTCAAGCAGGGTGACTGTAACCTTTATTCATATTGCATAGAAAAGATAGTTCCCATTTTTCAGGCCATGCCAGTGAAAATATACAGGTAACTTCCACAGCTTTACTTAAAATTCTGTAATTGCAAATGGCTCTTCACTGTTGGATTGTATGCAGAAGTAAAGACAATTTTAGGTCCAGAGCAATGGAACACAATTGTTTGGTGCAGGAATTGTACTTACTGTGCATTTAGTAACATCTCTAAAATTAGATGTCGGAGGTGTTGGGATTCTGACAGGAGATCACCACTTTGTTCCTATAGAGCTGCATTGAAATGATATTTTTCATTTTATATATTCATATGAAAATTTTCATTTTCCAAGAACTGCTACTTTTCACTGCAAAAAGGCTTCCCCTTGAAAGGTGCTACCAGTGGTCAGCACTTCTGAGAGTTAGAGTAGACGATCTGTGAATCTGAGTGGCCAAGTTTAACCACCTGAATACAAATTATTTGCTGGGAAAAATGGAGAATCAGTAGTGATTTTTTTAAAAGGAGAAAAAACTTAGTTGGACCTTAGATTCCAGGCTGGATTAATGTTTTAACAGGAGAAGAAGGAAAGCCCTTTTTTCAAATAGACATCTGTAGACAAACTGTAGTACTCTTTGTCTTCCATATAGCTTTTCCAGTGAATTCTGTGTCAGAATCTCTGAACTCTGTGTGAGAATGTAAGGTAGTGATACTTACTCTGCAGGAAAAGAGGTTTTAAGAAAAGGGCTTGATCACTAATAATCAGTATATTTACTAATCAACCCATGGATGTTTGCAGAAGAGCTATAAAGGGCGAGGGAGATGTCCAGGATGTCTTTGGAGGGTGAGCAGAGTTTCTTGGGGTGCAGTGTGTTGTGCATGCCATCTTTGTGACACTCATGCAAATGCTTCTGTCTCTTTCTTGGTTTTTGTTTGGCAAGTATAACACACACTTCTTTATCAAGCCTTGGCAGGAGGTTTATGGGGTGGGACTGCATGTACACAGCCACATCCCCTAATTTTATTCTGAAGTTTGCAGATCTGTCTTCCCTCCAAAAATTGTGTTAAGTAAATTTTTTTTTTAATTAAAATGATGCCAAGTATGTTTTTTGTTTCAATATGATCTGAGATGTTTATTACATTCTTGCATTGTAATAGATTTGAGAAGAAGTAATGGATGCACCTTGATGGTTGTATGGGTACGAGCATGGCTATCCCTGCTGCAGGTACTCTGACTGAGATGAGCATGATGCCAGACTGTCCAACACCTCAGGCTGTAACAACCTCATACAGAGGGGGTTCCAGTAACATAATTAGAAGTTAGAAAGAGAAAATCAAAACCATTATGGCCCACAGTTTTTGTCCTTTGTTTTACCAGGGAATGCTAGAAGCCTGAGGACTGTGTTTCTTTTACAAAACATGATTTATTCTGAGACTCCAGAAATATAGGTAAAGTGGATTGTAGCTTTCTAGTTTAGTAGTCGTGATCTGTGTCTGCAGGAGAGAATCAAGCTGTTTACTGGAAGGAGTTAGTGGTTCAAAAAATAAACAGTTCAGTGCTGATGCCGATTTTGACAGTATTTGCTCATCTCTGTGCAAATGCCCCTTCAAGCTACTTTGATGTGGCTATACTTTCTGGGTGCCTTGGGATAGTCAGGGATGTATCAGTCCACAGATTATTTTGAAATCTATCAGCCTGTCTAATAGGAAAACAGGGAGAGGACAGGTGAGCTCTTTCATGCTCCGTGGTGGTGCTGAAATAATTCAGATGGAAGTCCAGTGGCTGAACGCCTGCGGAAGGAAAGTCCAATTACATCATCTCCAAGAGCAAAATAAAACCTGTTATGACTTTTATGTGAGAGATTTCTCCTCCCAGTCGAGATTCCTAGAGAAATGAATGTGTGTGTGTGTGTGTGTTTGTGCTGGGGAACAGCGAGGGCTGGTGTGTGTCTGCAGGAGAAGGGGCAGGGGCTGAGAGGAACAACAGCATGGCTGCAGCAGAGACTGCCCGGCAGCGGCCCAGTCCCACTGCATCCAAGTGTGGCAAGCAGGGCAGCTCTGGAGATGCAAACTAAGAGCAACATGGGTCCTGGACAAGTTCGTAGTAGTGAGGGAAGTCTGAAGGCAAGCCAGGAAGTCTGTCCATGGATCAGGTGCAGATCCACATGAGCCGAGGATGAGAACCCAGCTGAAATGCAGCTGTAGCATGGAAGGCAGGAAGCATCCTACTGATGCTATGTGAGCTTACTCTTTGCAGCAGTCTCAACCACCATTACGTACCTGCACACAGCAGACAACTGCCATTATGTATAAGCAGCCCAGCTCTGGGCTGGAGGGAGCAGTAAACTCCAGGCCAGGATGCTATTTTACTTTAACAGGCTGATATGATCCATCTATGAATAACCATTTTCAGTACTGTGTCGATAGTTTTCATAATTTCAGCAGTGAAAGGAAGGGATGTATGGAAGTGTATACACCTGAAAAACCAAATAGAAACATTTCAAGTCATGACAGCATGTGGTTATCCTATCAAGTACTTATGGTGAAAGTGTGATTACAAGTAAGGCAATGCTGATGATTCTGTAGTGTCATCTGAATGTAGAATTCAACTCTTAACAGAAGGAAGAAATGCAAAACATGGTACTGGAAGGCTTTGCAGTGCTTTAAGACAACATAAATCTGCAAAAATAAATATGAATTTGAATGAGTCTTGCTCCTCAGCTATTTACTGGCATACTAACTCAGGTTGTGGCTCTGATTCCGAGACAGCTTGGGTTAAACCAACAGATCATTACTGTTGAAATGGAAGACCCCACACCATCCTTGCCTTTGTCAAACCACTTAGTTCTGTCTCTTCCATTGCCCTGTTCAGCACTTACACATTTCTGTGCACACATTGATTCACTGAAAGAACAGAATACTGACCAAGAGGGGAAGAGGCTGGAGTGTCAGACTGAAACGGGATAGTTTCTCCTGGGTCATTCATTTGAATCAGCAAGCTGCAGTACCAAATCCTGGGGGACTGAGAGCCAGGGGTTTGTGGCTGGGGAGGAAGAGCAAGAGTTCTCCATTTTGACAATGGTGGTAAGTCGTTGGGTTGCTTCTGCCCTTGGTGAGATCATGTTCTCTGAGACTAAAGGTCTGCATGCCATGGAAAGAAATAAGGAAAATATCAGCTTTGCTCAAGTTGGCCAGTTTCTTCATTGACTTCAATGAGATTACGATGTCTCCATTCGTATTTGTTTAAAGCAAAAATGTGTGTAAGATGAGCTTCTAATCAATTAATACGTTCTGAATGCAGTACTTAGACAAGTATGTAAATCTAACAGATTTTGGTCTGATTTGTACTATTGGAAAAAAAAGTTAAACCCATAAGGAATCTATTCCTTGTCTAGTGTAGAATGCAAAACCACCTTTTAAAATGTGTTTTGTCTTACTGCAGCTTTGTAAAATGTTAAGTTTGCTGAAATACTCAGATTTCATTTGAGTGAACAATTGATAGCTAAGAAAAGTGGAGTTATGTTAGCTCTAATTGTAAAGGAAAGCCTTATATGAAGTGTTTAGTATACTTTGCTCACAAGACATGCAGGAATAGCGTGGCTTTGGACCTAGGCAGCTAAGATGGTTTCATTGTTCCATTGTTTTATATGAAATATTTCTCCAGTTTTCATGTATCGTGTAATGGTGTTTGAGCAGTAGATGAAAGGGGAAAGATTTCAAACTGCTTTCCATTCAAAACCAAAGGAATAGGTTTTCATTATTTGTCCAGCAGAAAGTTCTCGCAGCAGTGAGTTAGCGTGAGAGTGAAAGTGCCCAGCTCCTTTCTGATAGTATATAAAAATAATGCAGCACTGGGGAGTTTGGGTTTTTTTTTTCCATTTTGTTATTTTAAAGTACATTTTCGTTATTTTGAAGTACGATAGGAGACGACATTTACACAAACCCTAGATGTTCAGAAAACACAGCAACGTTGTAGAGTTAAGGAGAGCAGAGTACACGTCCCAGCTTTCACCTCGACCTTCTAGTGACTCTGTGTTGGATTTTGTTGCAGTAGTTACCGCTGCCTTATCTCTCAAGAGATTTTTTTTGAGCTATTAGATCAGGATAATGACAGATCTAACAGTCCATGTCTTGCTCCACGCAATATAGTCATTTTTCTAACTGGGGAGAGCCAGAGTCTTTGCTTTTGTACAGATCATGACCTACCCTTTCTTGCCTTGATCAACTGTGATTCAGGTGCCTTTCATGAAATTTCTGGATGGATTAATTTAATTTCATTCTTTATGTCATCATGCTTTATGCAGCATCACTCACAGCTGGTTGCAGTGAAAACTTATTTCAGCACTATCAAGTTCTTCCTGCAAAGCTGTAACAGTACCTTGCTAATGATTTTGCCAATATGTGTTGCTGTTGGAAAGCTGAAACCAGACAACTGCAGTAGGTGGTGATAATCATAGTAATGATTACGTCCTCTAGACTCCTGCTTAAGGAAGGGGGCTTGGCAGAGTGTCTTCTGATGTGATCTGAGTGCAAGTGAGGCTAGACTGTATATGACAAATGGTTATCTGATACTACCTCATATTTGGATATTATTTGGATACTATATCACTCTGTGCACTACTGAATGCAGACTTTGCTTGCTCGTAATCTGCACATGTTGTACATAAGGTTATTTTGGGAGGCATTTGGTACAGGAGAGAAGAGGTCATATTCTCTAAATTTGTAAGCCATTCTGATTATGCTAAATTGTAGATCTGCCAGAGGACTGCTCTAGATATTTCTTCTCTAATTTGACAACAACTGGTGAAGTAGTAAGGGAGATGCTTAGTGGGGCAACTGTGGGGAAAAATGACAGCCCAGTCCCTCCTTTTCAAGTGGTTTAAAAGAGCAGGACTGGGGATAAATTAATTGATCCCCTGGGTCTAAATTGGCATATTCATCCAGATGCTGCAAAATGTCTATCAAAGACCAATGAGATGAGGATTCCTTTGCTGTATGCCCTGATGGAGACCTCTCTGCAGACCGAGCACATGCAAGTCCCTCTGAGAGAGTGTATGGTCCTTCACATAACAGTGGGAATCATTTGTTGAGTTTTTAAATGTTTTCAGTTGATTCTTTGCTATGCACTTATTGGATCTGTATAGATAAACTTGTAAATGGTTTATGCAAATAACTTTCTTTTCATGTGTACTTTAATGATCATGAAGGTACAAGTAAAACATGCAAAGTGCATGTACTCACAGTTGCAGGTCCTGTCTTAAGCAAAAGTAGTGATTCTTCTGTTAAATACCTTCTAATCACGTTTCCCTATAGATTTCAATGAAGCAGTGCCAGAAACAGAGAGGCTGGACTCCAAAGCTCTGAAGACTCGAGCTCAGCTTTCAGTGAAGAACAAGCGGCAGAGGCCTTCTAGAGCAAGGCTGTATGATAGCATCAGTTCAACTGATGGAGAAGACAGCCTTGAACGAAAGGTGAGAAAGACTCTATCCTCTCTTTCAGGCTTCTTGTGGAGGGCTAGATTGCCCCTGTAAGTAATTTCATTCTCTGTCTTCGTCCTTTCGTTGTAGCACAGGCAGTATTTGTTCTTCTGTGGCCAGTATGCTTTGCACGTCCTTGAGTGATATGTGAGTCTGGTCTCTTTTGAGTCAGCACACCTGTTTTTTTGATTTTGCTGTGTGTTTTTCTGACAGGAATCTCGGGCTTTTTGAATGATGCGTGCTTCATAATGCAGAATGAGTCCTTTCATTTATGCAGGAAGTGAAAGGAACTTGAATTGTGCATTCCTCTATTTGCTAGTATATTAACACAATATTCACTCATTGTTTTGTCCTGTTCTGACAAGCAAAGACCTTCCATCTGAAAGAAAATGCCAATAAACAACACTGTGTGTGATATCAAAAGGTAATGGCATAACTTGCTAAAGCATTTTGTATGAATTGAAGGGTAAATAATGAATAAAATAATTGCATGTTCAAAGTAAACCTTGCTCTGGTTGGTTACTAAATGGTATAACCTGCTTTATAATCTCTTGTACCAACAGCTGTCAAACAGTTACAGTAGTCCCATTCACATTTCAAAATCACCACTGCCCTTATGCATGAGAGCATCCTCACCAGCATCAGATTCTGGTGCTTCCTCCCTCTCCCCTGTGGCTAGCAGTGCAACAATCTCACTTGACAACCTAACTGAAAACCAAGAAGAAGAACAGCACCACAAAGGAGGTATCTTTTCCGCTCATGCTCAGGGAGACAGTCCTCTTTCCTCTCCTTCAAAATCTGGGCACAGCTCTGAAGCATCTCCTTTGCATCACCCAGCTGGCAGGAGTATTTTACAGGATAAAGGTATTACTATCTTCTACAATACACTGATGCATCATTTTGCTCACTTATATCTGCTTTATGAATTTTGTTGTGTAGTAGGAGCTTAGCAACTAGAAAGCCATCATCTCATAACTTCTTTTGTCTACCTGGAAGTCAGAAAATTGCAAATGATCTCGTATGATGGTATAAGAAAAGGACAAAGTTTAAAATGAGATCGGGAACTACTTCCTTCCCTTTCCTTTTTTTTACTTTCTTAGAACACTGAAAGAAGCTAGAGAGAAGTTGCCTTTAAGAAAATCTTGGATTTTTTATTAAAAAAGCCAAAATTACTGGACTTTGGCACATTTCTGTGTTAGAAACATGCTTTTAACACAGTGTACATACTTGAATTACATGATTTTGGTGCCACTAGATGCTTTGTTTGGAAGGTGGGGAAAGAAGTGTAAAGAAAAGAATAACAGATTGTAGCTTTTGTTGCTGAGAGGTGGATAGTCTAGATTAAACATGAGGTTAGTGTCTGAATACTCTTCATTTACAGAAAAGAAATACCATGTAATGTGATGGGCAAGTTGACCATATTGTTACTCACTTAATTCAGATTCTTTAAATGCAAGCTGGATAAAACGTGACGCAATCATACCTAGTTCAGGTACATGACTCAGACACTAGTTTCTTAAGTGCATTGGCAGTACAATATAGCACAGAATACTGAGCCCTCCTTTTCAGATGCCTTGTGAAGTCAAAATTAGCATTTTACGCAACTTCAGCATTCTTGGCTATGCACCTTTTATTCTCTATCTGTCATATAAGATAAAATACATGATAAAAATTGTTTATAAGTGAGCACTCTGAGAGAAGGTCTAGATAGGTTCATAACAGACTTTGGCTTACTTAAATTAGTTGAAAAGAACAATTTGTTCAAGACTTTTGTTTGTGTTTGTGTCTGTAAAGATTTGCCACCGATTTACAATCTATTTTTTCTTCTTACAGGGATTTCACACAGATTCCTAAAATACAGATCAATAAAGTTGTGTTGAGTTTAGGATAGGTTCATATATTCTAGAATTTTACGTGAGTTCTGAAATTGCTAATCTAATTGTATAGTTTCTAATTGTATAATTGCTAATGAATCGAAGTTAAATGCTATCTTTGAGTTTTGCGAGTAAAAATAAAGATGTGAACGTAAGAACATGACTTTCTGAACTCGTACTTCAGCTTGAGTGTATCATTGATGCATCAGTGAAGTAATAAATCCTTCATTTCCAAACGATGTGTGAGAAATATCTTGACAAAAAATTAGTGGAGACTAGTTTTGTAGTGTAAGAAATACTTGAGAGGGTTGAGTTCACCCTTATTAAATTTGCAGATGACAGCAAGTGTTGATCTGCTTGAGGGTAGGAGAGCTTTACGGAGAGATCTAGATAGGCTGGATGGCTGGGCCAAGGCCAACGCCATGAGTTTCAATAAGGCCAAGTGTTGTCAGCAGGAGGAGGGAGGTGATCACTCCCCTGTACTCGGCTTTGGTGAGGCTGCACCTCGAATCCTGTGTCCAATTTTGGGCCTCTCTCTACAAGAAGGACATTGAGGTGCTGGAGAGGATCCAGAGGCAGGCTACCAAGCTAGTAAAGGATTTGGAGCACGTGTTGTATGAGGAACAGCTGAGGGATCTGGGGCTGTTTAGGCTGGAGAAAAGAAGGCTCAGGGGAGACCTTACCACTCTCCACAGCTACCTTGAAAGGAAGATGTAGCGAGGCAGGGGTCAGTCTGAGAACAAGAGGAAATTGCCTCAAGTTGTGCCAGGGGAGGGTCAGGCTGGGTATGAGGAGGAATTTTTTTACTGAAAGGGTAGTCAGGCACTGGAACAGACTACCCAGGGAGGTGGTGGAGGCACCATCCCTGGAGGTGTTTAAGAGATAGGTGGATATTGCACTTAGGGAAATGGTCTAGTGGTTGATGGGGCTGGGACAAAGGCTGGACTTGATGATCTTAAAGGTCTCTTCAAGATGAAACCATTCCATGATTCTGTTCTAAAATGGGTATCCCACCCACTGTGTCACTTTTTCTGATTTAGGTTTGAAAAATAATCTCTGTCTAAATATTGACTTCATGCTTTCCCCACTGTGACTGTTACTTGCTTTCGGGTCTATCCAAATTCTGTGAGTACATAAAAATCAAACTAGATAAATTTAGTTTCAAATGGAAAATTTGCATTTAATAGGACCTACAAATAAAAGAAATATCCTAAAGCAGTTGTTTGGTGACAAGTGTAGTTAGTGATACTATCTTAATTTGATTTTGGCTGTCAAACTCTTACAGGTCAGAAGATAAAAACGGACATTGTGTTTGTTCTGTATGTTCAGGTAGAATTTTTTTAGAGATACAAAGAGAACACATCTGTGGACACATGTGTGTCCATTAGTTAATCTCTTATTAGCAAAAGTGAACATTATCAGGGTCACACTTGTCTTTGAGTTTTTTCCTTATGAGATCCTGTAGTGTTGTGGGAAGAGCTGAAGTGATATCAAATCAGTTTCATTACAGTATGATGAGGAATTTTATTCGTTCATCGTTTAAGTACAACTTTTTAATGTATGTGTATGATTAATTTATTTTATTCAGTTGTGCCTGTTTTGTGCAAGGCAGACAAGGTGATCCCTATGGGCAATACTCCACTGATGTGAGGCTGGATGCAACTATTTTGTGACCTTGGGGAAGAAAGTTAGGTCTAGTCTCCTTTCACATCTATCAGCCACAGATTACTTGCTCCAGCTTCTTGAGGCTGAAAGTGGTGGATTATACAGCTTCTCTGTAATGTATTCTGAGGAACCATCTCTCCCTCACCCTTTCTGAAGAACTACAAGAAGTCAGGGAAGATATACCCATCCAGGGTAGCCAAAGTGTCCTCCTGCCCAGGCAGGACACCTGGTTGGTGGTCATAGCCCCATGCCAAGAACCGCATGCCAACGTGTGTGCATGGCCCCTTAGATTCAAATCTACTCTGCCACTGAATCTGATTTTGGCACTTAGCCACATCCATCTTCCACTGTGCCCCATAGCCAGCGTTAATCTTTTCCCCAGCAAACTGTCGTCATTCAGAAAGCCTAGCTGGGACAAGCTGCCTGTGAGTGGGCATACAGTGATACAAGGGTCTGAACAGAAATTTGCCATACTAGGTAGCTGCTATGTGTCCTTGCGAGGTCTCCAGATTATGTCTTCCACTCCAGCTACTAAATGCTTTCATTATTTTCCCACCACAAAAGCTGTGTACCTTATAGTTTAATTTACTTTCATTAAGAAGTTTCTCCAAAAAAGCCCACCATCCTCTGGCCTCTCAGCCTCACTTGCCTCTGAATAGCTAGGGTGAAAATAAACATCACAGCTTTATTCCTGAAAGTGGTATTTTGACAGCGATTAAATGGGAAGTATGCATTAAGTGTGAAAGAGGAACCATAAGAGGAGACAGAAGTGTTCACAGTGTCAGGTTGATGCAAAATGTGCTTTGCCTAAAGTTCTCTGTGGCCTCCCTGGGGAATGGGTTTCTTCTCAAGAGATTTCACCTACCTTTTGCTATTCTTCATATTACTATTTTTTGTCTGCTTTTTGGGAATGAAGTTACTTGTCAGTTGTTATTGAATGCTTTTTTTAACATAAGGACTAGAATGGCTTTTAGAGTGTAGGTATTGCCAGAGGCTTGTTTCCCTGCTTTTCGAGTGTTTATGTGAACCAGTTGTGCATTGAATTTTTTACTTGAACGAAATCTTGGCCAAATATTATCCACAAAAAAGCCAAGCACAGTTCTGTACACATTGACTGTCCTGTGACAGTGCTGGGATATTTTACATTAATTTTAAGGGCCTCATTTATGTCAGCTACAGTAGGAGAAATCCACAAACCCGGCACTGCTTTCGGTTAAAAGTCCCTGTACATCTGAGGTCACATTGTATAAGTCATCAAATCAGAAGTGACATGAATGACTGACCTTGATTTACTTCCTCTGGAGTGTTTGGGGACACTTTTTAAGAATCACGGAAACTGTGTATGAATTTTTCATCTGTTGTGTGTTTTATTTAGGTTCCATATAGATTTCACAGGATGTTATGTAGACTCAGATTCATTGTTTTGTCTTTATAGGTATTACAGACTGTTTCCTCTTTAGGCTTTAACAGCACTTGTAGAAGATATAAAATATTGGTAAATGTCTCAGGGCAAATTTATTAACTAAGCTACATTTAATTTTTTCCTTTTTTTAAAAATTCATAAGGGTTGGATTTTGAGTTAAATGTATATTTTAACAAAGATATTCAAGCTAAAGGGAAAATTGTTACCTAGCATGTCCACCTTAAAAGGTATCCTTGGCTCCAAAGTTCAAGCAAATATTTCAGGTGTCTTTTTGGAAGTGAAGCATACATACTAAATTAATTCTATAAAAGAAAACTTAAGCTGTTAATGCTGAGTTTAGAAATTGATTCACTATAGTGTTTGCATGTAAATCTTTTATGTTGTTCAACTTACTACATGTTCATTAAAACTCAACCAAAATTAACTTTTAATGTTCTTCAGTTAAAATGAGATTTCTTCATGTGTATTTTCAAATTCCTAAAGCCATTGCTTATTTATATTCTGCTTCACATCAACTTCTTAAAAATGAGAATTCACCTAATTGGATTGTGTACTCACACACGTGTCCATATTTTAATAACCTAATTATTAAAAGATATACAAATTGTTCTGGATGGAAAGTGAAATAGCTAAAACTAATAATGTACATTCTTCCGTGTACAAATGTATCCTAGATGGTGCTATATGTGCTCAGGCAGCAAGAACAACTAGCCCTACTATAGGGCATACAGAAAAACTAAAGCGAAAACTTGCACATCTCAGGTAAGCATTTTGTTACTTTTTTTTTTTTCATTAAAAAGATTGAAAGTAAAATTTCAAAGATTTCTCCTGATGTGTTCTAATATTCTTTTAGGGCTCCCTTGAGAAGGAGTTCAAACAAGGGAAAGAAGCGGAAAGAAAAAGAAGCTATTGGGGTGACCTATGGCAGTAGGTATGGGTAAAAGATTAAGTGTAAAATAAATTATATGCCAGAAACATTGCAAAAACCTCATCATCCCAGCAGTTGGGAACATGAACAGTCCCACTGACTTCATGTAAATAAGTGTTAAGCTTTGAGATAACCTTCTGAGTTTACAGGCCCTAATTACTTAACTAATGAAAGACTAACATATAATCTAAAAATACTTGGAGGCTTATAATATCATGACATTGCTACTACTGTTGCATCTACTAATGAGATTTTTGGAAATAATCAGAGCTGGACTAGAAGATGCACACACAGTCAGTTAACAAAACCCAGAAATCTTGACATAATTCCACATATATTTTTTTGAAAAAGCCCCTAGAATGAGGATGGGCAGCAGCTGTTTACTGCAGCTTCACAGCACCCACATCAGGAATCCTTTCAGAAGATGAACATCATACGTTGAAACTAGACAGGAAGAATGCTGACAGCATTTGTCACATCGCCAAATTCTAGGGAAGGAATTGTGAATTCCTTGTGAGATCTGATGAGGCTACACCAGCAGCATCTGGACTCTGAATAAATAAATGAATGTTCAAAATGGGCGGAAGCAATCTTCTGCAAAAAAACTAGTGTGGATTTTTACTGAAGGTCTGTCCTCACGTGTAGATGAGTCTAACAAGACCATAGCTACAGAAGGTGATACCTGATTCCAGGTATGAAAGTTCATGTCAGAAGTACTGAGCAAAATCAGTATGTTCCAAAAATCTAGAAAGGACATGAAAACTCAGAAACCTGAGTAGTGGAAAAGAAAACTTACATGATAAAAGAGCTACGGGAAGATAGCAAACTTTGAATGCTACCCAGAAAGTCGTTGTGGTAGAAAACCAGTACATAGCCATTGGTGGAAATTTGCTGACAGTGGCAAGTATATTTTGTAACTCCGTCAGATCAGAAAAGACTTTAGACTTCTGAGTTACTCCCTCAGGCACACTCCACTGCAGTGCACTTTCTGTCTCAGCATACATTTTATCCTGCAAATATCTGCCAGGATCTTCGGTAATCTTTGGCAGCAGTCATCACCTCTCTGCTGGTGTCAGAAAACCTATTGCAATTGGTTCCACTGGTGTGTCTGCTTGCAGTGTGACCTGAGTTGGTGATACTTACTGCTGGATCTTCCTAGTTCAAGGAGAGATCTGTTAAAACAATTTCTCTGTACCTCTATGTAGCTGTAAGGCAGCTAGTGCCCTTAGCAGGGTATAAAACTTCACATAGCATTTAAATACCAAGCCCCAGACTTCCCCCACAGGGTGGGGGAATTGTGTACTTGTTTGTAAAAACTTGGTGTGTTCCTAATGGCAACATCGTACATTACAGACCTTTTTCAGATCTCATGAGTATTTTCCTTGGAGAAAGTAGATCTCAGCACAGAGAGATCAGTTGCTTATTAGACAAGTTGCTTATTAGATTGATACATACAAAGCTCTAGTGATCATGTTAATAATGATTTAGAAGCTGTCCGGAAGGTAGAAGTTGAGAGGAGATTTCCATACATGTAATTTACTGATGGCTACTAAGAGCAGTAGCTTAATGCTCCAAAACAGTGATATAAACGTTAATGTAAGTAATATGAGAATATAGCATGTACATAAATTCATTGAGGCAGACAATTTGCATAGTTATTTTTAATTTAAATACTGTACCATTTACATGATATATTTAGCAAAAAAATTAGGCATTAGAGAGTGAGACTGATAATACCACATGGGTGCTTCTTTCATTTTTTCAATTTTAATAACTTTAAAATCAAGGTATAAATACTCTATGAGTATTTAGTGGTTGTAACAAAGGCACAACTCTGTAGATAGATACAGATACACCTGATTTCATTCTGTCTGTGCTTGAAATCCAAGCCAGACCTGCAATGGGAATCAGCGCCTGCTTGGGTCAGTGCTGAGCCTAATCTATTTAATTGTGCTGAGATACCACTGGGACTCAGAAATGCACATACACAACATGTGGCGTCTTGACTGGAGCTGGTTTACACCTGCACAGTTGGAGTACAGGCATTTTCAGATGACATTTGTCTCTGCTGGACATATGTTGTCTGAGAGAGCTTGAGTTAGAAACAGAATCAAAAGAACACACTTGTTCCTCTTTTGCTGAAAGGGAGACTTCAGGTATGACTCTACCAGCTGTATGCCAAACAGTTCTTTAGTCACAGTTACAAGGGAGTGTCACTCTTTTTGCAATTAACTGCCTCTGTAGCATTTTATTTTCTCTTGTTTTATAATCTAACACAAGTTCTTGATCCTTTCTCTTAAAACAGGACCACCAGAGAGATGCTGCAGAAGTCAGCAAGCGCTAAATCTTTAGCAGAGCGATCCTCCTCTCTCCCGTACTGTGTACCATTCACATGGTATGGAGAGAGTGGCAAGGGATCCAATTCTTCTAGCAACCTACCATCGCCTACCAGCTCAACTGAACCTTCCTCTGAAAATATAAGTCCAGCCAAAAAAGGGTCAAAGGTAGACAATAAAAACTACCTATTCCCACTGTGTTGAGTGGCATAATTGGCTTCATGTTTCTGGAAAAAGAACAGGCCAATATGTGACTACTACAATAAACAGTGCATGGTGTTCATTGTACAGTAAAAGCTCATCTGAACAGAATGTCTCTGTCATTGTACCATTCCACATTCTACCTTTTTACTCTGTCGTAATGTACATTAATTCAGTAAACTAACTGATATGCTCTACCGTAACAAAAGCAAGTGATGCCAGTGGAAATTAGCATTTGGATCCACTGAACAAATGCTAGATTTGTCTATTAAATTTATAGATATTTTCTGCATTCTTCTGGACTGATTGTGGGAGTACCTACCCATGTTCAAACAAGGTGTTTGCAAGTGAATAAATGCTGTATGCCATCAGTCACCTGCCTTTTTTTTACCCCAATAATGAAATCAGTTTGTCATGCACGTTGGATGTTGTATTTAATTCTCTATATGAAGATGCTTGAACTGTAGATATGAACTTTTGCAATTTAATATATCTGTGTGATTCTTTTCTATGTGCATGAATGTTTCAGCATGATAACTCCTTAAAAAACAGTTATAGTAATATACTTAGCTTTTTTATGTTTATTTTCACTTCTGGAAAATATTTCTTTGCCTGTGTCTTCTTATAACTTGTAACAGTTGATTTTTTTATATTGGTCTGATGAAAAGAAACAGATACGCTACTTTATATATACAGGAAGGTGAATCAGAAATCTAATTTCTCTGTCTTCTACAAACACATGCATGTACCTAAGAGCATTTTCCACAGGCATTTCTTACTCTTCTGATGCCAAAAGCGGGTCATGCCTTACCTCTGCTGTGCACTAAGCTATGCAAGGTCAGAGTTGTGTTACCTTGTAAGGAGTGCAACACAAGGCTGACCAGTCCAAATCAGATTGATAGAGAACATCACATGTGAAATGTCTGAAGATTAAAGAGAAACTAATTGGTTACCTGGTTTCTTTTGAAAAAGAAAGATGAGGATTAGATGTGTGAATCCTTCTTGTGCCTTTAAACAAATGTTGTATAAAAATAATTTCCAAATGGGGAAAAAAGTACCCTTTCTACAGTTAGTATTGGGTTGAGGTTTTGGAGAGGGTTTTTTCCTGCTATCATATTCTTAGCAGACCTTGGCTGTCTTGTGGTTTTCCTACATAAGTATTTTAAAGACTTAAATTCATCCTGTCTGAAGCTTGCAAAAAATAGAGATGAAAGAAAAATTAAAGTACTTGAAAAATAAATACATATTCTTCACACAACAGGGGGTAGACCTGTTGGACTGCTGTCCTAAGAATGCTATGGGGGCTGAAAGATTACATATTATGTACATGTTGCTCAGATTTTCTCCTCCTCTTTAAAGAGTTGGGAAAAGCAGAACAGGAATTCTAACATAAGTGTGAGCAAACTGATCACAAAAACATTTTTACATATTCTGTAAAGTTTGCAAACTCTTAAGTTAACAGCTCTGTGTTGCTATTCACGTTTTTTAAAGCACATCATGATACCAATATTTAGTTGTATTTCCAGGAAAATTTAAGAGGAAAACCACCTGATATTTTTGGAGGATTTCTTGTTTTCAGGAAAGATGGGTCAAATATCTCTGGGGGGCTAAAAGAATAACTTTTTAGTATTGGGTTTGGTTTTGATATTTGGATCCATTGGATATTGGATTAGAGATTAGAGATCTCCATATCGTCATCAACTGTGTATTCAAGTTAAACAGAATATTGTGGTGTCCTTAATTTTTTATAGATTTTAATTTCTTACGGTGCTCACTCTAATGTGAAATACTTGTCAATTTTTGTCCTCTTCTGATGGTAATTTTGCTGTATTTCTGGAAAGTATGTTCACGCTTTGGCTATTCTTTGCTGTAGTGTGTGGTGTCTGTTATTGCATTGTTAAGAAAAATGCAGGGTTTGTTTTACAGTTTTTAGTCCAGTAAGTAACATTCAATAATATCCAAAGATATCTTTTGCTTTCAGTTTCAGTTTTTCCTGGCAAAGAGGGAGGATCCTTTCACTTTTCTAGGAAATTATTTGGAATTCAGAAATGGATTCACGGAGTGTTCTCCTTGCTCTTTCAGTATCAGTTTGCTCTTCTCTCTGCTTATTAATCCTCTGTCCTATTCTTTGTATTACTGCCTGTGCTATGCTCGCCTTAAATATTTAGAGGACAGTACAATGCTAGTGATTAACCTACAGAAGCAGTAATTTAGCTCCAGGATGAGAGCCAGCACCTTAAGAGGGAGTCTGAAAATTGCTTGTAGACCTGTTTGCTATTCATTGAGGCATTAAGTTGGCAAAGGTGTCTCTTGAAGTACACAGTGGTAAAAATGCTGTGTATTAACAACACTAAAAATGAGGCAACCTCTTGTGTGTTGGAACTGGTTTGGTAAATGATTGAAATCACTCCTGAACTATGCCAGCTTCTGAAATTTCTGGAAGATAGAAAGGAAGTTTCCCTTTTAAATGCATGTATGAGATTCCTTTTTCACTCTAACTCGTCTTTTTCTCCACAGAATTTCACATTCAATGACGATTTCAGTCCCAGCAGCACAAGTTCGGCCGATTTGAGCGGTTTAGGAGCAGAACCTAAAACCCCAGGTTTCTCACACTCCTTAGCACTGTCATCAGATGAGGTATGCTGATGAAATTATTTATGGTGGGAAGTAGTTGTTTTCTTTCTCCCATGACATTTTTCTTGATGATTAATCAAATAACAAAAGGATAGTTTTTAAGCCATAGAATGGGAGAAGGTAATTGATCTTGTTTTCTAAATTATAATTTTTCGTATAATAATGGCTTGAAATAAAGGACCCATGGTATTATCATAAAAAATTAGAATGAAATTTGTTTACTGATTGATGCTTAATCCTCATTTCAGTGTGTTTTTTCCTACAGTCTGCATGTGGACCCATAAATATATATATATACGCATACACTAAATTAGACATAATTAAGACAATTTTGAGATAATAAACATACAGTATGGTTTGGTAAATATAGTTGAGATGTAAGGCACCTTCACTTACTCTAATTTTTACCCTGATGCATTAAAATAATAATGGCCTGTACCTGCAGTAATTGTGTGTTACTGTACTTGAATGTATGTATATTGATTAGAATGTGTATGTGTTAATCCACTTTGCATTTTTTGTGCTTGCTTTGCACAGTGGATTTGAATCCAGTTACTTCAAACCAGAGTCTTTTCAAACAGTGATAACATGAAAAAGCATTCCTAACCCTTTAAACAGGAGACATACTTGAGCTGAATAGAATACATTGCAAATACTTTTCTTAAGATACTAGTTCTGTCACTCCATAGTTAGTGAAGTTGCACAATTCGACAGTAGCTGACAACTTTTCCTGTAGACTCAGGAAACTCCTGCCTTTGTTCTTTTACAAATTCTCTGTAAGAACTTCACATTTTTCATGTGAGATTTGATTCTGTGATTTGGGTGTTTTTTGTCTAGAGGGAAGGGATTTGAAGTATGTATGTCCTGGCTTTATTTTAATGATTGATAGGTTTGTTCTGTTACTGCCTACATGCTTTGCATGGGTTTAAAGAATGAGAGCTGTTTGTGCAACCCTATTTGCCAAAATGCAAGTCTACAAACCCAGCCATTTTTAAGAGGTTATTTACTGCAGGTAATAAAAGACAAAAATTTATAACCCATCATAGGAGAGTGCAGGTCTGTTTATATATTCTATGAATTACTGAAAACAACACAGTCATCATTTACACTTTATTTAGTATTAAGAATATCTTGATAATATACTTCATTCTCTTACTGTGTTCTGTCCCCCTTGCATTATCTATTTTCTTGTGACAATGTCCTATTCCCACTGGTTTTGAATTAAAATCGTGAAAATGCTTTTATTTTGCTTGTTCAGCTCTGTACTTTATCACTTCTAAAATACCAGGCCTGAAGAAGTCTATAAAAATTAATGTTTACTCCATCGTCTGCTGTGTGCCAAATTGCAGACTCTAAAGCAGACAATGTGTTCAGCAAAAGCTGCAGTTGGAAACCTCCACAACCAACCTGGCAAGGGATTAGTCCAGCTCTGCTCTTTATCCTTTCATGGGCTATGGCTGTAAGCTCTCCTTCACTCGGGGTGCTCTGGCAGACCTGACATGGTTATTTGAAGGGGGTGAAAAAATGGAAGGTTGAGGAAGGAACCCAGTTACTGCAGATTGTTCTCAACTAATTAAGGAGCTTTTGCTCTTGGAGCCGTCAGGAAGATTCCACTGGTTCAAAAGTCTCAAGATCAGGAACTCCAAGGGATTTCGTTGACACAGTCTCAGGTTTACCTGAGATATCAAATCGTGTGTGTGCTGAGCTTTCAATGTAACCTCTCTGCTTTTGGAAATACTGTTTTTTTAAAGAAATCTCTTTGGTTTTGAGTAGCCATATCTGTTTGCAAATCTTGGTTCTGCCCTTGCCTGAACTTTTACGTACTGTTACATGTTCTGTATTTTGTTTCTATAATGTTTTTCTTTCCCATTTCTTTGTTGCTCCCTCACTCAGAGCCTGGATATGATTGATGATGAGGTGAGATACTAGTGTGCTGTTGTGGTGAATTGTGTGACCGTGGCGTGGCAATGTGTCACCCCGTTTGCAGATTCCCATTTCTTACTTTACGGTGTTATGCGGCAAACCCCCTTGTTCAAGCAGAACACACAGATGTCACTGACCCCTCTGTCCTTGTCTTGAGTTCCCTTCCTCTTTCTGCTAAGTGTTTTCAAGGCCATAGCAAACTGCGGTTTTTGCAGTATGCTGGAAGCAGGAGGAGGGCTGGTGTCAGAGCAAATCCACCAGGCCAAGCATCAGCTGCACTGAGCTCCTGCTGGCGACAGGAGAAGGAAAATATAGTGCTTAAGCTGTTTTTTGACTCAGCCCTGAGAACTGGACAGATAGAAGCTGAGAGCGCTCTCCACATCCTCTAACCCAGTGTAAAAGCTGCTCAAACAGCAGACAGCTGCTGTAGCCTGTAGCAGCTGCTTTGCTGGCCACAGCTGGGACAGGGTGGCTTTCGTTTCGAGCCCCGCTGGTATAACTCCTGGGCGGAATAAAGTGACAGAGCAGGGACAGGGGCCTACTCCAGCAGCTGACACTTCACCTGACCCTCCTGGTGCTGCTTCTGTGCTCTCCTCCTCCTTCTCCTCCTCCACAAAACATGATGAGAGCCAGGCCAGGGCTGTGGGGCTGCTGTGTGTTCCTTACTGCTTTGTGTCATCTCATAGTCTTCCATAGATAGTATCAGTCTCACTGGCTGTTCAATGTCATCACTTCAGACTTCAGAGTGGTCTTCTGAGGGATTTCTTCCCCTGAATGTCTTGTTTTGTAGCTTAGACACATCATAAATGTCTGCAGATGAGTCTGGGAAGTGAAATACAGAACTAATTGCAACCTTCAGAAAGATCCTAATTTGAAGGATAAAAATATTGCAAAGGAATGGGAGCATATCTGTTTTGACTTGTGCTACCTGGCCATTTCAGTCCCTGTTGAGATTAAAAAGAATGCCAGATTCTTTCTCTTCTATTTATGGATAGAAGAATTTTGAGTACCTTGTACCAATTCTTAGCTGGTTAGATGTAATATAATGGTGTGAAACTGTTACTATTATTGTAGTGTGAAGATAGTACAGATGCCTCTGCTCTGATGCTGACAGTTTGTACAGAAAAATATTGCTACTCATCCGTGTTACCCTTTTAATGATAACACAGCATGTTTTTGTCACAGATCCTTGACGATGGACAATCTCCTAAGCACAGTCAGTGTCAGAGTCGGGCTGTTCAGGAGTGGAGCGTGCAGCAGGTTTCCCACTGGTTAATGAGCCTGAACCTTGAACAGTATGTTTCAGAATTCAGTGCCCAAAACATTAATGGGGAGCATCTTCTTCAGCTGGATGGGAGTAGACTCAAGGTAAGACTGACTGGACTTCAAAACCAACTTTAATATTTGTCGTCACTTTAGGCAATCTTAAAGGAAGTAAGAATCCTGCCAGAAAGCAGTGAATCCTGTATGTGGAGTGGTGATAGACTGGAATGACAAACAAAAAGTCACAGCAACAGTTCAAGAAATTCCCATGTGCATTTGGATTCAGAAGCTTCGGAAACAGGGGACATTTGCTTTGTGAAGACTCTGGGATGTATATAATGTACCCAAAGCTGCATGCGTAAATCACATTGCAGCATGTGTAAGCTGTGTTTGCACTGATTTCTCACACAACTCTGTTTTGCAAAAGGGTGATTCAGAGAAGGTGGTAAATAGACACACTTCTAAAGTAGCAACTGAAAAGTGGATTAGTGGGATACTGGACACATAAGCTGATGCCAATTACACTGTGTTAGAACTAAGTACAGTTGTGATGTATAAAGCAGACATTGTTTCTTTTAGTGAAATATGAGCCTGCTTTTGTCAAAAATAATTACAAGAATGAGTTGTGGGAAGCTCATCTGAAAGTCCAAGTTGGGTGTTTCTATTTTTTTGCTGGTATTTCACTAACTTGAAGGGTTTAAAAGTGAGTAAATGAACTATTGACTAAAGTATAGCAGTGAGAATTGGGAAGTCTTGTTCTATGTAGACTTAGATGACTTCAGACAAATACTTCTGTTCTTATTTGCTTCATTTGATCAATGAAATCAACGTTGGTGATGGCAATGAAATTTAATTATTCAATATTCTACAAGTAGAAGGCATAAAAAATAGTACAGAAGTGTATTACACACCAGTAATGTATCTGTCTCATATTTGCTTAGTCATTATAGTCTTTTGTTTAAAAACTTGTCCAGGTGAGTTTTGAATGTCTCCAGAGAAAGAGATTCCACAGCCCATCTGGGCAGCCTGTTCCAGTGCTCCGTCACCCTCACAGTGAAGAAGTTTTTCATTCTGTGTGACCTACTCTAGGTGGTCCAGCTCTGGCAGGGGGTTGGACTGGATGATCTTTCGAGGTCCCTTCCAACCCTTAAGCAACTGTGATTCTGTGATTCTAAGAAGAGTTACCACTAGAATATGAAAAAAAAAGGTGATAAATTGAACTGTATTAATTTTTTTTTCTTTTTTTACATTATTTTCCCCACCTCAGGCTCTTGGTATGACATCTTCCCAGGATAGAGCGGTCGTTAAGAAAAAGCTAAAGGAGATGAAAGCATCCTTGGAGAAAGCTCGCAAAGCTCAAGAGAAAATGGAAAAGCAAAGGGAGAAGCTTCGTAAGAAGGAACAAGAGCAACTGCAGAGGAAAGCAAAGAAAACAGACAAGTCTTTGTCAGATGCAACAGAGGGCACTAATGAGCAGTGATGAGCAGAAGCGCTGCGGTGTTAGGAAGGAGGATGCACTTCAAGGGAAGAGAAACTCGTACCCGCTATGTTGCCCCTTCAGCTTTCTTGTATTCATTACACTAGAGTGTGTACAGAGAAATGGGGCTGTACATAGAATGACTAGGGAAATTTATATTGTCTAGGTTTACTGTCACGCATACCCAGTTCAGCTCGTTGCTGTTGCCATGTGAAACAACCCCAGCCCCTTGGTTCGTTTTGTTGTTGTTGACAGCTAACAGATTTCATATTTGTGTGGTGGTGTTTCCTTCCAAACTTTTCTTCTCTATTGAGTTCTGTGTGTTTGGTAACTTCAGTAACCAGCATGATGCCGAGGAGCATGGCGCACTGCTTGACCTCTTCTGAATAGGATGGCCAGTCAAAATGACTGGTGAACGTTTCTCCAGCTGGGTAAAAGAAGTTGTGCTCTGTCTGATAAGAGTTGACTTAACTTTCAAACTGGGAGTTCAGCCTCTTTACAGTGTTTGGATACTCAGTTCTGTCTACTGGAGTTAAGTTTTATCTTGTGTCAGTACCTCGAAGCAACACTGCTCTGGAAACACAACTGTTCAGTGACTTCTTATTATACACTGGAGATAAAGACAGGAGATTCGATATTCCCCCTGGGTAGAAGACAGGAAGTGAAACTCTTTCTGTTACCTGTACAATAGTTAATCCATGAAGGAGGCAAAGCCTTAAACGCTTATGTGGGTTTACACAGAAATCTGAGGATAACATTTATCCTTTAGATGTCTGAGCAAGGATGAATTTCTAACTAGAGCACAGCATATAGATCTGTATAAATTTTGTTGTGCTCCCAGTGTGTAGGCAACTTTCTTACAGCATATCTGCTTTCTTTTTCATGTGTTTTGAATAGGAAAATGGACTTATTTTGTTTTGAGGTTTTCTTTTTTTCCAAGAAAAACACCACATATTCAGATTCATTCTCCAGTAAGCATTGCAAGAATAAGCTTTGTGCTGTGCTGTTATGAAGCTATTGTTGGAAACTGTTGTCAAACCTGAGTCTGCTGAAGATTTTCAATTTTTACAGAAGTGCACTTTAAGAAGAGGAAGACTAGGGATCTGGTTAAAATTGAACTCACTATGTTGCTGTTAAGATCAGTGCTACCATGGAGGTGATGGTTACAAAACCCAAAGCTGCCATATATTAACTGGTTTGATCAAAGTGTTTAAAGAATAGCCCCATCAACACCTGAATTTCTGGGCCTAGGCTGTCAAGCACATTGATGGCCTAGCAGTGGTCATGTTAGGTCCTTCAGAGATCGCCGTTTTCCGGAAGGAAAATGGTGTAGGAGGCCCTCAGTGAAGCCTGCTGGGTAGCTTTGACTGTGGCAGCAGCAGTGTGTAGCTCATACTGCATGGTGTTGCTGCTTCTAAAGAGCAGTATTAAAACACCCAGCATTTCTTCAAAAGGATGGACAGAGAGTAGGCAAATTTCCACAAGGAGAAGCCAGAGGTGTTATCTTAATACATTACAGGCAAAGCTAACTACATGGCAGCATTCGTAGCTGAGAAACGTCACCTCCCTTTCATGCATGCTGGGAGGTACAGGCTTCATCCAATCCTGCCAACCCAGAAATCCTTGGAGAGTTTGACACAAAGTTAGACTCTTAAACTTTAAAACTTGCCAGCCTAAAAAATAAAGCAAAAGCTGAATTATTTTGAAGAAAATAACTTGATTTAGTTTGACTTTACAGATTTGTGTCTGTAAGTTCTATGGAGCTTGGATTTGAAACAATTGGGGTACAATGTTCATAGTTCAATTTATTTTGATCCTAATAATTTCTTTGACAATTAAAATGGACTGCAAACCAGGAGAGCCTGCTTCATTTGAAATCAATGTGCTTAGCATTAGCTTTCTTTTTGCTTCCAAATCCAGTTCCTACAAATTACTGATGTATATTCAGATGAAAAAATGAAATTGCTGTAAAAGATACTTCCTGATATTTCTAAAGGCTTGTGATGTTTTTCTTGAGAAAGACCGCCATCAAAAAATAGACCTGATAACAATTCCACATTGCAATGCATCTTTCTGCACTCTGTAGGAGAAAAATTATATAAATGTTTAACAGCTTTGTAAAACTAGTACTCCATTATTTTAGGAGGTTGTCAATTTATATTTGAGGAAGAGAAGTTATCTGGAAGAAACTGGAAATTTAATATTTTTAAGTACAGTGTTGATAAATCCATTTGATGATTATTTTTTTTTAATTGTGTTTACATTGTAGTAATCTTTCATTGGTTATATACAGTAAGGTAGTGTCCCTGTAGTCCTGAGAAGACCGCTTGGCTTTATACATTGAAGTTTTCATTCTTGCTGCTTAGAACAGTGCCTAGTTAATTTCTTTGTAAATCAAATTCTTACTCTGGAAAATAAGTAATTTGACTTAAGTCTTTTCAGTACTTGGGGGCAGGGAGGGGAGTGCATTACTTTTTTGTTATTCTCATACTGAAAAAAAATACCAACAAAAAATTGAAAAAGCCTAGTAGCTTACATTTAAAATAAAACCATAAAATGCATTTGATTAACACATGAAAACTAAGCAAGCTGAGCAATGTCAAGGGGCTTGCTTGTCTTTCTGTGGTTCCTTTCATTAAGTACAATAACTCATTGTTGGGACCTGCAGGAATGTCACTGGATAACAGGTGTAAAGAACAGTCTGAAACTTTGTTACTGTTCTAGGAGAACTTTAAAGTTGTGTTGCATTTTTTCTCCTTGTATTGTACGATGATATATATGAAACAAAATATATGGATGTCTCATCATTCTTAAATTTCCTGTAAACTAAGTCAGGCTAAAGTGGGGTTTTGATATGATAAGAGGAAACGTGTATTCCATGCTAAAAGGACTTTCTCTTTTGCCTCACCTGCAGATGTAACTGTCACCTACTTTTGCGTATTTATTTGTGGAGCTAAAGCAATTTTCAGTGTGCTGACATCTTTACACCTAGGTGACCAGAGCAGGCTGGGAAAGGTGGCCTCTCTCTGGTTACGATGGTAGGCCAGCTCTGTAAGCTCTGGTTCTGCTCCTTGCTGCAGAATTGTCAGGCTGTGATTATATCCAGCCTGTGAAAGTAGAAAGGAGAGAGAGCAAAAAAAAAAAGTAACTCTGAACAATAGAAAACAGGATACAACACTGTGTGGTACTTTAGTCCTAAAACAACTGGTGTTTATACTAAGATTGTGGAGGGAGTGGTCGTTTCTTGCTCTGTTCAAACCAACCAAATGTAGTGACGCTACTTGCTTTCAGCTCCTGTTTTCCTGTGTGGTGGGTGCTGTGCCTGTGAGAATTCTGTGTTAGAGTTCCCAGTTTAGTTCCAGCCTGCCCAGGTAGGTGAGGAGCAGGGCATTAGGAGGGACATCCTAATGCTTTTGCATCTTTTCAATTTACGTTTTTTGTGCATCCAAATGCTTTTGCATTTTTTCAATTTTTAAATGTTTTTGTGAAGGTGTCTCGTGCACCATGACTCTAACCTGCTGCAGGGATACCACAAGAGTCAAGCTTTTACTAGAGTTACTGAGCAGCTTTCCTCTGAAGCTTGCCAGTCCTCACTTCTCATTGACATTCAGAGGTGCTTGACACTGAGTATTGGGTTTCCTCATACTTCATGGCTTCCATCAAAGCCTCCTGTCCTCCTGAGCTGCATCAGCTTCACCTCCTGCTCACATTCAGGCAAGTCTGAGGTGGGCAGCATTGCGTGGTTTTTGATAATTGTGTTCCACTTTTAAGTCAAAGAAAGAAATGCCAGTCTCCTTAATAGTGCAAAATACACTTCTACAGCAGGGAGGAAGAGGATCATCCTTTAGATGGGGATGGCCAAGAAGTATCATTACAGGCACCAGTGCAACACTGGAAAGAGATTCAGCTGTAGTTCTTTACAGCATCTGCACTGTAGTCTGTAATGTTTCTCAGTGCTGCAAGTTAGGGAAATTTCGCAACAATTAAGGAAAATACCACCAAGACAAAAGTAAAACCTGGTCTTGCCCTTTTCAGGTGTGGCCTTGCCCACTGCAGTATCATCACACTGTCAGAGGGGCTTTTAATAGCACTTTTAATAGCACTCCCCTCATTCTGTGCTCCCCCTCGCTTGAAAATCTCAGGAAATCTATGTTGTGGTCCAAAACACTGAAAGCCCAGACATTTGACAGAAGCAGCAGATGTTTAATTAAGCTGCAAGTCTTTAACAGTCAAAATGGGTAGTGTGCAGAGCAGTTAGATGGTTTGTTTCATTAAATCGATGATTGAAAATAATGAAAACACTTGGTCATTCTGGAAATGTTTAATTGATTTGTGGCTTGATTCACTCTTTAAATAACTGCATGTGGTTTTATGCGTGTCCATGCACAGCTGTGAATCCTGGTGTCCTTGGTGCTGGCAGAGGTGGGCCCTGAGGTGGCCGTGTGTGGCAGGGCTGGAGGCACACAAGAGGGCCCTGGGCTGGCCCTGGGCTCAGGGGAGTGCAGCACAGCCTCATGGGCTCACCGGCCTTGTCAGTGCTGGTACTTTTGCTCACTCTTTTCTTGTGGAGTTTTATGTATGTTGCAGATGAGAAGATTTTAAAGTTCTGTTAACATTGTAAACACAATGGTCCTCTGCAGATCCTTCTGCGTGTTGCCCTTGGGTTGTTTTTTATGGAGGTGGGAGGTAGGCAGGATCAATTTATTGAAGTGTCATTATTTTAGGAAGGAAATCTTTTTTATATTGTTAAACCTAGTGGAGTACTTTCAGCAGCTCGTTCTGGAGCAGGATTATGAGTGACATCAGAGGTGATACCCCAGTGGTATGTGAGTCATCCGCAGTCCCTTTCGTTAACCTCCTGTCTGGATTTTACTGTAGTTTTTCCACCTGTAAAACTGATTTTTCAAAGCTGTGATATCTTAATCACGACATTGAACACTCCAATCTCTCATTATAAAATGAGCCTTCTGTTACTGTCAGCACCAACTGGTACTTTTCCTGTTGGCATAAAGTAATGATTTAAAAACTGCACATCTTGCTGGAAGATCTGGTGGTAGTGCCTTGAGCTGCCTGTTTCTTTGGGAAGTCTGGACTGTGGAACGAGGTGTGGGATTTGTGAAACCCGGTCTGCTGAGTCACGTGGGTTTTTTCTTCAAGTGTAGGGAGAGGGAGGTCTCCCAGCTCATGAGATTAGGCCCAGCCCACATAACCCATGAGCCACATTTCCTGCCACATTTTCAGTGGGAGCTTTGTCACTGACACCAATGGAAGTAGGTTTGGGACCTGGTGCAGAAGCATCTGAAGGAAAAGAGGATCCCAGGGCACCAGACATAAGGAGTCACCAGCCAATTTGGAAGTGGCAAATGCACAGTGAACCTCTTCTGATTTATACTTTCCTGTACACACTTAGTGTCTGAACAATTGCTTTCATATTTTCCAGTCATATTGCAATGGTAACTCACTGGTTGCTGACAAGTGTTAGATATATTGCTGAAAAACCAGGCAGCTAAAAGACTAAAATGCACTGTGTTCACTGTAAAAATTGGCTTCTTACATAGTTCCTTTTTATATGGTTGAAGAGGTGGTTGCGCTTCAGATTTTTTCCTTTTTCTTTTCTCTTTTTAAAGAGGTCAAATGTGTATGAAGAGCATGTTATCCTGAACTTTTTGTTTGTACATCTCGGTGTCTGATCATGTGCATGAAAGACACAGTAGTGCCACGTCTGCGCTTGTTCTCTTGTGCTTGGTTGATATGAACTTCTCTAGATTGTTGAGTTTTCCCCAAAATAACTTTGGTTAATATTTAGTTATTGGAAGACATCAGAACCAAAACATCATGGTGGCCCTTTGTTTTCTTACAGTTTCAATGCAAACAACAAAGCCTTGTGGTTTAATTTGTTAGTGTAAATAAATTTCTTGCCAATGAGTATTATTGTTGTTAGACAACGAATGCAATAAAATGAGAAATCCTGAATCTTTATTAGAATTTGTATTGAGTCCTCACTTTCCTGCCCATTTGTTGGGTCATTCCAGAAGAAATAATAACTAGTGATCACAACTGGAGAGCTGTTCCTGCATGAGTCAGACTGCAGGAGGAGGGGGGATGTGAACCTTGCCCAGCTTGCTCTTGCCTTCCTTAATTATTTTAATCCCAGCCCTTGGCCTAATTGGCATGATTTATAGGCCCCTGAGTGGATCTCGCTTCCAACTGGTAATTATGTAAAAAGAAGTAAAATAAAAAGTAAGGAAAGTGAATGGCCTTTTATTTTTTTCATGGCCAAATGTAGCACGCAGTCTTTTGCTGCAGGTTGAAAACAGGCTGCCCTCATGCTGATGCTGAGCAACGTTTGCTTAAAGACCTGGATTAGTTTGGGTATATAAGTCATTTTACCAGTTTGCACTCAAGTGAAGGTTAGTTATAATGGGCTTTTTGTACATTCAAACAACAGCAGTTCTTCTGCTGAACATTTTTAATGTGTTTTTTTATTTTTTTATTTGATTTTATAAAGCGTTACATTAGAGAAAAGTGGAGAGCACAGACTGTCTGATTTCTGTAGTCATTTCAGTGGATTTACATCTGGCAGAGTCCAGGCCAAATACCCTGTACCTAATCTGTCTAACTCGGTCTGTTTCCCAGCAGCTGAATCATAACTCTTAATTTCTACTAATGTGACCGTCACCTGCAAGAAGATAAAAGAAGACTCAATCCATATAATTATTATCTTAATTAACATAGGTGTATTAAGAGGCTGGAAGTTCACAACTGCCATGTAGAATGTGTCTGCTCAGCAGCTTCCTTTCCAGCCAAAACGATTCTATGATTCCTAGCCTGGAGTCATCTATGCATACGTCCTTGTTTGCACGAGTTGTCCCAGATACCTGCAGTTTGCTTTCTGGAATGCCCAGATCTGCTCCAGACTCCACAGCTCATAAAAGTTGATGGGCTATGCCCTCCTCTTGGTTGCAAGCCCTAATTTTCCCTGTTCAGATTCCCTTGTCCTTGAGAGGCCAGGCTTGAGGTGCACCTTCCCCCACTGCTGTTTCTGCACTGAGGCTGCTGGTGGGTTTTACCATTCAGTAACTCCATGCCCAGGGCTCAGAGCCATACCCCAGCACTACTTTTGCTGCAAAACGCATGCTTGCTGTCCCTGCCCTGCCCAGCACCACTTCCATGCACTGTGGCCTAGCTTCAATTCCCACCTCCATACTGCAAGGCTGGGACATTCTCAGAGGAGGGTAATAGGCAACAGGATTCCAATCCTTTTTGCCCCAGGTGAAAATGCAAAATTTTAGCATTGGTAGTAGCAGGTGCTAAGTCCTACCTACAACCTCTCAAACCCTTCATGAAAAGATAAGGCAGGCAGGCAGCTGGGAAAACCTTCAGTACAGGAATAGTTAAAAAAAAACCAAAAGAAATGCTAGAGTTTATTTTCCTTTATTTTCTGATAAGCCAAAACCAACAAAAAAGTAGAAGTTTAACAGGATCCAACAACATGTAGATTTGCTCATCTGAAGATACTCTAAGCTACTGGAAAACACGAAATTACATGTTTGGTGGGTTGCTTCTACCACTGCCACAGGTAATGCTGGCTGTTAACTTCTGCAACCACAGAGTAAACCCAGGGCCAGTAGTGACAGGTCAGTATTTTGGCTGTGTTACTGTCACTGCTACAAAATGCTCTTTAGAAAATGGCACTAAATTTACTTGAGAACAAATAGTGGCACAAGCCTAAAATAATTATTTTAAATGCTAGTGCAGGATGTTGACGGCTAATGATGAACAAGTTAATAGCCCAACCTCTCCTTATTGTGAGATCTTCCTTCAGAGCAGTTTTTTCTGCTTGGGCTCTGAGAGCAACATCTGTTCCTTGAGGCGGAAAACAAGTTCCTGTTGGAGAGCACGCCACTTCCCAGGGATGCTAAAGATGTCCTGCAGGGAGAGAAGTTGCTAAGGAAGGAGCGGCAAAGCCAGGGTTACAGTGCTTGGTGCAGCCAGCTGGTGCCAAAGGCAAGTCCAACAAAGGGGTGAGACAAAAGCTACCCTCATTCAGGGCCAGCTCTGCTCTGTGGAAGGGCTGTCTGCATGCCACCATTGGCAAAGACGAACCCATGACCCAAACAGATGAGCCCGTCACCAAAGCCTTCACAGGCATAGGGTAAACCCTTGGCAGTGCTAAAGTCTCCAGATCAACTGTGGGTCTTTTGGAGAGGAGCTATGAACACAGACATGCTAATGCAGGGCTGTGCCCAACAGACAAAGTCAATTATCCACATGGTTAACCCTAAAGGCCAAGTCTCCCCCTCTATCCATCCCCTGGCCCCTTCAGCGTGTGCTACTTGTACACAAAACACCACAAAGACCAGCAACTGCCATTGCTATGTGGGAGCAAAGGAGTTGTCTGGCCTGGCAGCAGTGGGGAGCACCAGGCATGGGGAAGGGCGCACTGACCAAGTCCACACGCTGTTGGCTTAGTCCTTAACTCTCATGCAACCTCCTGTTCCCAGGGCGTGCCTTACACCTCGGTGTTAGTACCAGAGAGCCGCTGGCTGTGAGGGGGTTAGGGAGAAGCAGACACTGGGGATGGAAGGCCACGTGGCAAGAACCACAGCCCACTGCAGTTGTGCAGAGGAAAGGAGATGGCACCATTCCTCCTGTACAGCAACACAGCCCTGGCCACAAGCCCTGGGACTCACTCCTTGCTCTAGTTAGAGCTGTTCTTTTTCTCAGAGAAGGAGCAGTAACTTCTCTATGCAACTGAATGAAAGCCATGAGGCTTGTTTGTGTTAGAAAAGTGCAGGAGCTAAGAGACATCAGCACACAGGTTTGCTGTTCAAGGCCTCTCCTGACCCAAACCTTAGCCTACAATTACACCTCCTCAGCCACAGCAGTGAAACTCAAGAACAGACAAAGGATTGCACACACTCTTTAGCTCCTGCCTCAGTGTTCAGGCCACAACTGAGCAGCATCTATCTTATAGGCAGAAGCACTTCCACATTTAGGAGTTTCAAAGTACTGGACCTTCCATGTACTCTCCAGATTAGAGGGGGCCATGGCTGGTGATGAAGCAGATTGCAAGAGCAAACAGAACAGAAATTAGCACCCAAGGACTGGCACTTCCTCCTCCTGGGCTCAAGTTTCAGGAGCAGCTGCCGTTAATCTCCATAGTGGTGGACAAGTAGCAGTGAGGAAGCTGCTGAGAAGCAGCAGTGCAGGCAGGCATAGGCAGCACAGCAGCAAACTGGGCAAGGGAGCTGCTACCGAGAGAGTCTTTAGCAGGACATCAGCAACTCTCACCAAACTGGGGCAATGATCACAGAATGATAGGGGTTGGAAGGGACATCTTGAGATAATTTAGTCCAACCCTCACTAAAGCAAGTTCACCTCAATCAGGTCACACAGGACCATGTCTAGGTGGGTTTTGAAAATCTCCAGATAAGGAGATTCCACAACCTCCCTGGGCAGCCTGTGCCAGGTCTCCATCACCCTCGCAGGAACAAAGTTTCTCCTTATGTTCAAGTGGAACTTCCTGTGTTCCAGCTTGTGGCTCTTACCCCTTGTCCTGACACAAAGCACTACAAAGAGACACTCCACTCTCTTGACACCTGCCCTTTAGGGGGCAATAGTTGATAAATGTTAATAAGATCCTCCCTCAGTCTTCTCCAGGAAAAAGAGCCCCAGGTCTTGCAGCCTTTCCTTGTAAAAGTCTCTGCTGGACTCTCTCCAGAAGTTCTCTGTCCCTCTTGAGCTGAGGAGCCCAGAGCTGGACAAAGGATTCCAGATGAGGCCTCACCAGGGCAGAGTAGAGGAGGAGAAGAACCTCCCTCGACCTGCTGGCCACCCTCTTCTTGATGCATCCCAGGATGCCATTGGCCTTTTTGGCCATGAGGGCACATTGCTGGCTCATGGTTAGTTTGCTGTCCACCAGAACTCCCAGGCCCTTCTCCGCAGAGCTGCTCTCCAGCAGGTCAATCCCCAGCCTGTACTGGTGTGTGGGATTGTTCTCAGAGAACTTAAGAGGACAAAAAGAGCAGCAGAAACTGCTTTGTGGGTGAAGACATCTGTACTAGTGAAAGGAGAGCTTGCTTCACAGGCAGGAAACCAAGTGGTGGATCAAACAGAGGCTTCTGCCAGACTGGTATCTTGCTGTGCACACCGCAAAGTATAAAACTGATTCCCAGCTTCAAAGGACACCTAATTCATTATTGCAAGTGACTGCTAGCCAATAGCATTCTAAAAACACTAGCTGGTGGAAACCTGGAGAAGTCTTTTAGCAGTGCACAACGTTATCAATCACTACTGCTGGATCAATGTGAAGTGAGTGTCTGCTGCACTGACATGCAGCGGGAATCAGCTCTGTACAGACGGGAAGTTAAACACACAACATGTGTAACCAGCACTCAGGGGTAGTCATTGTGACAAAGCACCCAGAAATGCTCCCTTTGCTGTGACAGACAATGGTCACTGCTAATGCTTCGTAGTTTTACCCACTCCTCAAGAAAAAGAAAGGGTTTCTTAACTCTCACTGAAAGACTCAGTAAGAAGCCACTCTGAAGTGATGCCCTTCTCTTTTATGTAGGATTAAGATAAAGTTATGAAACTGAAGTAACTTTAGGAAATGGCCTAAAGGGGGAAGAGGGAAGAAACGAGACTGAGAGAGCTTTCATTCTCCTTCCAGTTATTTCAGAAGCATTAGGGAAATTCAACAGGAAAGTTTGGAAGAACCTTTAGCACACTCCATGGAGCAATGTTCAAGGGTTGAAGAAAGCCCACCAGAGTGGTAGTTAGCAATTCTCATCTACAAAATCGGTTTTCTCTGGGGAAAACAAAACAAAACTAAACAAAATCACCCAACTAAAAACTACAGAAATCTAGCGGCAACAGATTATTCAACAGTTGATAGTTCAGTCATTTGTAATCTGAATTTGAACTTCAAGGTTATCTTTTGTTACTGACATGAGGTCCTCCCCATTACATAAATAAATAAATTTCTCACCTTCAACTTCCTTTAGTGTTGTTTAAAACTCTCTTTTTGGAGAGGAAGGCTAAAACATATGTCATGACGTCATTTAACCTTTACTATAACAGTCTTCTTGTTAGTAAATCTGGCTAAAACTAAAGGAGTTCCCAAGTAACTGAATTCCTTCCCACTGCAGCAGATCTTACCCGTGATGAGCTATAGCTCACAGTAAAGAGCTCTGTGGAAGACGGTGCCAATGAGGAGTTTTCCTCTGTAGATGGATGCCACTGAGCTTCCCTGCAGCACAGAGCCATTGTCAGCATAGATGCGTGTCACCACGGGCTCCTCAGAGAGGATGTTCTGGATGTGCAGGACCTGCCGGAGGAGAGGGATGCACCTACTGAATCGACCACACGAGAAAAGCCTCCAAGGATGAGGGAACATCAGTATGTTAACTTAAACAAAGCAGATAGGCTGCTAACTGCAACCAACGGATTCCTGTGACAGGGCCACAAATTCCGCTTCAATGAAGCATGCTCCATGAAGACTGATTATTTTTTTTGAGTGCTTGTGCAACACAGACTCCACCTCAGTAAGTAAGTAAGGCAGTCATCCCCAGCACTAGGAATGTGCATCGTTTTTTCCAGCCTGTTACTCAATATCTTCTTAATTTCATGCTTTTTCCAAACAGAGTAAACAACTGCCTAGTATCATAAATCTACTGCTATAGAAGGTGATAATTTTTAAAAGTGTCTTGTGAGGAGCTTCAGACAAGGCTGAAATCAAACAGACACCAACCAGCCACCTGCAGTTGCATCTGCTAATGGGCTGATGCCAGTACCTCACTGATTTCCGAAGGAAGGAAGAATTGCAGTGTCACCTACTGATGAACACTTGCACAGATAAATCATTCCAGTGCAAATGTTTCTGGTCACGCTTTGCACTCAATTATATTTTGTTTGGCAAAGAGGCACTGGCTCAGTAATTAACACAATTCATCAAAATCTGATTGCATGGCCACAGCCACACAGCCTGAGGAGTCCAGAATGACTGAGCTACTGGGTAGAAATTATTCAGTTGTCTCCCGAAGATCTGAATGTTTGTTAGGGAGTGTATCTTGTTCAGGCTTTTCACTTGAGAGCAGAAGCTTTATAAGCTGGAAGTCAGCTCGATCTTTGCTTTCACAAAGGCAGGCCTGGCACTTCTGTTTGTATTGCAGTTATGTTATACCAAGGTGATTTGAACTGAGCAACTTTCTGGCACAGACATGGCCAAGAGACAAATGACATCTCCCAAAAGGCACCTCAGAGCCGGGTAGATTTTCAGGATCATTGTAGAACAGCTTCATTGCGTTGGGATGACATCCTATCCAGATGTCTCCAGTGGGTGGGTCAATAGACAAGTTATCAACCAGAGTGTCCAGCTGCAGTGTCTATCCCAGCACAGGGGAAAAGCAAGAAAAGAGAGAATTTAAAGCTATCAGAAGTCCTAGAAGCAAACTATAACATAACCAATAGACTTGTCCAAGACTCATCTGACATAACTTTTTTAAAGAAATATTTTCTCCCCTAGTACTGGTTTTATTTTTCCCTAGTAAGCTTCATCCCTTCCTCTGTGCCATGAGAAACCTACTTGCAGCTTTGAGCTTCCTCATGGGTTCATTCACAGCTGTGCTTGTGTTCAGTGGGTTGTGAACTGACCCACAGTGTGTGAGGGTGGAAGACCTCAAGCTCAGCAACAGGGTGCACAGCACCTCTGCAAACCCACAGCAAGAGCCATCCAGATCACAACTTCACACATGATCAGGTTGAAATCTCAAGCATTCGTGGAGACTAGTCTAAAATTCACATATGCCTCTTTTTTATGGCACAGCAGTACCTTACCTTCACGTGGGTTAAATTCCAATTAGCATGTTTTTCCATCACATGGACATTATGATCAAATATATCTGCAACATAGATGTACCTTCAAAAGAAAGCACCTCTTAGAAATGTGTGCAAGTAAGCAGACATCAAAACCTGTTAGTTCTTTCTGTGCTAGCCCAGCACTTCCCCTGAGGAATGCCAGCTCATTCTCACACAGCAACAGACATTGCAAGCAGGCCACAGGTCACTGAACTGCAGCCAACCCGCTGAGACGCTAATGTAGCTTCACGCCATGCCAGTTCTTCCATTATGACACTGAGGCAAGCCTTGGACAGTGAAATCCACAAATATGCTATCTTTAAAATTTAAGATCACCTGTCTACAACCACAGGACTGGATAATTCAGTCACCAAGACTTTAAGGCTGTAGAGCATTCCCCACTTGCAGAAACCCTGCCCGAGCAATCCTTGCCAGCCATGTATACAAAGTTCTGTATCAGCTGCTTAAAATGCAGCAAACTTTGATCTTACTGAATAGAAACTACCATGGAAAGCAGTAAACATTGCCTCCAGTTAAAGACTGACACACATGATTTCTGTTCCATAAACCCCCTGCATTGCTTACACTGTACAGGTAGCACCCGGCCTTATACGAGCCAGTTTAGATGCTTGACCACAGAGCTATCGTGTGTACAAATTGGGATTTCAGGCTTCTTTCCTGTGATCAAACAAAATTTAAGGCAAGGAGAAACTTACTTTCTGTCAGGTGATACATTAATCCCATTGGCTGAATAAAACCCAGCTGCTACTTCTTTAACTTCTTTTGGACTGTAGTAAACAACATTTGACCAAGTTAAACCCAAGAACAGCTCCAAGAACATCAAGACGAAGTCGGAGAAGTAGTGGTCATTGGTAGCATAGAAGCTGTCTGGTCCCACAGCTACTACATCATTCACACTAAAAAAATTAAATGAGAGGAAGAAAAATAAATAAAGGAATGAAATGAGAAGTATGAAAGAGCAGTGTAGGAGTGCTTAGAATTCATCCAGGACACTGGCATCCAACAGACGTATGTGGGCTACAACTTCACAGGGTACTTCAGAGAGACATTGAGTTGTGTTGATCCTTTTTACTTTCACATGAGCCAGGGCTGTGTAGTGCTGAGACCTGAACAGGACCACAGGGCATGAGCAAGAGGTCATGGCTGTCCATGGAAATTTTTTCTCTTTTGATTACATTCAGCTGGAAACTAGAGGTAGGAGTTGTGACAACTTTAGCAGACTCTGTTTATCGTATAATCATTTTGCAGTAGGACAGACCATGAAAATTTTGTATGTAAAAAAAGAAAAAAATGAAAAAAAGAAAAAGCTAAAATTTTATTTTTACAGTGCAGCAAACTCAAAATAATAAAATATCTGAGGATTCTTATCTGCAGTGATCTGAGATGGCATTACAGGAGAGAAGGAGAAACATGCCAAGTTAATTCACAGTGGCACTTAAGACTGGTTTAGTGATACAGCTATTTAAAATCCCATTTATAGAAGAATTTGGAGAAACACAGGTTTTGATTAGACAGGTAAGAAGTAATCAATAAAGGAAACAGGAAAGGGTGGTTTAAGAGAAAATATCTCATATCAACAATGTCTAACCCCCCATCATTCTACTTTGGATTTTACCAAAGCAGCCTGTTCTGGAGGAAGATGGTATTTGGCTCCAATACCTTGTCAGAAGGTCATGTCGAATGGTTTTCAGGTGTACAAGAGAATTGTCATCTTCTACAAATTTAAACAATTCTACTGTGCTCTTCTGATGGGGATGGTTCACAACAAAGAGGTACACGGTGTTGTCTTAAAAAAAGAAATGGAAACAGCTGAATTCTCTGCAACAGTTTGTGTGGCTGAGCAGCCATGGCTCTGGAGCAGCCTCTAGCACAGAGCACGTGTTGGGTTTGACGCATTTGTCTCACAGCTCTTCAGAGGCAGAAGTACTCAAAGTGAAGCAGGATGCCACTGCAACTGGATCCAGATTTCCAGCTGCTCTTCTCCCAGGCTCACTCCACAGGTTAACTGATGCGTTAACTACATTTTTGCTATTTCTACCAGGGAAGGAAGAGATCATGGCTTCACCCTTGTGCCCAAGCCACTGGGTTTTGCAATCCCATGCACTGTAGCAACTGGCTGCATGAAATAGACACAGTCAGCTAGGAAGGGGGGCTTGTAGCTCAGCCAGTTTGAGCTCTTTGATGTATTTACCTCAGCCCTTGAAAAACTGAAGGATCATCCTTCTGCTACACTGTCTGGAAGGCTGCAGTCCTTCTGCACAGCCCTTCCAGAACCTAAATCAGTCACCACCAATTTCTCCACCACCTTCTCTTGAGTGGTGACTGTGTAGGGATGCAGGTCAAGCTGCAGCAATGTTTCTGTTAATTCTGTTACTATTTGCAGAGTTCTAATTGCCCTACTACAATCCCCAGTATTTTACTGGTAGTCAGAACCTGCCATAGGACAACATGTCTTCAAGAGGAGAACACAGCTTGGTCACAGAGTACAGGAGATTTTGGTAATTTACAGAGATTTGATCATTTCCTGTTTAGCCACAAAAGTCTCCATTCTGACACGAATAGCTGGCGAAGCATGCATTTCCTCAAAATCCTTCACTACAGGCTGACAGTTATAAAAGAAACTTTGTGTAGTTCTCTACTTGAGATTATGTGCAAGGATGACTATTTCAGCAGCTGACATTTAGAAAAGAGCCCAATAAAGATAAAAAGGCTGAAAACCTTTTTCTCTCCCAGCAACTGTAGGCTATTCGGGACGCACGGCAAGGCTGCAAAGGGATTTCTGTTTGTGCTCTTTAGGCTGAGATTTGCCAGCATCTCGAGCTAGAGATCTCTTTACCTCTGTCTATATAGGTGCTGATTCCATGAGGGTTAAACGTCACCAGATCAAACCCTCGGCTGATTCTCAGTTCCACTGCTCTGGGATTATCTTCATTCAAATCCATCAAAAATATTTCACCCGGCTTGTCTGGGGCAAGGGTCTTTATTCCTGGATATTTCAAGCCCTGTAAAATCAAAACACAAGAAAATCATTCCTGGATAAAAGATAAAGGAGAATCATCACAAGGCTGAAAATGCTAGAGTCTCGTTCAGGCTTGCAAGGAGACATCAGGATCGTAGAATCATAGAATTGTTTTGGTTGGAAAAGACCTTTAAGATCATTGAGTCCAACGAGTAACCTCACACTGCCAGGCCCACCACAAGGTCATGTCCCTCATCTACATGGCTTTCAAATATCTCCAGGGATGTGACTCCACCGCTTCCCTGGGCAGCATGTGCCAGTGTCTAACAATCCCCAGTGAAAAAGTTCTTCCTAATCTCCAATCTAAACCTCCTCAGGAGCAACTTGAGACCAGTTCCTCTTGTCCTGTCACTTGTCATTTGGGAGAAAAGACTGAGTGCCACCTGGCTACAATCCCCTTTCAGGTAGTTGCGATCACGTTTCAGGATTCCAGGTGTGATCATGTCTTCTCTCAGCCTCCTCTTCTACAGGCTGTACACCCGCAGCTCCCTCAGCCGCTGCTCATAAGACCCATGCTGCAAGCCCTTCACCAGCTTCGTTGCCTATCTCTGGACATGCTACAACACCTCAGCCCCTTGTAGTGAGGGGCCCAGAAATGAACATAGTATTTGAGGTGTGGCCACACCAGTGCTGAGTACAGCTGGTCTCGCTGGCCACATGATTTCTGATAAAGGCCAGGATGTCCCTTGGAGGGACCATCTCCGCTCTCCCTGGCAATGCCTTGATGGCAGTGCAGAGGGAGGGAGCAAGCTGTGTGGAGGACATCACTGCCACCCGCTGCAGCCACCACCCAAGTGGGTGCTCCCATACGTCAAACTACTCTGAACTGGCACATCTTGGGGACAAACTGGAATTGTGGCACTACCACCTGCATCCAACACAGTAAAGCCTCAGGGAAGAGCAGCAGAGGAACAGCTTACAACTTCTGGCATGAATTTTGCAATATAATTGTTCCTCGAGTATCCCTGGAGCACATGGGTGAAAACATCAGCTTTTGTTTTAGAAAATAATCACTAGCCATCCTTATGGCAAAGAAAAGCATGAAAACTTACATCCTACAGGCTAAAAATAATCAGGAGGATCAAAATCAACACACCAGATCTGATTTTCATTTAAAGCTGGGGAATTACATACCTTCTTAACAAGGGAGAGGTTTGACACCTTCTTTGTGGGCGAGGAAGCAGCACGAAAGAAATTCAAGGTTAAATGGGCAGATATGCTAGCACAACAGGACACGTGTGTCAGAGCCACCACCATCACTTCAGTGTTAAGAAGAGCACTTGCTCAAGCAGAACCAAATGCCAGCTAAGCCAACAGAAATCTGGGCTGTTTCTACAGAGCCAGACAACCTTGGAGAAAAACAGAGTCTATCCCGCAATTTTCACCTGTGGCTTATGTAGACAAGGATGCAGGCAAGCCCCTGCACGGGGAGGGGACATGGGCACTTACAGAGCTGATGAAAGCCAATCCATTGGGAAGTATGTCAATATCCTCTGAACCATGTTCTGCAAGACAAACAGGGGTTTTCCGATGACATTAAATATCTCCCATCGAAACCTCTCCTTTTTAGTACAACTCCAGCTCTCCTGAATGTCTCTTCTGATACATTCTGCAGCACAAGTGATGAAGTTCAGCAGAAAGTTTGAATCATGTTATCCTTAAAAGTCCTGGCAGAAGGCAGCAGCATTTTGAGTTAGGAAATCTTGGTGGGGTTCCCTTCTGCATGGGGGCTCAGGGGTGCCACCATGGCAGCCAGGCAGCCTCTTGCCTGGGTCCATGTGCTGCAGGCCAACACCAGCTGCATCGCTGCCTCTGCATTTCTGCAGCAAGCCTTTAGCGCAGGCAGCAGGGAGACCAGCAGGGCAGGACCCTACATGTCACGCAGTCAGCACACTTACGCTGTGCAAGGCAGCTCTGGGAAATATGCACACTAGTTCTCCTGGTTGAGCTGAGACACTTCACTAAGACAGATTGCCAAATATTTAAAACTCTCAAGTGATGGAGAACCTTCTATGTCTTTAACACCTAAGGGCTTTAACAGTAAGACTACACTTTTAACTGCAGGTAATCATTTCCAATATTGCCAATTCCTGCAGTTCCTGTAATATTTTCCCCTGCTGGGAAAATAAAATAAAACAAAAGCCCTTTAGCAAGAATACTAGAACAATTTTAGGCTTTGATTGAGTACTGTCCATGGAGTTTTTAGTATGATACTGGCGTACGTTTACCATGCCATATTTTCTCTGCTCACCTGAGAAGCCTCCTCTCTCTTCTCCAAATCCTCAGCACAAATAGCATTCCCCACAAGCCACTTCCCAGGCAATGGCTGGATTAAACTCACTTGGGAGCATTTGCTTAAAGGAGGAAATTGTTCTGCAGGTTTTCTTTAGCACAGCCACCAACACAAAGGTTTTCCACCCAGCTCGTCCTGTCTCCTCATGGCCTCTCCTGCTTGGCCAGAGTCCACCTGTGTGACCCTACATGGGTCACACTATCCCTGGCACCTCCTGCCAAGAAAATGCCTGCAAATTCCAGCTGGGTTTACTGTTTGCTTTTATGTAACTCCTATTTATCCCAGCACTAATTCAGCAAGGCTGTTTATCCTGGGACCACCAAACAGCCTTTGTAGGAAGGAACCAAATCCCCAAATTCATCCACGCAGGCAATTTCCTCCCCTGCTCAGCCCTAGCTAGATGTGGTGGCATGACTTCTGAAGGTACAGAAGACAGGGCCAGCTCTTCCTCAGCCTCAGTAAGCTCCTGATCTGCCGCATCACACTAACAACTGGAGCCTTCTGAAGATGCATTTTGAGGGGAGCCAGCCTGCTATCTCACCTCCTGAGTTTTGGTTCTGAATCTCAACCAGGCTTAAGCAGGAGGCAGATACCTGCACTAATGTGCCCAGGGACATTTAAAGCCTGTATTTTACAACTAAATCTTGAACTTATGTTTTTTTCAGCTTGGATCATGCCTTGGTTTAAGCAACAAGGTCCTTTTCTTTGTCCCAGCTCTTTGTGCCTCCAAGTCAGGATTCATTTATGTGATGGGATTAGCAGCAATCCCCTACTTCCCAGGACTTCTGCAGAGATAACAACATAAACAAATGCTGAGAGGTTCAATTACTGTGGTGATTTGAGCTGAACAGACAGCTTTTACTGGCAGAGCCTGCTGCTGAGTGAATAAACAATGATATATATCGCTACTGAATTAGTGAGTCTGCCAAGCAGAAAGATGAGCAGGCTAACTGGGAGCAGATAATTAACAAGTACAAGTTTCTGGGAGAAGGAGCATAACGAGAGCCCTGCACATCTTGGGAGGGCTCTGGGCTGCTGTAGCAGGCATCGTATGGGACAGGATAGTTAGGAACTGAGTTACTAGGTATCAGTCACCTCCTCTGTACTGCTTCAATGTATTATCGAGCCCAGCTTGTCCATGGGATTATCTGAACAGGTAGTGTTTAAAAAAAATACTTAAAAATACTAAGAAAAAGTACTGCCTACTGGAGGAAGGTCTATTTTTTGTTGTACTTTATTTTATCTGAGTATAAGGTATTCTGCAGCTCCATCTAACAAAAAACCCATCTGGATTTCATGTCCAAAAGCAAGTGACTATTTTGCTTCTGTCCCATGAATTGTCTCAAGTTGCAAGTATTTCTAGCAATTGCCATGCTAGCTTCTTGAACTTTAGGAATTAGTTCAGGACATATGGTTAGTTTATTATAAACAAGTAACATGAGTAGGCACTCATATAATTCAGATGATACTGTTTATTCTACAACTATAACCTTTTCTACATATCTCTGAACCAGGTTTTGGATAAGCTGCAGGTTTTTATTGGTTTGTTCAGTGTTTGTGCTTGCATTGCACAATACTTCAAAAACAAAGTAGAAAAAGGTCTGGAAGAGAGACACAAAGGATGAAACTTCACATAAAGAAAGTGTCCACTAAAGAATTTTTCCATTTAATCTGGCTTTGCTTCCTTAACTACAGATGCATTGCTTTTAACATCATTACAACAGACTGTATCAGATGCCTGATCTGTCCTAGTCTAAGATAAATTTGTTCAGAGCTGATCCAGCTCATTACCTGTGTCTCAAGAAGCCAGAAGGACTATTTTAAATGCTAAAGACAACTTTTTTATTCAACTTTGGTTTTAGTAGTTTAAAGAAGGAATGCCTAGAAGGACCAAGATGTCTATGTAGAAAGATATGCTTAGACAAAGTTACTCCCAGGAGCACCCTTACAGATCTGAGTACAGCAGAAGCCTTGGTCAGGACAGTGCTACCTAGGCAGCATCTAGACTTTAGGGGTCCTTGGTGTCCCTGAGTAATATAACTCCTTCAGTCATATTAAACGAACTTTGGAAGGTGTTGACAGGTACATAACAACTGCAAAATTTGCACCAATCTTTTGTGATTTCTATTTTTGTCATATCAGATCTGCTGAGGTAAGTTGTGACATTTTAGTTCTTCTAAAGAGCAGCAAAGGGCAGGGCAGAGGCAGGGCAAGGTGCAGAGCTCCGTGCGAAGGGACGGAGTCCCAGCAACTCAGCCAGAAGCAGAAATGAAGCGCTGTAAATTGATCTGCCATCACCTCTGAGCTGAGCTGGCTTCTCAGAATTCACCTAATCTCCATGTGAATGGCAGGCATAAAAAATGAGATATCGTTTGGAAATTAAACACAAGTGTTATTTGCGATTTCCAGTTTCCTTCTTTCCTCACCGGAGCAATTGTGTTGCAAAAAGGCTTATAAAAATTGCAACAGTGATATACTTAAAAGGATTGTGCAGAAATTATTTTTATATTAATCACCATCAAACAAGCATTACTCAGAGCCTTGCATGAGTCAATTACAGCTCAATCTAGAAGGCCTGGACAGTTTTTTTCGAATGAAACTTCTTCTGCACATAACCTCAGACAAAGGAATCCTGCACACACTCATTCGTGGCAGCAATCTGACTTTGCAAAGATGTTTGATTCCTGGCACAAGGAGGAAGCAAGATTTATGAAATCAACACAGTGACCCAGCAACATCAAAGGGAAGGCTCTCAAAGCTCATCTCGTGGCTTTTTACACATGGAAAATCCAGGCAAATTTCAACAGAATCCAAGAAACTTCCAAAAATACTGAGGAGGAAGAGGAGAACATCCTCAGACATTAAGCCTGTATTAAGTTGAAAAATTATAATCTAGGGGAAAGCAAGACACAAGAAAAGCGATACATTTTCAAGCTATTTTCCACTCTGGATATCCTAAAGGGAGAGGAAAGACAGAAACACTGCCATGGTTAGCACACATGACCCAAAGTACAAAGTCAACATTCCAGCCACTCTGTTAAATCTCTTCACAAACCAGACTAAGATGACAAATATGACCCTTTGCTCTTTAAAACAACGCAGTTGAGTTGTGCAACCCCACCGTCTGCCCGTGCTGTACCAGCCTGCTCCTAAACACCTGCCAAATGAAGCACTAAGGTGGGCGATTCTGGCTGGTCTTCGCAGCTGCTCCTTCCCTACATGCCTGTGACCTTTGCCGAGAGCTTCTGCCCTCGCAGTAGGTCCTGTCTTCAGGATGCCACCAGCTGACAGCCACTTGTAGTTACCTGCCTGAAGAGACACCATACTCTCATCTAAAAGCCAAATAAGAGGCTAAGTGGGTTAGCAAAGAAGCATTTGCAAGGTACTCATTTTCAAGAAGAGGAACAGAAACATGAAATATCAAAGGCGAAAAGCATTATACTGAACTAGCTACTTTTTCAGTCTAATTTTCTTCCTGCAGATTCTCCCTACCTCAAAGTCCAAGTAACAAATGAAAGACAAATTAGAACATTGTTTTCAGGATCAGGCTTGGAAGCTGGCTTTGAGAAGCAGTTGCAAAACAAGGCTGGACAAAAGTAAGGCACTCAATTATTTTAAGCACGTACCGATGCCTTTAATGAGCCGGCAGTTTGGGAGGCTTACTGGGGCTATTTCCCGCCAAGCATTGAGTTTGTTCCTGCATGAGGAAAGAGTAGGGTTAACAACACCTAGCCAGATTTAAAACAGGTAACATTCACAGTATAGCTTTATCTTAGTTTTATTATCATATTGTGATATCGGTGCCATATCACAGCAACGAATCAGCCGTAAAACACTGAATAAGCAAAGACGAGAACTGACAACAGCGATTGCTCCAAATCACTGTGAAGGTCACACGCGGCCAGGGATTAAGTGATTCTCCTACACTGAATAACTTCAGGAACTTGTCTTTGCTCATGAGCTTCAGGAAGAAGCTTTCATGACCCACTATAGCTCAAACGATAAAATAATATTCCCACACTTTCTTCAGGTTTCAGCCACCTAAATATAGTAGCACTCTGCAGTCAGTACCAGCACATCAGAAGAGCAGAGGGTGACCTTCTACCCCAACCCGCTGTCTATTTTTGGTATCCAGGCCACCAGCAGTTGCACCTTCTTAATTTCTGTAGTACACATTCAAAGGTAGGGATGGCAGGACTACCCATTTCCTAACAAAAAGGTAGGATCTGGTAATATAATTTTCAGCAATTACCCTTTCCTTTCCTCTTCTCTCCTCTTTCCTCTTCTTTCCTCTTCTCTCCTAGTACCCACCCACAGAATCATCCTTCAGCAGTACTTACTTCATTCCTACATGCCCACAAAATTTGATCTGTGGCTCATGTTTTACTGGACAAGCAGGTACAGACAAGTAACTAGCTACATACGAATTTCTATTTCTCATCTCCTCCATTCCAAGGTATCTACAAAACTATATGAAGACACCTCACAACAAGGACCGATGTGTTTGACCATGCTGGTCTGCAGTGCCATAAGAAAGTATGTTGTGTTTTATGGAAAATTGTCAAGATATTACACTAGAAGACTTTTCTTTTATTTTTTTCTTTTCTTTTTTTTCCCTTTCTTTTCTTTTTTCTTCTCTTTTCTTTTTTCCAAAAGAAAGCAATTAAAGTATTGTAGTTATTCCTTTGCATGACTATCATACACAAGTGCTAAGGCTGTACTTGCTCCAACCACAGGAAATTCTGAATGCAAAGATCCCATAGCAAAACACAGCCATGTTTATATTACTGTTTTAGGCATAAACCTAAACTAAACAGCAGTATCAGCCTGTGGTATGAGAACTATGTGATAGAGTTGAGCACTGTATGGTATGTATGTGTGTATGTCAACCCTGCATATTTATTTTAAACATTTAATCATGAACTGTAAATTGCTTCAGTGCTGTATCATTGATACAGGCTGTTAATGTAAGGCCAGGAAAACAGAAGAATACCTGTAGAAAGAGCAGGGGACAGCAATGAGAAGGAGCCACGTTAAACTCTCTCAAGTCTTCTCCCCCAGTTCAGGGGTTGTGACAGAGAAGCACACTAGCTCCCAGCCTACAAGCAACACAGGAGGGGCACAAGCCCCACCTCGACCCCCAGCATCCCAGCACAGCCAAACCATGGGCAAAGTCTGCTCTGCTGCCTGCTTAGGGCTCTGGGATTTTCCCTTTCCTATTCTCAGCAGCAGCTTTTCCTGGGCCGAGGGCAAGCCACCCAGTGCCAAAAGCATGGCAAGGACTCAAACAGTAGCCAACGAGGGATGGATGATATCCCAACAGCATTCCCAGGGAAACACTGCATGGACTGCAATGAGAGTAATTCAAAAGGACACCCGTCACAAGCCTTCTGCTTATATAGAGGCTTTTCCAAAAGGTGTCAGTTTATCTAGCTCAGACAGCCTCAGCTACTAAGCCAGATGGCCTCGATAAGTAACTAGCTGTACTGAAAACACAGCGGACCTGCACACTGTGGGGGATGCAACTTCAGAAAATGCAGGAATCGTGCTGCTCGGTGCGACCCCAGTGCACAGCACCTTCTTCCACCCAATCCCTCTTCCCAGTCTCAGTCCTCCAACCGCTGTCCCACTTTGTGGGACACAGACTACAGACATTCTCTTTCCTTGAGCAGCCACCTGTTGCATATTCAAAGACCTCTCTCTCTTTCAGTTTTCTGCTTCTCTAGACTAACCAGTCCTGTTGCTTTGTGTTTCCTAACAGGACTGAAAATCATTTCCTGTTTTTGTTTTTGCTCTCAATTATTTTCAAACTGTCAACATCTTGCTGGAAGCATAATGCTGTTATAGTATGAAAGCTGAGCATGGTACAGTGTTATGAAATGGTAATACTGGGTGTGTGTATATAAATATATATATCAAAAATAATATCATGTGCATATCTTTCTGAGGAAAACACAGTATAATTCACATTCAAGTTTTACAAATTAGCTCAGACCTTTCTTCAGAGAAGAATTAGCAATTTAAAACATGAACAGAATCGGTGTAATTTCAGTTGGTAACATACAAGAACTTCCTCTGTTTTCTGCTGCACAAGCCCTATTCAAGTCTATTTGTCAGCTACCAACAGTGTAATAGACGTACAAAAAAACCTGATTTAAGAAGAATTTGTAATAATTCTTCAAGCCTTACTTTTTGAGTATTTCATGGATTCTTGTGTCATACTATCTAGATATAACATACTAAACTCCGACAGAACGGGAAGAAAGTCTTTCCTGTCTTCTGGGTGGGGGGTGGGTTAACAGAGAGGCTTGGCAAGAGTTAACACTACCCACGGTTTCTCCTCCCAAGGCTGTGTTAAAGGATTTTAGAGTGCTTTGTTATCTGAAGTTATGCATTTCTAAACTCTGCAGCCAACTCAAAGCTGCTGCTATGCTACAGTTTGCTGAAAACACACTACACATGAAAAACTCACAGAGAGCTACAGAGATGGCGGAATCCAGTTTCTGTTGGGAGATTCTGCTTTACCAGATTCACATCATTGCACTGATTATTTGATGTGGAGGGGATGTGGGGTCCCCTGCTCTTCACACTGCTTTGAAATGGCTCACCCCACTGAGGCCCAGGAGCATTTTCCAGCCCCGCCATCCCATTCTGTGCAGCTCCAGGGCAGAAGGGTCCTGTTGCCACCATGATTTATCACATATACCTGCAGTGGACCCACTGCAACATGAAAGTCTATCTGCTATGTGAAGGATCTCGGTCCAGGGAATATCTTGAAATTAGCTACAACTACCATCTACCCAAAGATCAATTAGTGGTATGTCACTGCTTTGAAATCAGGCATTTGGGGTCCTTGCAGACTTGTGCAAAGTTATAATGACATACCTGACTTGCAATACAGTCACCATCACTTTTCCGGCCTGAAATCACCATGATAGGGCTGGGTATTGTGTCTCACAGTGAGATCCTAAACTTCTAATCAGATAAGTCCATGTTCTTTCAGAGGAAGCCTGATGTACACAGCATTATTGTTATCTAGAGGTCAGCTTTGGTAGAAAGTAACGTTAAGTTTCTGGTGATCTGATTTCCACTTACTGTCTGACCAGTTGTCAGGAGACGAGGTAAATTTGCGGATACCGGTTTTGGCATAGCTTTCTTAACTGCAGCCTCTGCAAACTCAGACATATCAGACCCTGGCCTCAGTGCACCCTCTCCTTTTGACCTCAGCATCTTCCCGAGGAGGATCTTACATCTCCCTTACTGCAAATGGCATTTCCACTGACAGACGTGCGATAGGTCAGTTTATGTCTGACAGAGGATGAGAAGGGCACCGCTGAGCAAGCCAGTGCCTAGTTGGGTTTTTTTCCGGGGAAACCCATTTCCCTCGATAATGATGATTGTGATGTTGGTGATGATGATGAACCCTTCCCTTCTGGCCCCAGCTATGCTTGTGCAAAGGCAGCTTGAAGTCACGACCCAGTCGAGGGCGTTCGGGGAGAGGAGGGCGTGCACGCGCCACCGCCGCCCCCGCTCGTCCCGGCCCGGCGGCTGCCACCGGCTGGCACCCGCCGCGCCCGCGGGGCGGCCTCGGCCCCGTCCTGCAGCGCCGCCGCCGAGGCCGCAGCTCCCAGAGCCCGCAGCCCACCCCGCTGCCCGCCACCCGTCATCCCCCGGGACCGTGACGCCGCGCACCGTCGGCCCCGGAGGCCGCGGGTGCCGAGCCGGCTCACCGCAAGGCCAGCAGCCGCTCCGCCGCCAAGGCTGCCGCTATGCCGACCACGGCCACCGCCAGCAACTTCCCCATGGCCGCTGCCCGCGCCGCGTTACCCGCCGCTCGTCCCGCTCCGCCGGTCCCGCCCCTCCGCGCCGCGCCGCGGGCCGCCCCCGGGCTCGGTCCCGCACACCCGCCGGCAGCCCCGGCCCCGCCCGCTCCGCCCCGCCCCGCGCCGCGCAGCCGGGAGGCGCGTAACGACGCCCGCAAACGCGGCTGTCAGCGCCGCTGCGGGCGCCCAGGGCAGCGGGAGCAGAGCGGCGCGCCGGAGGAGCCGGAGCCTTGTGGCAGCAGCCATGTGAACGGCACGTGCACGAAGGTTCAGGTTCTGTTAATTAAACAAAGAAAGTGTGGTGTTGCATAAAAACGCGTGTCGGGCAAAGACGGCGTCATGCAGAATGTCGTGTGCACCTCTGTACTGAGGTAGTATGTGTGCACTAGTAGCAAGGTTTCTCCCCGCAAAATAATGTGCTCAATGGCACTGCCACGCCTCCACCAACGGCTTTCGTCTCCATGCGGGAGAAGGGCTCCAGAACCCACCTTCAGGGTTCCACGGTTCTTCCACAGAGCAATACGCTCCTGCATCAGCTGCAGTATTGGCCTTCCAGTACTTTCTGCGTTTTTCAGGAAACATGCCCTCCCTCCGCTGTTATCTTTCCCTTTCCTGCACAGTGAATGCCTTCTCTCACCTGCGAGGCTCATATTTCTTTCCACTCTTCTGAAAGACTGACAAATCACCAAAAAAATGCTTATCTAGTCTTCTTGCTCTTGCCCTCGAGGCCAAGCAGATGCTCCACACTTAGCAATAGTTCAAGTAAAGTGTGTCAGGCAGGAGGAAAGGAAAGGGAAAGGGAAAGGGAAGGCAAGGCAAGGCAAGGCAAGGCAAGGCAAGGCAAGGGCTGGGCTATGTGACAGCAAGCTTGAGCATGGAGAAAACCAAAACTACAGACTGTAACAGAGACAAGGTCAAAACAAGAAGATAGAATAGAGCATTCAATTAAGCATTGTGTGATCACATGTACATGACTGACAAATTGTAATATATATGTTACTAACAATAGTATAAAGTTAAGTAAAATGTAAGGTAAGCATAACCATAGTCTAGTGTGAGAGAAAACTAACTGAAGGCCAAATAGATGGGGTGATATTTTAAGCACAATAAGGCTGATGTTTTAAGTACAATAAGGATGGTGTTTTAACACAATGAGGTTGGTGTCTAAGTTGTTACCAAAATGAAACTTTGAGGCCTTATGCATAGCGCGTGATCCTTAGTATTAACTGTCATGAATTGTAGCACGTATACAGCATTTGGAAAAAGTATACGTGGGATGATTTTGTGACAATAAATTTGGAGTCAATGCACATCATATTGGTGTCTGGTCGCTCCCGTCTCGCATAATGAAGAAGAACCCCTGCACTCTTTCAGTGGGCTCTGCTAACTGCTGTGCAAAGATCCATTTCTCTCTTTGAGACAGATGCACCCCATCTGTTTCCACCAGGTGTGGTGTTGTGTACACCGACCCACGATCAAAGCCCACAAAATTATGCTGGCTTACACAAGGATGATTTCCCATCTCAGCTTACTGCAACACCACTTTGCTGGCATAGTATTTTTCATTTATGTGTTTCCTCCACAGTTTAATTTGCAAGAGCACACACTGCTTACCTTCTGTGCACCAGTTTTGGTACAAGGTGGGTGCAATTTGTCTGATAAATTGTAAATGCCGAAAGGAGAGATGGAGACATCAGAGCTGGTCATAAGAAGAGTGGCAAGAGTGGCCATGCTCTGTCAGACCAGGGGTTCATCTAGCTCAACAGCCAGCAGGGGAAGTAGGCGGGGGCTTAGAGGAGAGTAAGGAAATGGGGGACAATCTTCCCTAAGAAATGGCCATTCCTATGTTTTCACAGACTGGCAAAGAATCACAGAATAGTGGAGATTGGAAGGAACTTCTAGAGATCATCTAGTCCAACTCCCTGATAAAACAGGTTAATCTAGCTAAGGTTGCACAGGAACGCATCCAGGCGAGTTTGGAAAGAAGCCTACAGTGACTAATTCACATGCAGATATCTACTCTGTAGATGTCTGAAAGTAGATGGGAGTGAATATGCCTTGTAGTCTCTGTTTATCAGGTCAGCCTTGACTGAAGAAAGTCTCATTTTCTCAGCAGTTTATGTCCTCAGCACAGTTCTGGTCAGCCCAGGGTCTGCTCATTGGCACTGCCAACATCTGCTGCAGCACCCCCTCCCCAGCACTCTACCAGTTGCCCAAGTACCTGCAGCAATGCTAGAAAGTGCATGACTGCTCTTTTACAAATTCCCCTGAGCTCTTTGCTTTTGGAGGCACTCAGGAGAAACATGGGAGTGACCTCGTGCCACGTAGTATAATCAGTTAAAGCAGGAATGAATTCTGTGCACATAGTCATCTGTAGAGGGGTGTATACCAAACCTGGGAGTGGGGGAAGTGACCAGAGAAGGGACACAGGAGAATCCATGTTCTCTTTTAGTCATTTAGACTTCTCTACAGAAAGAAAAGCAGCCCTTTATAAACATGTGCATGGGTGCCTTTATTCCATTGGAAGAAGCATGGGTAAAGTAGGACAAGTAGCACTCTGTAGGTGCCTAGCCTCCTTCTCTCTGGCTAAAGGGAATCAGTTCCACCTAATACTTTAGAAGTCTTAAATCTTTCATTTATGCCCTTTTTCACATGCTTCTCTATCATGCATCATCATCTTTAAAAAGAGATAATATACAGAAGCTATGTACACACAGATCTGGATTGTGAAGCAAACTATTTCAAAATGCATTATGCTTGAGTCATAAATGAAGCACAGTGTGTTTTAACAAACCTTTAAAACAGCTGAAACTCTCTTTTTATCCAGATTTTTCTCTCTCTCATACTGATGTTAATCTGAAGTAAATTCACCAGCATCTGCATTGCTGAAGTATTTATAATCAATTTACACTAAAGACTAAAGGTTGATATATTATTCCAGAGCACTTTTGGGGGCCTGATCTGACTAAATACAGAAGCCTAGAATGCAGGCATGACAGTATTAACTAGACCCAGTTAATACTGGCTTAATAGTATTAACTAGACTAGTATTAACTAGCAGGGGGAAGCAGGCAGAGATCAACCTTGTTGCTGCTGTGACCTAACTGTACAAACAAGCATGATATGTGAACACAGGATAGGATCTTAAACGAAATTCACCAATTTTGCTGAACACAGATCTTAGGACCGGGTAAAGGACATCTGATTGCTGCTGACATGCAGATATAGCACCAGCTTCAGGTAAAAATACAAACTGTCAGGCAAGAGAGCTGCTTGGCATAAAACCAACCAGAAATTGCAAGTGAAGCTTGTGGTTTGCATACTGAAAGATGAGGGGAAAAGCTTCCAAAGTTGCCAATCATAGAAATAAAAAGATTCTCTACAAAGGCCGTGGCCTAAAACCACCTTAAGCCTGTTAGCTGATCAAATGGAAATTGGAGATTGCTTGCTCAAAGATCTCAGCAAGTTCTTAAACCCTGGGTGCTCGAGCTCTGCTAGAGATAAAAACCACTCTCAGCTCTCCATTTCAAAGCAGGGAGCAGAGATTTCTACAGCTGCTGAGCGGCTGTGACCAGACAAGGTAAAGTCCCTGCTCACACCCTACCACTATACATAAATAGAGTATCACTAACCAGCTCATAATAATCACCTAAGAAAGAGAAGGTACCTCAAAGGGTTGAAGAATAAAGACAGTGCCATTTGCAAAGAGAAAGGTAAAAACATTTCTGGTGTAACTCCAAGGTATATTGATTTACTTAACTGCTGAGAAAAATTCATGTCAAAATGACATCAGTGGATTTGTTGGTGAGGGTGTTGAAAAGGATCTTGCAGAAACAATCTGGCTTTCAGCCATGTCCTACTTCAAAGAGAGCAAAGGTCTTGAGCTGGCCTTTGCAGAGCTAACCAAAGGCTCCAGCACTGTCAGCCATGAGCAGCCCAGAGGCATTTGTATAAAGTTGCATGTCCAAATCAATTTGTGGGTATATTTTGCTTATTTCATGATGGTGTGAGATAATGCAAAGGTTCCTAGTGCTGACAAGATGTCAGAACATGTCACTGTCAAAAACAGCCCTAAGCAAGGCTATGTCCTAGCCCAACTCTTTTTTTTTTTTTAATCTTTTATGCAGCAGTGCTTCTGGAAGCAGTAGCAGAGGGAGCAGCTTTAGTTATTATATAGGTGGCACAATTACTAAGCTGGAGAGATGCCAGGCTAAATCGAAAGTCAAAGAGGTTCTCCCAGGCAATCTGCCCTTTGCTGCTGAGTATGCTGGGTGTGCAGAATATTACTGACGGCTTAAATTTCACTGCTGTGGCTCAGCCTTCTCACAAGCGTAAAGCAACTAATGCAGTCTTTTTCCAGGCAGGAGCATGCTGAGTCAGTAGTGTGCTTTGGCAATACAATGCTTAATTCTTGCAGGTGAAATTCCACTATCTGGGCAGCAAGCTCCTCAAACAGCACGACTGATAAGAATTGTGCAAAGGAGGGATGGGGCCATGCTGCTTTTGAAAGATTAAAGTGGTATACAAAAAGATAGAGGCTCTTGACTTCAAATGCAAGTAAAGAAGAGTCACGTTCCTGTCATCATCACCCTTCTGTACTGCAGGATTTTAAGGGGATACGCAATTGCTCTAAGTCTCAGCCCAGTCATGCACTACTTGCATGCCCTTACAAATTAAAACAAAACAAAACGTAAGGACAACATCCTGAATGCTGAGATTTGAAGGGCTGGCAAATATTAAGCACTGCCAAAGGCTCTTGCAGGCTTAGCTACAGTAGTGCAAGCACCAGTGTGTGTAGCAGGCAAAGCGTTGGCGTGTCGCTGTGCTCTAGGGCGGAAAGTGAAGCACAGGCCAACACAACCTTACAAACAGATGCCCAAACCTGAGTTTCAATCTCAGCATTAGTTTCAAAACACAGGAAGCTCATCACTGGCTGATGTGGTGAGGATGAGGTACTGGTGCCATCACAGCTTCTCACTGAGGCGGAACAACCCAATGACATAGAAAAGGACTAAGAGGGAAATGCCTAATTAATCATTACTTCTGTGATAGTCTTGTTTATTTATGCATTGCAAATATCAGGGAAAATTCTCAAGAATTAAACCACAAAAGCTGAATTTTCAGGTTTTGCTATCTCAGTAAAAGGATACCAAATGATATTTAGAACTTCAATAGCTTTCAAAAAACTGTTACACAAATAAAGGGAGGACAAAGACTTGGCTTATAAATGCAGTAACAAATAAGAAAAAACTAATACACTCTATGCTGTGAAGTTTTGTGCTGAAGTTAAACACGAGTGTGTTTAAGAGTTTTAGTATATACAGCCTGAAATTGTACAAGTAGATTGGGACTATATGCAATGTGTGGCTGGAATATTTGGGATTTCAGGAAACCAGAGCAGCAGAGACACCCAAATTAACATCCTACCACCAGGGTTTGGTAGTCCTATTTGGCCTGATCACCCTGTGTGCAGTGAGCTGGCTAAGTCATACAACATAGGTAACTTCATGTCCTGTGAGGAGTGGTTGAGGACCCTGGGTTTGTCTCTTCTCCCTGCTATCCAGTGGCAGAATGTGTGGGAATGGTTCAAAGCTGCACTTGAGAAGTTCAGACTTGACATTAGGAAGCATTTCTTTACAAAGAGAGTGGTCAAGCACTGGAACAAGTTTCCTAGAGAGACAGTTGATGCCCCAAGCATGTCTATTTAAGAGCACTTGGACAATGCCCTTAATAACATGCTTTAACTTTTGGTCAGCTCTGAATTCATCAGGCAGTTGGAGTAGATCATCATTGTAGGTCCCTTCTAACAAAAAAATCTATTCCATTCTATTCTATTCTATTCTATTCTATTCTATTCTATTTCTATTTCTATTTCTATTTCTATTCTATCCATCTCATCCAATCCCATCTCATGCCATTCTACTTCATGTTCAGCTGTACCCATCTGTAGTGATGTAGGACAAGAGATATTGCAGGAGTGCTGCTTAGGGAGGTTGAGCTGAGGTTTATCCCTTACCAGCAAAGGAATTACAGATGCAGAGAGAAGCCAAGGTTGCTGTGTATATCATATATATAGATAAAAACCACACGCGTACAACCACACCATTAATTTTACTACCAATGTACAGCACGAAGTGTTTACAAACCTGAGAGCAGCCTTGCAAACAAGAGCCATTTCCTTTAGCATGGGAAATATCTCTAGCAGGAGAAGTAGTCTGGAGGCCAAGACAGCAAGATAGAAGTCAGAACTAACATAATCAGCTTCACTCACATTTTTTGGCAGCTTTGAGTAGTTACAGTCTTAAAATATATTTGGCGGTTAGACTGGTTTTTTGTAACTCAGCCCACGAGCCCACCTGAGCACAAGCAAGTGGAATGATATATCCTTCTTAGTGCTTTCACTGGGAAGAACTTTACATAGATATGTTTGATTGGTTTTGTATCTGGATTTGTTTTCTGAATTTTCAAACCCTTCTGGTAAAACTGGTGTGAAAACTAAATACACTATCTTAAAACTAAGTTTTACAAAAAAGACTGTTATCTAATCCTTTGTCAAAGTGGAACAAACAGCTAAATAATATCGAATATACACCTAGGTATGTGCCACATAGAGAGTATGTTTAACAACTCTCCATTGGAATTAAGATGAAAATAAAATGTAAAATCTTTCAGCTAAGATTTACTTAAGCAAGTATATATAGACATCATAGATATACACATCATATGTATAATATATAGAGAGAACAAAGTGAAAACAATTCTATCTCTGTAGAAGAAGCTGTCTAAATTACACTGGTAGTAAGTCTGAGGTAGTAAGTCAAGAGGTTCCTGCAGTTATACATCTAAATACAGACAGTTTACCAATTTGTAGTTATGTTTTTAATGTTTAGCTTTAAAAATATTTTCATTTGCGTATGACAGTATATGCAGATGTATGGATGTACAGTGTTGTAACTGTATAACCATCTAAAGGTATAATTCATGTGGATTCAGAAGTTGTTTTAATTTTAAGCATAAATTGCAAACAACATGAAAAAGACTGTAGGACTTAATCCAACAGTCACTGAAATCATTGAGAGTTGCTACATCGTAGCCTCTCCCCTGTAAACATGTAAACATGAGCCAAAGAACAAAGAATGTGGCCCTGGTGGTGCCAGAACTGTTGTATCAACCCAAACCACCCACCCTTTCTGCCCTTTGCTTTTCTGAAGGAGGTGATGTGTGAGTGGAAGATAGAGAAGACACCCATGCTCTAGAGCATTGCTAGATGTAGATGTCTATCTTGCCCTCAACCTAATTCAGCTGAAGAGCAGGTTGTCCCACTAAGCTGTGATGGACCTTCCTTGTTCTAGTATAAGTGTAAATTTGAAGTCTAAAGGCAAAGGGAAATTTCTGTTTTATGATAGGAAATAAGCAATGACTGTATTTTAGAACTTTGATTAGCATCTTAGCTTAAACTTTCTGATCATGGTGTGAAGGTACATATAACGAAGAATATGTTATATTCTAAAGCTTGGTCACATTAGTTTGACTTCGAAATATCATCACAATGAATCAGAAATCAGTTCAACCATCTTCATCTTTTAGAAATCTTACACACAATGAGTAGAAGGCTGTAGAGTACCCCAGTACAATTCTGTTTTTCAAGAAAGTTACACACGGCTGAAACTTTCAGCACTCTTCATTAAAGTCTAGGTAGGGCTGCAAGAGTTGTGTAAAATGTCTTCACTGATGCAAATGCTTTGGAAAGCTCAAAAGAAAATACGGATATATGAGTCTGCTGGCATCATGCTGACACCTAGGAGTTTCTCTGTGCAGAAGGTTGGATGCAGCCATGGGAACTGAGGCTGTCCCAGCCAGAGCACAGAAGAGGAGACCAGTCATCTCTGACATCCTGACTTGGAGACTCACACAACTGCTTCTGCTTTCTGCTTCATTGAAATTTTGCATAAAGAATCTACCTAAAGCACCTTGAAGTCTTTTGTGGTTTATGGAACTGATTCAAGGATTTGTCACAGGAAGAGCAGACTGTGTTTCTACTGATCTCCTTACCCTAGGAATGCATGGATCACTTTTAGGTGCAGGTGCCACTAGATTGCCAACAGTGCCGTGTATGTCCCCATGGGTGCTAGTCTCAGGCAGGCTTTGGGTGATGGGAGGGAAGGATTCTGTCCCACGGATGGCCTGCACTCAGGCCCACAGGCATCAATGGCCGAACTGGGATAAAACCAAACATTCAGGCCCAGCATCCTAGTTTAGCTCTTGCCCATTGAACCGCACTGTTTCAGTTACAAAACAGCACTGACAGAACTGCATATTATCACAGAAATTTTCCCCAAAATATTTCCTCTAGATTTGGTTAGATTGCAAGCATTCTGGCTATTTACTCTCACTTTTTGTGGAGAGTAAAAACTTACTCAGAGTTTTTAATGCATGAACAATAAGTAACAGTTGTAAGGAAATAATTCAGATTTATATAATTAGTTTGTGGATATTCACCACTTATTCAGTCATTTTTAAAAAGGCCAAAAATAAATGCTCTCAGAAGGAAAAGTATTAAGATTTTTTTATAAAAGGCAATTAGTTATCTGATCTCTTCTGCAGACCCGTCCTCCAAGAATAAGGCATGTTTGTAAGATGACTAACTCCTTCCGTGCACTTTCCATTCACTCAGTGATAAGCATCTGGATAAAAAGTCTCTGTTGAATAGTACAACAGTTGTCTGTATCACAAGTTTGTTTTGAATGTTAGATAAATAATAAATTTTAAATAATAAAAGAAAAGCAATCACATTCTATTTCTTCGTAGTATTTGAAAGTAGTTTCTAATGTCACCACAGCACATATCTTATTTACTATCAACTTTTATTTCTGCATAATTTTATTACATACATTCTAAAAATCAACTGGTAAAACTAAGTATTTATTAAATTACTGCCTTTAACAAACATCTATAATGTATTTTAAAAAGTACCCCCCTACAGAACCAGATTATGTTTTGATTATTTTATACTTAATGTAGGAAAACTGATATTTCTAGAGTATATCTGATCTGGTTTTGATTTCCATCTTGAGATAAGTGAAATTACACCCTATAAGCATGTCCATAGACACTCCCAGGAGATGACATGACAACCTCAAGAGTTAGGTATCTGCACTGAAGGTATCTATGTTTGAATAAAGGAGGAAAACTGTTTTCTTATCTGATCTGAGTGTTGTCATGCTGCAAGAGTCCTATAATTTTTCCAATTATCTCAGTCTGGTATTTATATTTGTGAAGCTTTTTTACACTTCTCTGTGCTTATCAAGGAAACAAAAGTCTGGTCTTGAGAAAGGTGATGGCAAAAATGAGGAACTCCACCTTCCTCTCTCGTTAGCCTTGCTTCACAAATGTTCTCACTGCCTCTCCCCATGCAAAGAGGAGAGGCTACAGTAGTGTGCAGGCTCTCGAGGCTGTTCTTTTGGAGAAGATATCTATTTCAAGCAGGAATTAAAACACTGCTTTAAGTTATCACTTCTCAGAAGCAGGTAAATTATTGACAAGATTTGTACTGCAATAGAGTAATAACTGCTTTGATTTTTTTTAGGGGTTTGGTTGTTAAGAATCTTCTTTATCTATCAAGGCTTTTCTCCAAGAGCTTTGCAGTTTTAGATGCACTTCACCATATCTTTGACATGACTATTATATTGTCACTAAAAGGTATCAGACTCCCAAGGCTTTTGATACCTCAGGACTCCTTCTTATACTAGATCTGGGTCACATGTTGATGACAAAGCCCACAGCATGCAGCATTCAATTTCTTACATAATTATTTAAAAAGAAGAGATCAAGTCATGATCTTTATTTTAAACCCAGTCACAACTCTTTCTGACTTGACAATATGGTAGGAAAAGGAAAGATTATAAAAAGAATAAAAATGAGTTAAATGAGGACTTGGCTCAGAGAATGCAGGAGAAAAAATAAAGCAAATCACAGAATCACAGAATGGTAGGGGTTGAAGCAAAAATAAAACCTACATCCAATTCCTAGACAAAGCTACTGGGAGAGTTGTGTTTGGTCACTATGGCAACAGATTTTTTAAATGGAAATAAAATGCTTTTAATACTGTAAGCACATTTTTCTACAGAGATCTAGTAAATGAAATCAGACTTCACTAAAGTGACTATAATTTTACAATACCTATTCTGTATGATGTTAGAAACACCAATACACAAAGAGTCAAAATATAAATAGCTATAAAATGTTGATATTTTTACCATATTACTGCTTCAGTCATTTAGAGGCTCAGGAGGTAAATGGTATCATTATTTCCTTTCCTCAGGAGGTCTTTTACTAACTGGTATAAATCAAGGCAATTGTAAGCTTAAATGAGAAATATTTGCTTTTGTTTTATTGACTTTTATACTAATGGATTTGGGTTGTTGAATCAACATATTGACCATTATTCCATGACGTTCCAATTTATTCGTACAGCCTTAACTCTGATGGAGGTGATTCACTTCTCACTCCCTTTGCTCTGTACCCTTCACAAAGGCATTGAGGCCAAGTTAGCCTTTCATCATTCTCACAAGTTTTGGATGCCAATAAGAGACAGAATTCCTGCAGTTGGAGCAGGATTTATCCAGTATCCAGATAAATCCAGCAATTAATATGTACATTCTGATTAGACTAACATTCACTATATTGCCACCTAAGCAATTGTAGTGCCGAAAGGGCTTCGTCTGTCATGTTGAGGGAAGGTAAATGGTGACACTGAAAGAGCAAGCTTAACAGCTTGTGTTGCTTAGAAATGTAACAAACAGCTGCTGTATATCAGTGAGTGATTTATCAGGAAAGAATGGGAAGCACAGACAACAGCAGAGAGTGAAAATATTCATCAAAACTGCTGTCCCAACCGTATGGGCATGGGATGACTATGGAGCTGTCACAAACCTGCGCTATCCTTGTCTGCTCATCACTGCTGTCAGCCCTGTTTGTGGTGTGCAGCCTATTCTGTGGCATCTCCTCTCTCCACCTTTCAGCAGATTCTTCCACACACTTTATTTTGGCATTGCTTCAGTCCTTCAGAGCACTGTTACTCTTAGGCCAGAAAACAGCCAGCTGCTTGATATCTGTTCAAACAATACCAGTATATCTTCTGCTGAATGTGTTCATATTCCTTTGTACATTGGTATTTGATCCAAAAAGACTGGCAGTTTAGAGTAGCTGCAAAACTGGAGATCCTTTCACACTTCGGCTGTTTGGCTACCCTAGCCACCCTTCTGCTTTATCTGAGACATATTTAATATACAGGAAAGAATTGAATAGACAGGAACCATCTCACATACAGCATCTCAGCTCTGCACAGATTTTACTTGGGTGGGCAAGACCAAAGTTGCTGGGAAGAGCCTGACAAGAATGTCTGATCTCCAGCCAGTGCTGCTGGAGTTCGGCCCAGCCAGGCCTGCCCAGGGAGCATGGCCAAGTGCTGGGCAGCCAGGTATGAGGGGGGATATGAGAGACATAGATGCCAGTGCAGCCCGTTCTATGGGAAAATAATTACTTTTTTGTGACTGCTGCCAAGGAACACTTGTCTTTAAAGAACTGCTTTCCACAGGCTTCCTTTAAACCTGTACTCCGTGTCTCACCAGGAGGAAATATGTGGAAGAGCTTCACATTGCAAAATCCCTTTGTTTTATATACCGTGATAACATGACGTCAAGCTGCAAAAAAGATGAGAATAATTTTCTACTAAGCATAGGCAGGCAAGGTTTGTTTTTTCATGTCTTGAAAATACTCTCCATATGTATCTGCATCCTGTTTATAACAATCATGGTCTTTGAAGAAAGAGAGCCTGAAAGGGTTGTGTTGGTAAAACTTATTCTGTTTTGCAGAATAAGTGCATTTTGTGCATACATTTTATAGGATAACAAACTAATAGTTACTTTATCTTAACTAATTTTGGGGAGATTATTCCTCATTTTAAAATGTCCTAAATTCAACAGCAAACATCCTGATATCAATAGCTAATCCAACCCTTAGCTTTTGGGTATCCTAATAAATACACAGACAGCAGGAGTCAGAACAGTGTGCAGGAATGAAGGAAACAGATTGCTGGAACTGAATTTGGAAATAGCAGGCAAAAAAAAAGCTAAGATGAAACCCATGGAAGGATGCACTAAACTTTTGAAAGTCTCAGACATGAGATTAGAACAAAATTCAGGATTGTTGGCATCAACCTTTCTTTTTATAACACAGGTGTACCTTAAGGTTTAAGTACCTCACTTGATCAATATTTCTAAATTATACTTGCTTTACTGAAAAGAAAAACAGAAGGCCCTGACTCTCAGAGATACAAGGAATTTTACTTACAGTGAGTTGGAGTGCTTATGTGTAAGTACCTTTAAGAATCTGGGACTGTTTTTTTCTCTCATCCTTAGCATTTGCTAGGGAGACCAAAAGTGAAATAATACAACAAAGTACAACAAGAGAGTTCCGAACTAATGATGCTGAGAAGGTTTCAGGCTAATCAGCCACAGGGAAAAATTTAAAAAAAGTACTTTTCTCAAAAGATAATTTACAGCTGAGCAGCTGGACAAGGTAGTTTGTGTCTGGAACAGCAAAAGAGTTTTTTTCCTACTAAGAAATAAAGCAAGAAGCAGGGGGGCAGATTTATGTAAACTTCACACTCATTCAGCATCCTGGAAGAAAAAAAGATCAGATAAAATACAGTGATAGCTAAATACAGAAAAATGTACAGTAGTAAAAAAAAAAAAAGAAATCAACATTAATATTAGCAAAAAGATGTGTGATACGAATAGTAAAGAGAACTGTCCTTAACTCAGCTTGGGAACTGAGCACTTACAAGGAGAAACAAAGGATATGCTTGGCAACACAATGGATAGACAAGGCAATCCTGCCCTCAGAGTGGGTAGCACAGTATCAGACCTGGCCTGATGCTCCAGATGCTGTAAGTGCCACAGAAAAGCAAGGTGATTGTGATCACTACTGCAACAGTGTTTTTTTAAGCAGCAGCATTCAGAAGCTATTAAAGTGTGAAATTATCTCAAGGATCTGTTTTTTTGCTCCAGGCCCACACATCTGATGTTCACTACATTTGCCCTCTTAAACATGTAAGGCTTCAGAGCAGGACAGATTGCTTCTCCTGCTTAAGCAGCACACTTTAGAAAGTGACTGTTTGAGGGAAGAAAAGGGCAGAGCTGAAACTTCCCTAGCCAAGCATGCTCACACACTGCTGCAAGACTCAGAGCTGAGGCTGGCAGGCAATGCTTCAAGGTCCCCTCTCTAAGTGGGGACTGGAAGAACATTTGTAACAACCCTGCTAAAGCTGCAGATAGGTGACCCTGTGTCTATTACTGCTTTTTGTACCCACTGCCACAGGCACTGCTTTTGGGACAGGGTTGCTACAGAATAGGCTGGCTGGCAGGGAGCTGCCAGGCTTATGTGTAATGCAGCTGGGAACAGCTCCACTGCTCTATTTGCATCACCACCACTCTTTTGGAGCATTTATCCTTTGGCCGGCTTTCTGCCTGCCCCAGTATAGAGTTCAAGATGTTGGTTTTCACCTCCAAAACTCTGCTTGAACTGTTTCCTGCACTGCTGTGAGTTATCTAGCAATTGTCAGTGGAGGGGCCCTGGCTCCTCCACCTGCCAGTACATCTTTTCTCGTTTTCTCCTTAAGTCTGTCTTTGTCTTCTATGAGCAGTCACAACTCTGATTGTCATCCACACCTCAATGGTGTATATGGACTTACCTCCATGCAGCTTTCCCTGACTCAGCTCTGCTGCTTGATGCCCAACCTAATACAGGACATGGCCCACTGAAATCAGTGGAGATACTTGACACCAGTGGGCTTTGGAACAAACTTGTGATAGCCCTGATGGAGAGGGTCCACCAGCAGCCCATCTGAAGCCAGCGATGATAGTTCCATTGCCTGAGGTACAAAGCAGTGCGCACCCCAAGAGCACTGTTTGCTCTTCTCTTTCTACCTCCCCCCCCACTTCACACCTGGTTATTCTGACCTGCTGTAACCACTTAGGAGGCGCAGATCCAGCCCATCCCCATGAGGTGCTGGTGTTTGTGTACCTGCAGCTTGTTTGGTGAACAGTAACATGTTTTGTGGCACTATGTGAAACAGAAGGAAAGCTTGGGGGCAGAATTTGTTTCTCCAGTAAAAATGTCCCTTTGTGTTAGCTATGTAATTTAGACAATTGATTCTGTATGTGGAAATCAACTTTTCTTAGTGGATACAGTATGTGCGTGCACAGTGCCCATCACAATGGCCTCAAATCTAACCTATAAATATTGTAAATACTAGTACTGTTATTTATATTAAACAAAGGATGAGCTATTGTTTCACAGTCAGAAGTTCAGAATATTTGGCAGCCTTGGGGCTTATATGACATAAATTTTGACTTTCAAAATGAAACTGCCACCTTGTGGTACAGTGGGGGAGAAGTCTGAAGGAAATCCCACAGCAAAAATATAGATGCCCCACCAATGACTTACAGTGGTTGTGAATTCTTAAATGTATTTTTACTATACTTCGGCCAAATTCTTAAGTCATGCTTTAGAAAAGTCCATCTAACTTTTTGTGATGGATTGTCAATGTAAAATAAAACCATTTCCTCACTTTTGTATGTAATTGTACTGAAACCACTAGTGAACTCATATGAGGAGATTTCAAGATTAGAGCAAAATATAGCTTACAGGAAAACACTAGCTATAAAGGGTATAGCTATCTATAATTGATTTCTTGCTTGTTTTTAATCTTACTCAGAAAAAATTCTGTGTCAGTCAGATCAGGGCAACACAAACAGCTAAAGTGAGCAAGTTGTAGTGCATCATCTGTTCTGAGGTGCTGTTCCTGTGCATGCTCTTGGACCATGATGGATGTAAGGTAATTTTAATCATCTTTATCTTTGGGCCAAGCCATCACAAATTGCTCCACCTTGCTTGTCATCCAAGAGCAAGCATGTTGGATCAGTAGATGTGACATAATGAGTGATAGCACCGTGCTTGTATATCTCAGCTTTAAATAAGCAGATCAGCATGGAGATGTACTGGCATGATACTTACAGCTAGATGGAATGCCCTTGTGTCATCTAACATTATTTATGAAAGGTGATGTATAAAATCCCAGTCCATTTCAAATTGGAAAGTATAGTTGAGGTGAACAGTTGATTGCAGCCATGTATCAGTGCTTTGTGCATCCATGACTTTTCAGAAATACAGGGGTTTATAAAAGAAAAAAGGCGCAAGTAACAAGAAGCCTGGAAAATCTGGAGTGCACTTTTTTTTCCCTCTGCTCACACCAGACAAGCATAAAACTTTTTTTTTGTTTGTTTGTTTTTTTTTAAAGCAAGAAGTGGACACATCTACTACTAAAAGTAACAAAATAAGAGAGAGGCACTCATGCAGGCAGGAATGTAAAAGTATAGAGAGCCTGGTGCTGACTCTCCTTTTAAGTAAGCCTGAAAAGACTCAGATGAGCAGCCTGGGACCTACAGCACTAGGGCAAGATGTTTTCCTTCACACTGCATCTATTGCAAAATGGAGTATGTCAGGAAAGAAGTTTTTTTAACGCTTTCTTCATCCAAAAGTATGGATGAAGTATGAGGTAGAAAGAACTCACAAATTTCACAGTTCTTCAGGAACTGTTGTCCTGTAACACGTTTTTTGAGCACTGGCTCTGGGAGAGAGCATTTCCATGGACAGAGGTCCTTCAGGTACTCATGAGGTGCCTGAAGAGCCTGGAGTCTGGAAGTCCTACGAGCACAGAGGTTGCTCTTTCAGTATCACCTGGCTCACCTTCCCCATCAGCCCACGTGGCAGCCAGACTCTCAGAAAAGATAAACATGGAAATGTCTTTGTAATGGTTGTGGTGGCATCTGCTTTGCTGGATGATTTCAATCAGGGATGGATAGTCTCCTTCTAGCTTTGGTCTCATACAGCAGCCCAAGGAGGTGCAGGTGTGAACCACTTCTAAGCGAGGCATGCAGCAGCTCATGCTAGCCACCAGTGGGTTTGCATCTTCATAGACCGCTGTCAACACAGGGACAGGACTGGCAAAGAAGTGTTCAGTGAGTGATTTGGGTTGTGAGGGAGAAGGCCCGAATTTAGATGAAGAGTGGGTAGAGGCTGGAGAAGAGCCTATGGACCCACACAACCTCCTGTGTTTGCACATGCAAGCTCCCTGTGGTAAGATCCCCCATCCCATGACAGGGCTGTACCTCTCTGTAGCTCTCTCATCCCAGCATTTCTACTTCGTAGAAGCACTGCTTGTGGCCCCTGAGCAAACTAGGGAAATCCTGCTGCTCAGAATATTATACAGGCTAGATCAACACAGTGATGCTTTGGGGCTTTCCAGATCAGCATATCTGAGAGACCTGCATGGGGGTGGGCTCTTGTAGAGGCCGGCCTGAAGACTGGAGGAACGAAAGCAGGACCAACAATGCCAAATGCTGTCCTGGGGATGAATGAGCTACCTCCCCCAGGAAGAGTGCCTTGGGGTTTGGTTTTTTTTTTCCCAAAATGTACTAGTTAAAAGGTATGTTCAGACAGAGCATCACATTCCATTGCAGTCAATAAATCAACAATGTTAAGTATGAAAGGAAATGTGAGTGCTTATCCAGCTGAGAAACACCACCTGGGACTAGTGTCTTTTAATGTAAAGTGTATGGCAAGAGCAGAGGATGTAGCCATGTGGTTAATGAATCTTAACATGTATAAAGCCCATGGAGAGGACTCTTATTTTGGTGTTATTGCTGGTGTGTCCTTTCTCGCTTTCATAAAAACAGGGTGGTGATATCTAAGAGTAGCGTTTCAAAGCCTGAAATGCTCCTCATATAAATAGAACAAGCAGATCAGCATGACTGAGTGATAAAATTACCTTCTGGTCTTCAGGAACTTCAGCATGCAACTGTGCTACAGAGACCTTGGTGTACCCCTCTTCACAGCACCAGCAAATACATTTGAAAATGGATCTGGAGGAGACAGACAAAGAGGGAGAGAATACAGAGGGCAAAATGACTCGAACTGCAGCTGCAAAGTTGGTAAAAAAGGCTTTTCTCAAAGCCCTGAAGTCCAATGACTTTGAAACACTGGAAAATCTCTTGAGCCAAAAGAAAATAGATGTGGACACAGTGTTTGAAGTGGAAGATGAAAACCTGATTCTGGCATCCTACAAACAAGGTAAATATGTGAGCATTCCCCAGTCAAGAAGTAGATGGGTTTGAGGGATTTTCAAGAAACTGTAGCCTTTTGACTCTTCGGAAGCTGCAGCGTAAGCTGATTGGTAGACAGTAAGGTCTCCGTAATTTCACATGGCCATGATCACCACAGTAGGGGAGCTTATCACCCGCCAAGCTTGGTGGAAGACAGGCCAGAGACCAGCCTGAGCCTCCATGAGACTGAGACAGTTGCTGCAACTTCAGGGGAGTCCCAAATAGACACATGCAGGCTAAGAGCGGTATATGCATTTCTAGCATGTATCCAGTCACATATACTAGACCATTTGGAAACATAAAATATTCAAAATGTCTTCCATTTTCAACTTACAGTAGTAGCAGAGTGAATTCTTCCTTGCTCAGGAGAGCTAGGGAAATCCTGTGGACCTTGGATGTTGCTGGATGGGAGGAGATTTATTTTTCAAACTGACAGGATGTGCTAGTTTATCAAAACAGAAAAAAAATAATCCAGAAAAACACAATCAGAAAAGACATCTGTTTGGGACTGTAGAAAACCCAAATCAGTTCTGAGCCATACACAGGTTGAGTTTCTAAAAACTTACAACTGAAATCAATAAACCAAGTTTGCTGCCTGCTAAAAACAACATACTTCATGAACTATTTGCTAACAGACTCTTTATATGTATCTAGAAAACAGAAGTGATCAGCCTCTAACAGAAGTTAATCATATGTGGAGGTAAACACCTTCAGTCCCAGCAGCCTAGCAAATGCACTTTCTTTTCTGTGGCATAATGCAGGGACAACATACCACCTTTTCTTCTTTTCTGTGTTTATCTCTTATTTAATGATTGGTTCCTGTTCTTTTGATTTCCTTAGGGTGAGGATGGTGCAGTCATGATGTATATTCCCTGTGAACGGTGTCTGAACGATGCCACATAGTGATGAATGTATCTTAAAATACCTTTTCTTCTGTCCTCAGCAGGCTGAGATGCATTCTGGTGGTGGTTTGAGACTACAGGATTAATGCATAGATTTTTAATTGTAAATAACTTGACTGCAAGCATTAACCTGTGGCTTTCGGAGAAATCTCTCCAAAAAGCACCCCAGGACCTAAATCACAGTAATGTATTCACTTTGTTGAAAGGCAGGAAGCATTCTATCCACACTTGTGCAAATTTTACTTTTATTCTGAATTTTACTGTAATATGAGAGGGAGATTTCCTTGAGAAGGAGAGGGGATTAAAATTAGGTTCCATCACTCTACCATTCAGACAGCTTTGCCATAGCCCTAAATGATGAAGTGAAAAACAGATGCCATGGGTGACAGAGTAGCTTTGCTTCCTCCCTTCCAAAGCTGCTGAGAGCTCCCAAGGACACTAACCTTACACATGTTATGGCTTTTTCATGTTTCTAACAAAAGAACCAGGCAAGCTGAACAAGACTTGACATGGAGCCTGCATTTGCTTCCTGCTCAATTCCTCTTCCCGATCCCTCTGGGCTCAGAAATGTCTACAGGTTTGGGCAGGAGACATGGGAGATGCTCCCTTAGGACATCTAAGCCCAGCTCACCTGTAGCAGCACAGGAAAGGGAAATAAATGGTGGTCTCAAGCAGGGCAATTGTGGCTATATAAAATGAAAACTTGGTTTTAAGGACCACTTCCCTGCTGTTATGTATCACTTATGACTCACACAACTGGCCATAAACGTGAGGCCCAGCTCTGTCAGATAAGCTGGCAGTGCTCCACAGCTCACTGGTAACAAGGGGGAATGCTGCATGTGTGCTCAGATGAGAAGCTGGTTGAAAAAACACCCTCTGCTATATGCATAGGGTCTGGGATGTAGCTAACCTACTTTGTGCCTGGTTTGGGAGCACATGCTGAAAAGGCTGTTGCCAGTGTTAACTGGCATAGTCAGTGGGTTGGGAGAGGGCTATCTGCAGAGTAGCCCATTGCTCTGCTTGGGCACTCAGCTGCCTCAGGGCTGTCTGCTCTTGCCATTCACAGCATGAGTTCCTTGGGGACTGGGTTTGGTAGTTCCCAAAATTTAGCCCTAGAGTGGATGCTGTGGCATGTAGACAGTTTCTCACCCTTGACATCTCATATGCTGCTAGTAATAAATGCTTTAATTGGTCAGGAACAAGTCACTGCAGCTATGTCAGAGCAGGAAGTGCAGCTGTTGCCATCACTGTCCATTTGATATCTGTAACATTTCAGTGGAAATCCAGCATTTCTCAGTTGCATATGAGAATGGCATTACTGATGTCTCAGAATATACTTGTAATTTTAATTTAACTAGGAGGGAAGAAGAACTTTAATCCAAGTTTCTTCCTGACACCAGCACTTAGTTTCTATCTACCTCTTTCCTTCCTCTCTGTCAATGTTTTGTCTAATCCAATACACAGGAATACTGTAAAAACCTTATCTATATGACATTAAGGTAAAAAACGAGACATTAGATGATGAATGTCTGAATTAATTTGACCTCATACATCTTTACTAATTTTTCTGTCTTTTACATGATAACAGTATTTAACAAAGCATTTGTCCAAGTAGAAATAGATAAATCAAACCCAGAAAATTGTATAGGCACATTCTAGCTAAGATGCAGCTGATTCGTGTAAAGAAAAAAAAGACGTTTTAGACCTCTCCTGCCCTTCTGCACATTATTACTGTTGGACTTTTTAAAAACAAATTATTATGGTAATCACTTCAGAGGCTGTCTCTGTACAGTTATTAAGCATAGGGAACAAATATTTAAGTGTTAGTTGGTCTTACACCTGTTTCAAAGTTAACAAAAAAGACCATTGTGAAATTTTCAGATAAAAATCCAAACATTTTGGAGGCAAAATGCTCCAAATGTTAAAGTGTCACTGCTTCTATTTGGCTCTTCAACTTAATTTGCATCAGTATCCAAGTTTCTCACTCAGTTCTCCTCAGGTGCAGTAGTTGGCAGGAGGTCTGTGACACAGCTGTAGCCACATAGCCACATGCAATGCATCACTGGAGGTCTGAATCCAACCCCTACCTGCAAGATCCTGAAATCTCCCATGCAGAAATAGCAGGATGAGCTATTTTTGAGTCACTGGCCTAAGTAAATGCTGCCTTCTGATTCCAATGCCACCTTTGTTCAGCTATTGACAGGCTGCAGATCCAGTATCCCCCATATTTTTTAGCTGGTGGCATTTCAAAAGCTCTAAGTACATTTTTTTTAATTTAGTCTACACAGGTCACAAGAAAAAAAACAAAAGCTGTCTTCAGAGTACATCTACATGGAAGCTATCTCTCCAAAAGGCAGGCTATTCACCATGCATAGTAAAAGTGCTTAATGAAAATGAAGTTATATAGGAGAGAACTTTGCGTGCACTAAGCTGTAGCTGGTGAAATTACAGTAAATTAACCCAAAACTCTAACCTTTCCTTCCCCCTCAATTATTCTCAGTAGGTGGATAGTCCAAAGAAAAATCTTTACCAAGGATGGTAACACATTTCCACTTTGTACAGGGTACTGGCTGCCTAGCTACAAACTAAAAATATCCTGGGCAACTGGACTTCATCTGGCTGTCATGTATGGACATCTAGAGAGCCTTTCAGTCCTCCTCAATCACAAAGCTACAATCAACTGCCGTCCCAATGGAAAAGCTGCAATCCACATAGCATGTGAAATGGCAAATGTTGAGTGTCTCAAGATCCTTTGCAACCATGGAGCTAAGCTCAACTGCTTTTCGATGAGTGGACAGGCGCCCTTGCACTTCTGTGTGACACGAACCTCCATGACTTGTGCCCAGCAGCTGATCTGGAGAGGTAAGGTGAAGCTCTGGAGGGTCTCTCATGGCATCCCTAGAGACAGTAAGCATGGTCTGTGGTTTCTCTTAAAATGTACTTTGCCGAGGCACCTGTATATTTATCCCTTCCAGATGCACCTGACCTGTGTCTTCATCTTGGACATCTTTCCCCACCTCTTTGATCAGATAAGTTTTTCCCATCCTGATTCTTCACCCCATCTGTCTTTTCCTCTTCCTGACCACCAGCCCTTACTCCAAGGTTCTTTCCTATTTCAATGTCCTCAGCCCAGTCGGTCCCTCAGCAGAAGAGCTCCTCTGAATCAGGAAGTTTCTCTTTTTTTTTGGTGTTTTTTCTCCTTCATCTAGTTTTACTATCAAGATGTTTTCCCATGAAAGTGTGCCCCTCTCCTTTCTTGCTCAAATTCCCTGCTCAAATTTCATAAAATTCTTCCAACCACTTGTTTTTTGAGACCTGACCTTGAAAACAGGATGCAGTTCTTCATACCAACTTCTCATTTGCCAGCAGCAAAACTCCTGCGTCTATGTTGAAATTGGGGAAAAAATGCTCTTTTATATGATTTTTTTTCCCCCAAAGTAACATACACTATGCTAGCAGTCATCTGTAACAAATGAAGTTCTCCAAAGATGTAATTCCTGAATAAATCACAGAATGGTGACAGGGACAGGGCATCCACAACCTCTCTGGGCAAAGTGTTCCAGTGCCTCACCACCCTCAGAGGGAAGAACTTCTTCCTTACATCTAATCTGAATCTACCCTCTTTCAGATTGGAGACATTAACCTTTGTCTTATATACCCTTGTAAAAAGTTGCACACTATTTCCTTAACATAAGGATGCTGACTTAGGACACAGTAAAAGACAGATATAAAAGGTACAGTAAAGTCAGGTAGTTCAAGCCTTAAGACAAATGGCAAATAAAAATGCTTCTGTGGGTTGTGGTTTTTTTCCTACATGTGGTGTTGATGAAGTCTCTTCTTGAAATGCAGAGCCCAAGTATGGTTTGTGGGCAGGGCAATCTGCAGTCCCAGATGAATAACCACATCACTTTTCTTCTGCTGGAGAGACGCATATAATTTCATTTAGTTGAAAGGAAAATACAGGAAATAAATGCTGCCAGTTGTATCCTGCCCAAAGCAAACAGTCCTACAAAGAGGAGTTGAATTTGCTACTATGGAAAAGCTTAAAAGTCAAATGTATGCTTATAAAATATAGCATAGGATGAATGCAAATGAAAGGATGTATTTTGTATGGTTTCTCCATCTACCTATCAGCAACAGAATAATAATACTTTACAAGCCACTCTTCATATCAAAGCACTTGATAAACTTGAATCTCCATATGAGCTAAATGATGAGACTCCCAACAAAATGGCAAGAGTCTGGAGCAAAATGCGGCAGGTGTGCTCATACACATAGCAGCACAATCCAGCAGCTGAAACTGGATTTTTGGTTAATTCACCAAAGTTTTCAAGATGTACCTCCCATCCTGCCATCTCCACTCAGTGATGTCACCCTGGGTCAGTGTGGGTAAATGCAGTTTAACCATTTCTGGTTTGGGCAACTTGCCAGCCAAGCAAAACTGATGCCAAGTTCATTTCCCACCTCGGGACTTAGACTGCTGATGGGCTCAGGGACATGCAACATAGCTAACACTCAGCACAGCTTAAAGACATTATAGAATCATGGAATCACACAGTGGTTGGTGTTGGAAGGGACCTTTAGAGATCATCCAGTCCAACAGCCCTGCTAAAGGAGGTCGACCTAGATCAGGTCACACAGGAACATGTCCAGGTGGGTCTTGAAGACCTCTAAGGAAGGAGAATTCACAACCCCTCTGGGCAGCCTGTGCCACTGCTCCCTCACCCTCACAGTAAAACATTTTTTCCTTATCTTTAAAAGGAATTTTTTGTGTTCCAGCTTCTTCCCACTACCCCTTGTCCTGTTGCTAGCTAATATAGGAAAAAAGTGATGCCCCAACCTCCTCTGACACCCATTATTTAGATATTTGAGATGCCCCCATAGTCTCCCCTTCTCTAGACTAAACAGCCCCAGCTCCCGCAGCCTTTCCTCATAAGGAAGATGCTCCAGTCCCCTGATCATCTTGGTGGCCCTGCGCTGGACTCTCTCCAGAAGTTCCCTGTCCCTCTTGATGTGGGGAGCTCAGAACTGGACACAATGAGGCCTCACCAGGGCAGAGTAGAGAGGGAGAAGAACCTCCCTTGACCTGCTGGCCATACTCTTCTTGATGCATCCCAGGATGCCATTGGCCTTCTTGGACACCAAGGCACATTGCTGGCTCATGTTCAGTTTATTATCAATCAGGACTCCCAGGTCTCTCTCTGCAGAGCTGCTCTCCAGCAGGTCGATCCCCAGCCTGTATTGCTGCTTGGGGTTGTTCCTCCTCAGATGCAGGACTCTGCACTTGTCCTTGTTGAACCTCATGAGGTTCCTCTCTGCCCAACTCTCAAGCTGGTTGAGATCCCGCTGAATGGCAGCACAGCCTTCTGGGGAATCAGCCAGTCCTCACAGTTTGGTGTCATCAGCCAACTTGCTGAGGGTACACTCTGTCCCCTCATCCAGGTCATTGATGAAGATGTTGAACAAGACTGGCCCCAGAACCGATCCCTGTGGAACTCCACTGGCCACAGGCCTCCAACTTGATTCTGTGCCATTGATCACCACCCTCTGGGCTCTGTCATTCAGCCAGCTCTTGATCCACCTCACTGTCCACTCATCCAAGCCACACTGCCTGAGCTTTCTGATGAGGATGCTATGTGAGACAGTGTCAAAAGCCTTGGTGAAGGGCAGGTAGATGACATCTGCTGCTCTCCCCTCATCTAGCCAGCCGGTTATGCACTCATAGAAGTCTATCAGGTTGGTCAAACAGGATTTCCCCTTGGTGAATCCATGCTGACTGCCCCTGAGAACCATCTTTTCCTTCATATGTTTATTAACAACATTGAGAATGAGCTGCTCTATCCCCTTTCCAGGGATGGAGGTGAGGCTGACCGGCCTGTAGTTTCCTGGGTCATGCTTCCTATCCTTTTTGAAGCCTGGAGTGACCTTGGCCTTTCTCCAGTCCTCAGGCACTTCACCTGTCCTCCATGATTGTTCAAAAATACTGGAGAGCGGCTTAGCAACCACATCAGCCAGTTCCCTCAGTACTCTTCGATGTATCCCATCAGGACCCATTGACTTATGAGCTTTAAGCTTGGCCAACAAGTCTTTAACTTCTTCCTCTTCCACCCAGGGCAAGTCCTCTGCTGTCCAGACCATCCCACTATCCTTGTTGGACTGGGCTTCCCAAGGGCTGGCCTTGGCTGTAAAAACTGAAGCAAAGAAGGCATTCAGTACTTCAACCTTCTCTGCATTCTGTCAGCAGGGCACTCTGTGTTCAGCAGCGGGCCCACACTGTCCCTAATCTTCCTTTGATTGCTGAAGTACCTAAAAAAACCTTCTTTTTCTTTACTTTCCTGGCCAGGTTTAATTCTAGAAGGGCTTTAGCCTTCCTGGTTGCATCCCTGCATGCTCTGACAACGTTCCTACACTCCTCCAAAGAAACCAGGCCCTTTCTCCACCTCTCATAGATGGCTGCTTTCTCCCTGAGTTGTCCCAGCAGATCCTTGCTCATCCATGGAGGCCTCCTGCCTCCTTTTCCCACTTTCCTACATGTGGGGACACACTGATCCTGATCTTGGAGCAAGCGGCGCTTGAAGATTGACCAGGTCTCTTGGGCACTTCTACCGTCTAGGATCCTATCCCATGAGATCCCTCCATGCAGATCTTTGAAGAGGCCAAAATCAGCTCTCCTGAAATCCAGGGTCACAGTCCAGCTTGGTGCCCTGTTTCTCCCACACAGAATCTTGAAGTCTACCATCTCATGGTCACTGCAGCCAAGGTTGCCTCCAACCTTCACACCCCCAATCAGCCCCTATTTCTTTGCTAGCACAAGGTCCAACAGCACACCACACTCTTTGGCTTCTGCAGCACCTATGACAGGAGGCTGTCGTCAACATTCTGTAGTAACCTCCTGGACTGCGTGTGCTTGGCTGTGTGGCTTTGCCAGCAGATATCAGGGTGGTTGAAGTCCCCCATGAGGATCAGGGATTGTGACTGAGGCAGCCCTCAGCTATTTGCAGAAGGCCTCATCCACTTCCTCCTCCTGATCAGGTGGCCTGTAGCAAACTTCCACAACAGCATCACCTCTGCCCCTTAATTTTCACCCGCAATATTCAACATGCCCCTCATCCCTGCCCAGGCATAGCTCAATGCACTCTAATTGCTCTCTCACATAGAGAGCAACTCCACCTCCTCACCTTGTCCTGTCTTTCCTAAGCAATACATAGCTCTCCATGGCTCTGCTCCAGTCATGGGAGCTGTCCCACCGTGTCTCAGTAATCACACTCAGGTTTACCACACCAGAGGTAATTTTTGACTCCTCTTTCTCCTTCTCGATCCTCACACCTCAGTCTTCCTGTAAGGGTTTTTGTAAGTGCAGAGAGAAGAGGGGTAGTCACACGACACACGCTTGCTCTTGCAACAAGTACTGTATTGACCGTTTGCCACGGCCCCTGGTTCAGGAGCCCTGCTGCTGCCGTCACCCTCAGGACCCTGCACCTCTCGGCCAGCTGGCCCGCTGTGCTTCCCCACAGGCTGCGGCCCTGCCTTGCCCCGGGCGGCGAGATGAGGCCTGGCGCAGGCTGTGCCGCTTCTCGGCAGGTGGAGCTGTTGCCTCAGCCGCCGAGCGCTCGCAGAGCCCGAGCGGCCGAACCGGCACGAACGGCCGCAAAACGGCACTCAGACCCTCCGCTGGGCACTTTGGAAAACGGTTGTTCTTCAGTATCAGTTTTGGATCTGTCGTAATATGTCTTTTCTTCCAGGCTTGCGATGAATGAGGTGCCGCAGGAGGCATTCTCAGGGCATGGATCTGAGCAGAGCTATTCTCCAGAGTAAAGCTCTCCCTGTCCCTTCAGTTCTTAATTTACAGGTAAAAGCATTTTACACAGGGATTTAGACCTACCTGCTGCTCCAAAATAGTCTTCAGATAAGATCTTCTTCCAGTTCAGGGCCAAGCTACCACATCTGAAGCTAGATCCAGGAACCTGAAATTCTAAGTTTCCTGGAGGTTTACGAAGCACAGCATCCACATCCCTGCCTACTTGCATTTCTGTGTCTTTCACGTCAGTTGCCCACATTCATCTTCTTGGGTATCAGGGATCAAGCAGAGATATGTCTGAACCAGGATTTCGTTGCCTTCAATTTTGTCCCGTCACCTGTTTGGGTTTTTTGTTTTGTTTTGTTTTTTTGGCAGGAGCAAATGTGAACATAAAAACAAACAACAAAGATGAAGAGACTCCTCTGCACACTGTTGCACGTTTGGGTATCCCAGAGCTCGTGGCCTTTTATGTAGAACAAGGAGCACATGTTGATGCTCTCAATGCCTACATGGAGACTCCCCTTGCCTGTGCAGCCTATTGGGCCCTGCACTATAAGGATCAGATATACAGCCCAGATCACCACCTCATCTGTCGGATGCTCTTAGACTATAAAGCTGAAGTGAACGCTCGCGATGAGGATTTCAAATCACCGCTTCACAAAGCTGCCTGGAACTGCGATCACGTCCTGCTTCATATGCTGCTAGAGGCAGGAGCAGAAGCAAACATCATGGATGTCAATGGCTGTGCACCCCTACAGTATATCATAAAAGTCACATCTGTGCGGCCAGCTGCCCAACCTGACCTCTGCTACCAGCTGCTACTGAATCATGGAGCAGCTAGGATATATCCACTACAATTCCACAAGGTTAAGGATGGCTTTATATAGTAGGGATATGGAGAGAGGGGATGTCTTGAAAAAGATTGGGTTGAGAGATCCAAACTTCAGGGTCTGGTAGTGTCTGAATTTGCTGGAGTTCTGTAAAGTGTGGGCCCAGAATGCCCAAAGCCTTGTGAGCCAGCCTGTTGGATGAGTGGTCTTGTTTAACTGAAGAGAAATTACAGTTGTGAATGCCAGAAACCATACCCAGATCCCATATTTGTTCTTAGCAAACCTAAAACCCCAAACTCCAAATGCTGCTTCAAGCCTAATTTATTAGACCTGATTCACTTTCTCATTTCACAAAACCTACATGCCTTTGTCCAACCTGGTTCTATACAGGCTTAACTGTCTTATACAAAATGCATATTTCATGGCCTTTTCCACAGACTGGAGAGCAGTTGATTCAGTTAGTCACTTCTGACCTATAAAATGTATTCAAAGCTATTCAAAATGAAATGGATCTCAGAAAAACTTTGGCTAGTTCCCAGGAAATGTGAAAAATTAAGGGGAACTGCTGGGTTTGGGCTCATAGCTGATGAAGAAAAGAAAAATAAATTTAACTGCATGATCCCTCCCAAAGAATTTGTAAATGTCTGCAAAGTCCAAAGCACTGACAGAGGTAGCTGTCAGTCTTACTATATCAGACAACTAAGTAAGCTTGCTGTAGCCAAGACTTATTTTTATCTCATCCAGTGCCCAAAGCAACATTTTGCAGTTCCTGCACTGTATATGTAAAGCTTTAACAAGCCAAGCAATCAGAAACCTTTGAATAAAATGCCACAACCCTCTTGAGCCTGAAGTGAGCTGGCCCTGTCTGTAACAGAACAACAGTTAGCCCCCTAGAGTGTGTTTGAGAGCCAGATCTGGGGTCTCCTCTTTCTGCCTCCACCTTTCTCCTATTGCGTGGAGTAGGTCTCCCTTCCAAACGATTATTTGCCATCTGTAAAATATGTAGGATTGTATTTATCCCAGAGGGATGTTCTGCAGTTCTGTTTGTAAAAGCCTGGCAACTGTATGGGACAAAATTGTGCATCATATGGTGTGAATGCAAAGTGTTATTGCCTGAATGTGAGCGACAACTGACATTGTTTTTTTTTTCCTGCTGAGCTAAAGTCACTGGGTGGAGCAGTTGTTTCAGGGGCCTCGTGTGGCTTGGAAGCCTTACTTCTGAGATGTGTTATCTCCCAGCCTTCTTTTACATTCCCCTGTCATGATGGATTTGTGATTCATATGATGGGATTTTTTCTGTGCATGTGCTGCATGACCTGGATCAAGGACTTTGTGCATGGCTTTGCCTGGGGTTGTTGAGTCACTCAACCTAGCTGTGAGTAAGTTATCTCCAGATTTGAGTGATAAAGCCCACCCTGACAGCAAGCTACACTGCTCTGGAGATGTAAGCCAGTACTTCTGTGTGTACATGGTGCACTGGGCTGTGCACAGCTCCACTGAGGAGCAGGCAAGTGTTTCATGCCATGCTTGCACTGAGTACTGTGGGGTTTTTTTGCATCTCTACCCTTGCCCTCCCATAATTCTTTGGCTATGTTCATCTCAGTATGTCATTGCACAGTGTCAAGCACCCAGGCTAGCCCCAGCTGCTTGGTGTTGCTCATAGTCTCTCTGCATCCTGCCTGCAGGTGCTACAAGCCTGTCATTCCCACCCCAGAGCTGTGGAGGTTGTTGTCAATACCTACGAACACATCAAATCAACATCTAAGTGGAAAGCAGCCATACCTGATGACATCTTTGAGGTAAGATCTCAAAGGGTTGGAACTGAGTAAAATCCAAGAGAAGAGTATCTCCAAGGACTTAGGACTTCCCCATTTAATCCCACTCACTTGACAAAAGCATATCCCTCTCTGACAAAAGACACCTTTTTGAGACATTTTTGTTGTAACGTTATCTTTTGGAGCAGTTCCTGCCAGGAATGCTGCAGGAGCTCACCTGTCCCTGCACTCAGCAAATGCAAAGATTCTGTCTGTGATTGCAGTTTCTTCCAAAACATCGGAGTGCATATTGTTATGGTGGGGTTTTTTGGTCAGCAAATGTTTACCATGTTACACAGGTACAACTATGTATCTTTAGGTTCTGTTACACGGATTGGGTTTCCATGAGAAGGACTCATTAGCTGCAAATAGAAGCAAGAATTTAAATGAAAAATGAGAGATCAAAGAGGAAAAGGTGCTGTCAGAAAGCAAAACTGCGGGGCAAACTACATTCTTTGACGTAATTATCTCCTTATTTCAGAAATCCTCATAGCCCAAATATCCCGGTTTAAACCTAGTTTTTTATTAATGCTGAGTTCTTTCAAAATTTTCAAACCAGTGCTGAAGTGCACCAATATCTGTTATACATTGTCAGTGATGTTTAAGGAACTCCATCCTGTATATAATACTCCTGTATTATAGTGCAGAGTTACATAGCCAGAAGAACTGTGACACTTTTGGTGGGGTCAGATGTGTTAAAAAAAAAAATGGAATCATTCTAGGTGAACATAGAATTAAAAGTTAAATGTCTTTTTTTTCACCTTAATAACAAGGACATACTATGAGTAATAATTTTTCTTCAAAACAAAAATTTAATCCGAAATATTGAAACATTCTTATTTGGAAAAGTCTATAGTTTCTCTATTTCTTTGTTGATATTTTCACTTTTGTCTTCGAAATGATTTGCTGAATTTTACATGAAATTGAAGAATATATCTTTTTTTGACATAAGGCTGTATTTTTCCATACAAAAAATGCATCTGAAAATATGTGTAACCAGATCTGTCAAGTAGTAAAATTCTAAAATAAGGACAACAACTTCAGCAAGGCTTTTGACACTGTCTCACATAACATCCTCACCAGAAAGCTCAAGCAGTGTGGCTTGGATGAATGCACAGTGAGGTGGATCAAGAGCTGGCTGAATGACAGAGCCCAGAGGGTGGTGATCAATGGCACAGAATCAAGTTGGAGGCCTGTGGCCAGTGGAGTTCCACAGGGATCGGTTCTGGGGCCAGTCTTGTTCAACATCTTCATCAGTGACCTGGATGAGGGGACAGAGTGTACCCTCAGCAAGTTGGCTGATGACACCAAACTGTGAGGACTGGCTGATTCCCCAGAAGGCTGTGCTGCCATTCAGCGGGATCTCAACCAGCTTGAGAGTTGGGCAGAGAGGAACCTCATGAGGTTCAACAAGGACAAGTGCAGAGTCCTGCATCTGAGGAGGAACAACCCCAAGCAGCAGTACAGGCTGGGGATCGACCTGCTGGAGAGCAGCTCTGCAGAGAGAGACCTGGGAGTCCTGATTGATAATAAACTGAACATGAGCCAGCAATGTGCCTTGGTGTCCAAGAAGGCCAATGGCATCCTGGGATGCATCAAGAAGAGTGTAGCCAGCAGGTCACAGGAGGTTCTTCTCCCTCTCTACTCTGCCCTGGTGAGGCCTCATCTGGAGTCCTGTGTCCAGTTCTGAGCTCCTCAGCTCAAGAGGGACAGGGAACTTCTGGAGAGAGTCCAGCGCAGGGCCACCAAGATGATCAGGGGACTGGAACATCTTTCATACGAGGAAAGGCTGCAGGGACTGGGGCTGTTTAGTCTGGAGAAGAGGAAACTGAGGGGAGATCTTATTAACATTTACAAATATCTAAAGGGTAGATGTCAGGAGGTTGGGACATTTTCCTATATTAGCTAGCAACAGGACAAAGGGTAATGGGATGAAGCTGGAACACAAAAAGTTCCACTTAAATCTAAGAAATAACTATTTTACTGTGAGAGTGACAGAGCAGTGGCACAGGCTGCCCAGAGGGGTTGTGGAGGCTCCTTCCTTGGAGGTCTCCAAGACCTGCCTGGACATGTTCCTATGCAACCTGATCTAGGTGAACCTGTTCTGCAGGGGGTTGGACTAGATGATCTCTAAAGGTCCCTTCCAACCCCTACCATTCTGTGATTCTATGATTCTATGAACTTATAAAATAAGGACAGTTACACATATTGACCATTTACTGCTTCTATTTCAACATCATTTATATGCATTTGCACTTTTCCTCTCATGAGGATGCAATTTTACTTACTGTAAAGGCCACTGGAGTGATAAGACCAGACAGAGGTATTTTGCCACTCATAGCTGCAGCAAACAGGGATCCTGCTGATGTTGCATAGCCTCCCTGTCCCACAGTGGGGTTTAGAGGGTTAACTGAGCCGTCTGCAGCCTCTGTTCAGATCAGGACTAACACCACAGAAGAGCCTCCACCTCAAACTGATGGACATCAGACATACCAAGTCTAAATATTTCATCATGGTCTTTAACACTAAATATTTGAGGAATTATGCAGGCATTTGGCTAAGCCAAGTCCCTGGTGCTTGATGTGCCTCCAAGGGACAGGATAGGGCTGTCTGTGCTTTTTACCTTGTTCTGCCAAGACTGCATGTGGGCAGGGGAAAGGGCAGGAAGGAAAACAGCCTTATTGCCCTAAAGCATGCTTGTGTTTTCTTACAGCGGCACCAGGATTTCTATGACTCTCTGTTCAGTGTGTGCACCAATTCGCCCCGGTCTCTCATGCATTTATGCAGATGTGCTATTCGGGCGGTGTTGTCAGAAAGATGCCACCGAGGAGTCCCCTTGCTCTCCCTCCCACTGTGCATGAAGAAGTACTTGCTGCTGGAACCAGAGGGAATCATCTACTGAGCGACAGCTGGGCAAGCACCAGGGCCTTCCTCCTAGCTTCGCATGCTCTGTGAGGGGCTGTAGATCCAGGCACATCACTGACACGGCTCTTCTCTTCCGTAGCATTGCAGGCCAGCCAGAGGCTGTGCTGGCAGTTCTCATCTCTCCTCAGAGCCACTGCCTTACCCTGCACTGAGGGATGGCAGCTGCAGGTTGCACTGGAAGAGGCAAAGGTAGAAAGGACCCTGCTCCAAACACACAGAGGGATGCATACTTCCATGCTTTGTTCAGCCTAGCTTAAATAGTGCTGCTGCTTCCTTTGGTATTTATTCCACTGCCTGCTAGATAGCATTAGATTTGATCTAAACAACTTTTGATACTGTTCCACCGTAATTTTATTCAGTTGACATTCTGAGAGTAAAAGAAATGATTCCATCAAAAATAGGACATTTATTAGATTCAGATAAATGCTTTCCCAGAAAGAAATGGATAAGTTGCTTTTAGTCATGACCACAGACAGGATTACAGTAGTTTCCATATTTTCCTAAGGAGTGATTCTCAACTTAATGTTAGTTCACTGTTCACTACACCTGTCTGTATCTTATAAAGCTTTATCACAATAAAATCCTTTTTAATTGTAAGAATTTTTTCCATTACCATTCATAGTATGTGAACAGGATTGAAATCTGCAGCACCAAAATTTCTGTACATTGATATTCATGCCTGGGCAGCTTTTGGCAGACACTACCTCTATTTCTACTCTCACTGTGACTGATGATTTATTCATATCCTAGTTTCAAGAAATGCGGGTAGAATGGACTCGCCCCTGCAACCTACACAACTGTGTCTATGCCCATCTGTATATCCCTCACGGTGTTGGAGGGGATCTGGAAAGAAGATGAATCCTTCTCTTCATTGGCTACAAAGGAAAGCTAGCCTGACAACATGGACTATACACTTCATTTTTTTGGGCAGCTAAGCGCAGGTGAGAGGAATCCCCACTTAGCAAGAGGATGTTTCCAAGATGAAGATGTGTTGGCTGTGCTATTCCAGACCTTCTAGTCCCCTCGATTTGCAGACCATCTGCTTTTGGACCTGCCAGTCCCCCTCATTTGCAGGCCCTGTGGTTTTCGACCTGCCAGTGCTGGTTTCCTTGCTCAGCAACAAACTTTTACTCCTGACCAAGATACTGTGTCCAGTCCAGGTGGATGAAATGCAGGGCAGAGGCAGTTTACACACCAAATATCCCACAGCAAGGGCAAGTGAGTGATCTGACCTACAAATAAACCCCATTTTTCTTCCCTTTTTTGGTTTGATGCAATTCATCTGGGCATCCCCTTTTTTTTAGACCCTGACAATTCTGGGCTCTGTTAAAAGGGAGGTGAGCCATGCCCACCATCGGGAGCCAGTAACATTTGTTTTCATGAATCAAAGCTCATACACTGTATTAGGAGATAATTCAATTCATAGGTCTGTTTATGTTTATCTGGACAGAAACATAGATTGCTATTTAACAGTTTCCAGTTCCAAAGGAGAATTTCAAAGACAACAAAGACCATGAGAAAATGCTTTCTCATCTTAGTAAAGCTGTAACATAGGTCCCTGTACATTAATGAACTGATGAAAGATTTCTATAGAGTTGCAGAGATGTCTCTATCAGGGACAGTGCTAGAGTTTACAGAGGAGAATTATAAGGATCTGAGACAGATTGTCTTTAGAAAAATCAGCTTGAGGCAGTTCCAGGTAGACAGGTTCTATTGAATTTTGCACTGAGGGAAACCAGTAAATTTGGAAGAATGAAAAATGTTTAGTTTATCTAAACTCACTGCTTTCCCAAGCAAAGTACCATTGTAAGTCAGTCACGAGGAAGAGGATTTACAAACTGATCAGGGCAAGAAAACATGTGTTTCTCTCTGAACAGCCTGACAATGGGGTGAGCTGGGTAGTCCAGAAGAGACAGATGGAAGAAGTAGATTTTATTGGAAACACATCCCTGTGCTGGCTTCTTCTGGAAGTGATATTGTGTATCTGGAAGAGGGAGGTTTAAGGCAGAACAATAGCAGCATTTTCTGACCTGTCGTAGTCAGGACTATCTTGCTGAGAGAGAAGGAAAAAAGCTGTCACCAACGTTCCTAAATTCCCTCCGATCCTCCCCCTCCACAGTGAACATGCTTAATTTTTATTCTGTGGGCACCCAGCCTCACTTCCAAGCTTTGTACCAAGCAGGTGCCAGATTATACCCATTGTGACATCTGACAGGGAGCACAGTGGCATCAGGCTGATTATAGTCACAGGAATTTGCAAGCTGTTAAAAACGCTGAAGAACATCCCTATCACAGAATAAAGACCTGATTGATGCACTTTTATTGCTTCTGTTATTGGAATTGGAAAGACCAACAGTAAACAAACCTTATTATTTGTTACCTTTTGGCATTTCTTTCTTTTTCACTTTTACTGTACTCCGTTTCCATGCACTGGGTGGAGTAGCTCGTGAGGCATAGGGGTACTTGATAATAAGCTCATCATTTATTAAATTTATGGGATGTACAGTCTTATTATTCTGACTTAGTCAGAAGTTGGGGATCTCATTAATATTTACAAGTATATAAATGGTGGATGTCAGGAGGTTGGGACTTCCCTTTTCTCTATTGTATCTAGCAACAGGACAAGGGGTAATAGGATGAAGCTGGAACCCAAAAGGTCCATTTCAACATAAGAAAAAACTATTTTACTGTGAGGGTGACAGAACCCTGGCACAGGCTGCCCAGGGAGGGTGTGGAATCTCCATCCTTGGAGGTCTTCAAAACCTGTCTGGACAGAGGTCTTCAAAACCTGTCTGGACATGTTCCTGTGTGTCCTGATCTAGGTGAACCAGCTTCTGCAGGGAAGGTGGACTAGATGATCTGTAAAGGTCCCTTCTAACCCTACCATTCTATGATTTTTTGATTTTATGACTCTGTAGCTGATAGGGCCAGTGCCAGTCAATTCTAAGACGGACCCCACAGCTCACCCAGGCCTGGCCAATTAGTGACCGAGGCAACGCCTCTGGAATAACCTATTTGAGAAGGGGAAGAAGTTGCTGCACAGTTACTAAACTGCACCAGCAACAGGGAGTGAGAGTGTGAAATCATCTCTGCAGGCACCAAGGTCAGTGCAGAAGGAGGGGGAGGAGGGTGCTTAGGCCCCGTGACCTGTGGTGAGGATCACGATGAGGCAGCTGTGCCCCTGCAGTCCATGGAGGTCCATGAGGGAGCAGAGATCCACTCGCAGCCCGTGGAGGACCCCACACTGGAGCAGATGGGTGCCTGAAGGAGGCTGTGACTCTGTAGGAAGCTCACCCTGAAGCAAGTTGCTGGCAGGACCTGGGAGCCTGTGGGAAGAGAGGAGCCCACGCCAGAGCAGGTTTGCTGTCAGGACTTGTGATCCTGTGAGGGACTCAGACTGGAGCAGTCGGTACCTGAAGGACTGTTCTCCCGGTGTGTGACCCATGTTGGGGAAGGGTGTGAGGAGCTGCCCCCGTGGGAGGCCTCATGCTGGAGCAGTTTGTGAGGAGCTGCAGCCCATGGGAAGGATCCACATTGGAGAAGTTCATAAGGAACTGTCTCCCATGGGGAGGGACCCGACAGTGTAGCAGTGGGAAGTGTGAGGAAGCCTTCCCCTGAGAAGAAGCAGCAGCAAAGTCCATCTGTAATGAACTTGACCGTGACCCCCATCTCTTATTCTCTGCACTGCCAGGGGGAAAGGAAGGAGAGTCCTGGGAAGAGGGAAGGATGAGGGTAGGTGTTGTAATATTGGGTTTTATTTCTCATCTCCCTGTTCTTATAGATTATTAATAAATCAAACCTTTGTATCCCTAAGTTGAGTCTATTTTGCACGTGACACTAATTGTTAAGGAATCTCTCTGCCCTTGATACACAGACCTGTCGTTATTTTTTTCTCTCTCCCCTGTCCGGTTTAGGAGGAGGAGTGATATTACGACATGATGGGCACCTGGCACCCAGCCAGGGCTAAGCCACCACATCTGTCATGAAAGGTGGCAGCTTTACTTTTAGCAGCAAGCACTACTGGATCAATTAAAATGAGCACAAGTGTGTAGCTCATTCATATTTGAGGAATGTCCTTTGAAAACACAGTAATGCTTTTGGCAGCAGATTTTGCTCGTGGGACAAGAACCTTTATATTAAATGTACAAGAGGTCAGTTCTTAAGTTGGAAGGAAAATTGAAACAGTCTGGAGTGACCTATAATATTATATACCTTTATTAAACTCTGAGAGGCCAAAGAGGCCTGCCAGCTTTTCAGTGTGCTGGAAGGTTTGCAGGGCTCTTGAAGGGCTGCTGCTGCTTTTTTGAAATGCTGCAAGATATCGATGGGTCGCACACAGCAATATTTCCATTTACTTTCAGAATACAGCAGTAGAATTTCCCTGTGCTCCCTAGGGTTTGCTCTTCTACTAAATGACAGTGCAGAACATGTTATTAACAGAGATACCAAAGCCTAGCTAGCACATGACACCTTAACCTCCCCAACAATTATATTAAGTGGAAAGATCTACCACAGCCTCTGTTTGTACAACGGCGGGGACCTCTGGTGCAGCAGACAAGTGGGTCAGAAAAGATTGTTATATACAGCAACTGTCAGATGAAATTGGTCAGCTGCTCAGAAATTTGTTTCTGACTATTCCTCAAAATGCATCTTAAGCTTCATAAGACACAGAGTGGAAAGGTGACAATGGATATTGTGCATTCTAATGGCCTGTTTGATTTTAATATACAGTTAACGCTTTCTTAGTATATGGCAGCTGCATCTTGCCCTTTACTTTGCACAGGCACCCTGTGGAGTGCTGACAAATTACAATTAAGGCATCTCAAACAAGGAGAGCAGGGCACGTGATGATTTTTACATCACTGATGAACCCTTCAGTTCCGTTCTTTCAAGCTGGGGCTGGCTGGCAATGATGGGATCAGCCTTTTGCCTAGTGTCACATCCACATCACATTTTGGCCTTGGAACAGTGCAACTGATGTGGCTGCTTAGGCTATTGGTACTGCTATTAACAGTACTGATTTAGATTGTGTCAAGAATAACTGTCACTGGGGAGTCACATTGCCTCAGTATAGCCGTAAGCTTACTGACTGTTTCTGAGAGGGAAGGAGGTTGAATCCAGACAGCTGGTCAAGGATAGGGATCTTTACCTATTGCTGATAACCTGACAAATACCACCAGTTGAGTGCAGGAGCAAAAGATCAGCAGTACTCACAGTAAGTCTACTTTCTAATAACACACTTTAAAGGAGGGGACAGAATTGTATGCCTTATAAACACACGGGCACTGGTTCATGCAGTACACAAACATAGACATTGCTAAAGGGCAGGCCAGTGCCTGGGGTGACTACAAGCACTCAGCATGCTGCAGAGCACAGGCAAAGAGACATTGCTGCAGTCAGGGCAAAGCCACTTCATGTAAAAAAATAATATTGGTATTTTAACACCCATGCAGAATAAAACCGACTCTAAGGATCCAGTTGCAGTCAAGTCCATTGAATTACATCTACCTCCTAAAGTTGAGCTAACTCTTTGATGAGCCTATCCTGATGTTTCCAAGTTCACTGCTGGGGAAAAGGTGTGTGGCTGCCCTGAACTCGATGTTTTTCTAGGTGTGTGCTCCAGCATTCTGGTGCTCAGCTGGAAGAGGTGGTGGACTATCCAGCAAAGGCAGCGCCAGCAGCAGTGCCTGGGGCTGTGCCACAACAGACCGATGGATTATTCTTAAGGTATAGACTAGCAGAATGATGTGTCCTGCCCTCCCTGGCTGTGTAGCCTCTGGCACATGACACAGTGCCTGATCCCCACTGCTGCTCTGCCATCACACCGCCCTTTAGGAAAGGTGACTAAGTCACTTTCCCTCTCTCTCCCTTTCTGTCCTGCAGGTTTGGGACACTCTGCTGCATCTGGAGTTCACGAACCATTTACCCAATCTACTGAAACAAAGTCTTCAGTCAAATGCCTCTCACTTATATGTCACGTGGATGAAACCCAAATGCTGGATGGATTTTGGGGGGCAGGTAGTGTGCCTTGCCTTGCTTAGCAGCAGCTGTGCTCATAAGTTCATCTGCCAGTATGGTGGGAGGTTCCTACCTTGTAATCATGAATGCGGGAGAGACTCTTTGCCCTGCCAGCTTTCTCCAAAATCAAGTTCTGCATTCTCCAGTGGTATGGGAGGAAGCACAAACCAATCATCTTGGCTTCTAATGACACCAGACCCTCTAGAGATCTGATGTTTACCAGCAAAGCCCATGTTCACAAAGACATTTCTCTCTGATGGCTCATTTTTCTGCTGATCGAGCAATGGTTGCATCGTGCCCTAGCCGAACCAGTTCAGGGCAGACACAGGAGGTCAGCTGATCTGAGTGGTGGGAAAAGAGAAAGTGGAGAACTGGCATTAGGATTAGATTACTGGAGATTTTCACATGGTGGAAAATGTCTCAGTAAACCAGGGACAGTGGTTGTGCTCAGCTGGAGATGAAGTCCAACAGTAAACTAGAAAAAGACAAATGCAGCGTGGAATAAAAAGATTAAACATTGTTTATTTAACAACAAGAATCAGCATTTTGAGGGCTGCAAACTGTGGCCTGTGATACTTGAAGCTGACAATGTTACTTTGACCGCAAAAGTCTCCATTTGGTTACAGTCAACATTTCTGTGTGCCCTTACCCCCAGGCACACCCAAAGGCCTGTCCCTGGCACAAAGGACTCATAAGCCACTAGTGTGGGCTGCAGCCCCTTCATGTAGAGCAGCTTCCTGCTGCAGTGACTGCAAGTTCAGGACAAACTAAAGCATTTTATCCTGCAGTTGTCCTCAGGGGCAGCTGAAGACTCTTGGGGAGACCCAATCAACAGGCAAACAGGTGAACAGACAACCCCATCCTAGGCAGACACGTGGCATTAGCAAACCTGGGATGGAGGTCTCCAAAACAGTGTGGCTGTGGGGAGCTGGGCACCAAAGGCCTCTGGAACCCAACTCTTTCCAACTGGTTGAAACTCTGCTGTGCTACAGACACAGTGGTCTTTCTGGGCACCTCACACAACATTCAAACAGCTCTGTGCTTCAGGGATGTGCCTGAGCTATGCAATGCACTCTGTGTTCCCTTAACATCCTTCTCTCTTTTCCATCATTTCGAAAGCTTTGTCAGAGGTTTCATCCTGCCTGGAGAAGATCAAGAAGGAGGAGTCCTTTTCCAGCTGGCTGGGACACACTGTCTGCTGTCACCTGGCCATGCTGTGAGTGTGGGAGGGTTTGCTATGAAATGGCACTGAGTCTATTTAAGGAGCAGGAGAGGGGCACAGAGGCAGCCCTGGCTTGCCCCTTCATTTTTCAGGTGACCTGGGTGCACTGGTGAACTAGCAGGTAAGCAGCTCTGAGCAGGCAGGAGCAAACTGCAGGCAGTGCCTGGAACAGACTTGAATGTGGACTTGAACTTTGATGCTGCTCCTTCCAGCAGCCTTGAAAGGGTGGAGAGTAGTGGCGTGATCAGCTCGGGAGGCTCTTGCTGACTCTCATAAACATGTTTTTAATCTTCCAGTGCAGGCAGCAAGGAACACACAGTTCCAGTGAGTCCCTGCCTCTTACTCAGGACGCTGCCCGAACAATGCCAAGGAGCACCACTGCTTCCTGCAGCCCCCAGCCCCGACCAGAGTAGGCCATGTTGTATACTCACCCAGTGTTTGTCCTAAAAAAAACAAACAAAAAAAACCCCCAGAAAAACAAAGGATGGAAAGCCATAAGAAGAGCAAAAGAGCCAGCAAATAGCAACCAAACAGCAGCCACATGCTTCCTGAAGGGTATTTTTAAGATTTATAAGAATTAATTCCTTATTTACAGCACTGTAAATGCTGTAAACGGCTTCAACCAAGCTATTCACATCCAAGTGTCTGAAGCTCCACTGACTATGGCAGGCAAGCTTCGCTTTTTCAGGCTCCCAGCCCCAAACAGCTGGAATAATCTTCCAGCTGTATTGAAGCAGATCTTCTCATTGTTCAGGGTCTGGACACTCTTAATCCTTATTTGTAAAAAGACTCAGCTGTGTGAAATGAGCACAAGCTGCGGCTGGTCACTGTTTTGTGCCATTAAAGAGTCCTGTCCTTCTGTCTCCAAGCACTGGCAAAGCCCCTTTGTCCCAGCCAAACTCTTGGTGGCCAGAGACGCAAGGACAAGCTGCCCGCTTTGCCCAAGAGACACACAACTCAGAGACAATGGCATCTCTGCATCCACTACCCCTGGGTGGAGCTGGGCTTTTGGTCTCAAGTGGCTTGAACAGAAGGCTGAGAGCTGACCTCTCTCGGGCTAGGGTGTTTGGAGCTCAGAGTTTTCCAGTTTAAGTGTTTCACTGCATATGATGCGGGTAGAGCTGAAGCAAGTGCAGTCAGATAGCTTAGTACTTTTAAATTGGCCATATACCCATACTTCTGTGCAAAGTATGGTGAATGTCTAAATGCTCCCAGAGTGTGTTGCTTGACTGTAGATCTTTCCAGTACAACACATGCTGTTTTGCAGACTTCATGGCAGGTAACACACTGAGGCTGGCCTCTTGTCTGGCCTTGCACTCTGAAGAGTTAATAATTAGTCTGCCTGTTGTCTTCTAGAGACCTCCAGGAGTGTATGTGTCTCCTTGAATGATCAGCAGCTCAAAACATTTTGGCTTGGTTCATGATTTACTGGTGTCAATGAGAAGCTTGTTACATATTTCAGTGAGCGTGGTGTGAGGTCTAAAGATGAATTATCAGTACTCTAATATTTATCATTTACATTGTTTAATCTGTTGATGTCACATTCTAATACACTATTGCTTGAAAAATAAAGTGAAGGGTTAGCATACATTAGAAGCACATTACAAAACAGTGAATTCAATCAGCAGTTCTCAGACATGCTTGTAGACTACTTATTGATCCATTACCTATATTCTGTATTCCATACTCATATTCTATTAAAATGAGAACAACTGAATAACTACTTCTGAATCTATTAAATTTTTTTAGACTCCTGTACGGGAAAGCTAAACATAATGTCCACCAATATACTGCTATTCTACTTGAAATGTTCACATTAAAAACAACTCAAATAAACCTTCCAGTGTTACTACACTTTAATGACACAGTGAAGAGTGTTTATTTTAGCCTTTCATTCTCAACAGCTTTGCTGGAATCTTCTTCCTGTTCTTTGGAAAAGAAATAACCCCCCTCTGAAAGAGCTTGCTATTGAGTATAGGCCTTATTCTCCAAAACTCTAATTTCCTATAGCAGTGAGTGTGTTCATTCCTGGGAAGAAATGGAAGGATCTGCAGCTCTTCTCTGCTCTGTACTGACTACAATAGTGCAGATTTATAGTCAAGACATATCTGTCCCCTTAACATTGATACTCACAGGTGAAGAATATCATTCTGCTGGAGAGCAAAGGAGAAGGCAAGGACAACTCCTTGGAGAAGGATGAAAATGTCTCTTTCAGCCAGTCCTAGATACTAATCTCTGTAAAATAATTTCCAAGGTCTGCCTACATCAATTTATAGTACTCCAGTGAACAGTTTTACCACTTTTCCAGCTCAGACATGGATGTTGTCATTCAAAAGAGAGAAGCCCAGGAATATGCAGAAGGTGCTTTGATTATTTTATTTCTCTAGTGAAGTGATCATCCAGTGGCTTTGAAAAATCATGAAAAGCTTTTGTAAGTGTGACATGCCTCCAAAGCACTCTTCCCATCCTTTGGCTACAGAAGATATGTGCAAAGTGTACACAACCTGACACCAGCAGCAGGATTAGGAAACACAGAAGAATAGGAGAGCAAGGCCATGGAAGCAAAGCACAGGAAGGGATTTGGACCAGCAAAAGGCTTCTGGGCACTTCCACAAATAAGATGAATAATGAAAACCTAAGAATATCCCTGAAGAGAGCTTGAAAATTAAGCTTTCTTCATCATGTATTTATGTAAGACTTGAGGCAAAGCTAATTAGAAGCAAGGGAAAGTTGTGCTTTGAGTTCAGAGGTTTTTATTACAGGCCCTAACTAAGCACAAACAAGTGCTTCTGTGTCAACACAAAGAAAGTTTTATGCCTGAGCAAACAGCTTCCTAAGATCTGTGAAGCAATGACACATACCTGTTAATACCCAGAGTGGTAGAAACCATCAGATCCACCCCTGCACGAAGGTTGAATTCCTCCAGTAATACCCTTTGTAAGCAGGGGAGTGACTCCGGGCCACCAATACCCTTTGCAATGCATGATACTAATCGTAGTGCATGCCACAGTGATTGGAGGAAAGGACAAGTACCCCTGACAAATATTCCACCATGTTTCCTAGTTAATTTGTTAAAAATCAACCAGGAGTGTTGTGGACTGTAAAGCTCCTAGGATAAGAAAACCACTCGAAAGAATAAATACTCAGAAAAGAGATGTTAATTCATCTGATTTCTTGATATGCGTCATGGTATTTAATAATTGGCATCAATGACCATTAGCTCCTAATTTTCTGTAAAAGGTCTGCCCGGTAACTGGTGCTTGGGTGCCCCAGGCAGAGTAAGCATGGCTCAGAGATCTCAGGCAGCATTGCTGTCCTGTGGGACACAGGGCCCAAGTGCTGAGCCTCATGCTGGCTCCATGGCCAGCCCCTAGCTCAGGTATATCTTTTGTGCTGGGAAATGTGGGCAGTGGCCACAAGCTGTGCAGAGGCAGCTCCAGGCAGGGGTTCCTCTACAACAATCCCACTGGTGTTTGCTGCAGGAGAAACATGGTCTGGGATTATCTATTATCATTATCTATTCACCTTGGCCAGCAGTGACACAGCAATGACATTGTTTTGAGCTCTGTATCTCCAGCCTTCCACAATCACAGAACTAGCAAGGGGACTTGAGTCATTTTACCTAAATATAAACGTTCATGATAGTTGTGAAAGCCAAGAGCATCTATACAAGGTTTTTTGTATGGGACTAGCAGACGTGGCAAAGGACCTGTGGAAGATCTGTGATCTTCTGGATTGATAGATGAGAGGCAGGTGGGATTCTTCATACTGTATCAGATGATTTAAATGTGCCTCAAGTGTCTAGCATCCCGTTACAGTCAGTTGATCTCTGCCATTGAAGATAGGAGAGCTATTCAGCTGATCAGAAGTAGGTGTCCCCATCAGGAGGAAATGACAGCTTTTTGATGTCCTCTGGATATATCAACTCTAGTCACAAGAGAGGGAGCTTAGATATCTGACTGACACACCAGAACATACATACAGTCATGTATGTCATGACAAGGTGCCGTATTTGGTGAGCCAAATCCCATGCCAAGGTTCTTGGTTTTCAGGTCCAGTCCACTAATGCAACACAGTACAGAAAGCTCAACTTCTAAGCAACAATGAAAACTATTATCTTTTTTTAATTTGATTTTTGCATTTGAGCCTTTCAGAAAGGGCATATCTGGACATATCATATTAAGGTAAAGTATGGCCACCCAAAATTAGAGACTGTCACTTTGAGGAGGAAGTTCTGCAGCCCCAAATGGTGGCAATGGTGGTCCTCTTGCTGTGTTTCCCACGTCTCAGGCCTGTCCAGGTTTTTAACTGACTAGAAAGACAGCGTGAGGATTGCTCCTCCAGGCTGTCCCCCTCACACAGCAGGAAATTAGGTAGGTCCTTTTTTTGTTTGCTGCTTCCTTCCAGGAACTGCAAAGCGAAGGAATGACACAGGAAAATCTGTGCTAATTCTATGTGGGCCTATTTGTTGCACTCGGTTTTTGTTTTCTTTCATAGCTGCAGAAGAAATATTGAGGAAACAGTGAGGAGCAGGTCCTGATGTTCCATACATATTTTTATAGTTATATAAAAATATTATGTTATTAAGAGGCCTTAGAATATTCTGAAGACTCAGGACTATGTTCCAGTCTCTTCCCATGCCATCCAACATTCAAGATCACAGGAAAGAATTCATACTGCCCACAGGGATTTTCACTTCCCTGTGAGGTGAGTGGAGAGAAGCAGGACTAACTGTGATTGCCTGTCCTGCTTTGTTTTTACTGACTGGAAGGAGGAGCAGCATCTGTCCAGGCACTGAATCAGTCATTCTGCCTTGAATGTGCATGCCAGCACAGATGTGCAAAGCCAGCTTAGGGTCTGTAATACAAGATCAGGATATAAGCATCTTCAAATTACGTTGTCAGCTTTTGAGGAATGCAAATACAAAGATGATAACCCAGAAGTGTGCCCTTTCCTCTTTACCATCCCCATGCCACTAAATTAACTCAGCCAATGGATTACAGACCACCAAGTTCCACTTTCTGTTTGCCAAAACTGCTCAAAACTGTACGGGTAAGCAGTTCTTGGGGATTATAACCTAATTCTCCCACGTCATCATTATTACCATAGAGGAAAACAAAAATTATCTGTTTTTCCAGCCCAGTAGTGCTTCTTATCAAAGGTAGCAAAACTTGTTTTGTAATAATGCTCAGGGAAGGACAGTATTACATATTAAGTGCAAAGTCTGGTGGATTTGAAAGCTTAGTTAAGAGATAGGAAAAAGATAATAATGAACAACCATTTTTATCAAGGCTCCAGGGAGCTTAATCTGGCTGTGTGCCCAAGGCACCAGTAACAAAATCAGTGTAGGCGTTTTAGCTAACGACCTGGAAGAGAAAACAGAGGGTACTTTGGTATCGTTTCTGTTGACATCAAGAACTGGGCTTTGTAAGTCCTGATCAGGGGGCAAAGGGGTGAAGTGCAACATCTGCTTATCTCCTGTGAAACCAGGATGCCTTTTAGCTGTGAGTAAACTTGCTAATTTGAGTGAACCTCTGACATGCTCTAAGCAAGCAGGCCCCGTACATCCGGTGCTTTGCTGAATCAGGAGCTGCAAGCATGGCCTCTGTCATTCACTGGATTTGTGCCAGGGAAGGGGAAAAAAAAGCGCCACTTCGACTTCTGGCACCTTCTGGACCACAGGAGCTCGTCCACTGAGCAGCATGCTGAGGCTGCACCCCACTGCCTGCTGGGGCTGTGTGCTCCACACAGGGCCACACAGCCAGTCGCTGTATCCCTGCAGCACCACAGCATATGACATATCTATGTAACATAGAATGAAAATTGCTTTGCTCACCTCCATTTGATAAGACTTCCAAAAAATGTCCTTGCTTGCACTAAACTTCTTTAAAGAAAACAATAGATGATAGACAATTGTTTAGAAGATTTTATTACAAAATGATATATTTCAATATCTACATCCAAGAAGAAGGTTTAAAACTACAGCTCTACTTTCAGGAATAAAAATACAGTAAATTCTGAAAAAGGTAGTGTAGTATCTAGGTAGATAGCCCTTAAGTAATTTTTAATACTACAGAGATTCCACATGGGTTCCACATGCTATACATACACCTCTGTCTACATCGTGAAGGTGTCCTGCATCTTCTCTCTGCAAGCAGTTACAGATGTGTTCACATCACCCACATGCTTCAGCTGCTTTGAGATAGAAGTTTTAGCTCCTGCCTGGAGGAGCTGCAGCACAGTATACCATGAGATCAGAGTCATATTCAAGTATTACCGGGTGCAGACAGAGGTATCATTTGTGTTTACTGAACAACAATGACTAACTAGGTATGGTTCTGTGACTTTGTATTCAATACAAAAAAAAAATAAAATCAACAATATACTCAAGTAAAATGGCAGTGAAGGCAGCTTTTTCACATCTGTATATTCCAGACAAAGATATCTAATTTTTACTTCCCATTTCATTCCCCGAGCTGAGCTCAGATATATGATCTGGTGACTTTTGGTGACTGCAGCTTGTTCTCTGGGATGAAAACAGCCCTGAGGCAATACCAGAGTCATTATGCTCAGTAGTTATCACCATTACTTCTAAATTTAGTTTATTAAGAAAATAAAGCATATCAGAATACTTTTTTTTGACTGACAAATCTATCCCAATAGCACTTCTATAACATAGTTTCAGCTTTCTCCTATTCCCATTAAAAAAATATTTGACATCCACCATAGAGTGTGGAGTGGTTTTCTGTCCAATCAATACAAATCTATGTTAGAAAACCATCACACAGCTGAGCAGGATGCTTTAAGTACTGCACTTGGAACTTCTTGCAAAGGATCATCCACATTTCAGGTAATATATTAGTAAAAAAATTCAAGTAATATTATATAGCTCTGATGAAATTTGACTGGCCAGTTTAGCAATGTCCAATAGTTTAAATTCTATTCTGTCATTAAGTTTACCTTGCTTACAAGGGGAAAAATGCACAAAGAAGATGAGAAAGGAAAAAGCTTATAGAGAATGGAACATTTTCCCAATGGTGCTGTTCCACTAGTACTGTTCCTGGGACTGTTCCCCATTATTTTGCTGTTCATAAAAGTTATTCTACAGTTTTCAGTGCTGCTTTTGAAACATCTCATTTCCAAAATCTTTTCATTAAAAACCCTTTCCTTTCTTAGAAAAAAATTCTAGTTCCAACACCACTCTTCCTGAAAACCCTTCAAACAGACTTTCAGTGCTCATCACAGCTCAGGGTGTAGGAAGCCCCATGCACCTCAGGCTTGTGTGGTCCAATACAAATTTGACAAAGATGACAGGCAGATTTTGGCTTAGTGTACTGAGCCACTAATTATCTAACAGCATGACAAAAAGAAGCCACAAGGCTATGTTTTAAATGTCATGTTTACACAATACAACAACCACAACTTCTCCCTTCAACTTGTGTGTCTGACACCAGTTCTCCGAAAATCCTAACCAATCTACTTGTCACATGCTTTCTGGAGTGCAGGAGTGCATAAGAGTCTTACTTATCTAGTTTTCCATGAACAGCTTAACATTTTTTAGAGATCTAGCAGTGTAAGTCACAGAGCAAAGTATCACATAAGAATTGTTACTGGAATATAATTTTTTAAAACAGGACTTCCTTACATATAGAAAACATTCTCTCCCTATCTCCCAGGGCTCCTTCCCTTCCAGTCAGGCTCTATTTGAATGCTGTTTGTACCTTGCTACAAGTCTGCCATGTCAAGTGGATCTTTTCCAAATGTTAAATACAGCTTTAAAGTATAGGTGTTATTTATCTACCTGAGAAGTTCTGTAATAAAATGAACCACTGATAACTATTCTAGGAGAAAGATATACACCAGCATAACCAATGTTGTCAGTATTGAGAATTCAAGCATTAAACAAGACTCAAAAATTGCACACCTCTACCACATCAAGTCTTTGATTACAACAAAAAAATAGTTTAGATTTTCCTATATACACATCACTTCTTTAAAGACATATGTGTTCCTATTTTCCCTATCCGGAGGTCCGCAGCAAGATTTCACATTCAGTGCACACAGCCTAGGCTACAACATCCTTATCTTCTTTCTCTTCTGCCAGTCCTGAAACTGAAGAAGTTGTTTGTTTGAAGGTACATAAATACTTCCAAACACTAGTTCTTTGAGAAGCCAACTTGATCCCCTTGGGTGCCTGGATACCAACTTCTCTTCAGACAGCTGCAGTCTGCTTTGATACATTCTTTGGGTCTTTACTTGGGACACACCAGTCATCTGCTTCTGAAGTAGCCTGGTAATGCTTGGAAGCGGATCTGTTAAAAACTGGCAGCTTCTCTACTGAATCTGTTGATAAGGCCTAAAAATACAAGAAGGAAAAATGTTATTTGTTTCTAACTCTCAATAATGGCAGTTTGCAAAAATTCATGCGTTATGTTCCATGACAGTGACACTACAAAACAAAGTTATTTAGGCAAATGTTTCTATGATAGATGCAGTAGCTCATGTGCTTGCTCTGGACAATTTGGCAGGACAAATGCAGCAACGTCAAGTCATATTTACACATTTTCATAGGCTGAAACAGTTAATCTCAAAACTATTTTCGAGGTAGACCTGGATGATTTGGAAAATAACTTTCATTTACAATATTCCAGAAAAATTTTAAAGTACATTCCTTTCCCATTTCCATATTTATTTTGCAGCTAAGAAAAAAAAAATCACATTCTCTTGTGAAATGGTCAAACTGAAATCTAACATGTATATAGCTGAACCATCTCTTCCTTTCCTAATGCTTCTCTAGCTGGGCTTCAGTGTGCCTGGTCTCTGGTTTACCAGAAGAAATTCAAAGTAAATTTTTCCCATGAGTAAGTTCAGAAAACAGTAAAAAAAATGTAGGTTTTTTTTTCAGGCTACTTATAAAAAGAACAATGCATGTTACTTGCCAGGTATTCAAGATTATCAATATCTGAGTCCCATATATGGGCTACACAACAGATGTTGATTAGGACTAGGTACTAGTCTCAATAGTACTAGTTTTCTATAGACTTTCTGGTTGTCAGGGTAAAGAATCAACAGTAAAGAAACTAGGCCTGTTGCTCACACCTTACTGTTACTTCACTTTCTCCCAGTACTCTATATTCTATAAACCAGTAGGTAACAAATCCAAAAACTAATGAGGCATTCACTAGTAGTTTAAGTAGACTGAAGTCAAGTGACCTTTTTAACTCTATATGCCAGTTACCAAATTTTACTGGCATTTCTTAACAAAAACATGAGGTTTTCTACTCATGAGCTGACAATTTTTTTACCTGAGTAGTTACCTCACTGTATTAATGGTAGTTACCTTTTATTTAACTAAATCAAAATACATACCTTCAAGTAGATAATAGCATCTGTTCCATAACCACATATGGAGTAGAGATTTAGATCTCCTTGAAAGTATTTAGCATATAGACGAGAAATTGGCAAGCCATATCCAAAGCCAGCCTAAAAATACAGCACAAGACAAAGTTAATTTATTTTTTACTAGTGCTTATGACTTTAATTTAAATAGCTAGAAAGTGTTCCACAATTTTAAACTCTTACAAAGCCCTTTGCACTTCCTCTTCTAAGAACACTGAAACATCTGATCAGTTTTATACAGAATATTGAAACTGAGCATTAAGAAAACCACAAGAAAGAAAAAATCTCCATGCAAGAGGGAGTGTTTAGATACATGTCCCACTTTTGTACATTTCTGTATCAAACAATAGTCTAAGCCCATTTCATTTGTCCAACACTTACAGCAACCTTATTAGCAACACAGGTAACGAAAATATCTTACAAGAGGGGTATTTCGACCATCATCCATCCTTGGCCTGGGTGCTGTGGAATACATGTAGCTAAACAGCCGTTCAATCTTCCTTACAGGAACACCACCTCCTCTGTCTGAGATCTGATTTAAGAGAGAATAAAGTTAACTACAAGCATGTACTACAAATGGTATTTTGAATGCTCTTATTTGAACATATTTTTCCAACAGTAATAAATGCAAACAATTATTTTGAAAATTCTTTTTCAATTACATAATTGTACTAAATGGAGGCTATGAGCATACATAGTATCATGCATAGTATCATTGATGCATTGTCAGAGGCTGGAAGGTGTTTTAATAGAGTTTGCTGCAGCATATACAACCATAAAGATTACATTCAGCCTGTATTGTAGTTTTAAGTACCTTAATTGACAGGTCTTCTTTTCCAAGAACAACTGTCACTTCAACTGGAGAAAGGGAAGGACTGTTTTCTTGGTATTCAACAGTTGCCCTCATTGAATTCTATGGAAAAGAAGGTTACCATTACCAGAGTGCTGGACCTATGCATTTGAAAAGCATACCCTGTAATGCAGAGGGTGACCACTGTTACCCTCCACTCCTATCAGTACTTAGTTTTCAGGGAAAACACTAATTCAGCATAACAGGAGCAGAGGAGGTCTTGCACCTAAAAGTGACTAAGCATAGCAAAGACTCTTCTATGTGTGAAAGACGACACTCTTCCTGCCCAACACAACTTAGCCCATGTAAATGCAATAATGTAACTCCCTTAAAAATCACCAGGTTTCTGAAGAGCAGAGTTCACCAGTTGCTAAAGGCTGAAAGAATTCCCAAGTTTGGCAGCACATTAGTTCAGCCCCACTCACCACTTAAAGATCTATCATCTGCTCCACAGAAAAGGCAGCAGGTGAAACCTCACTACAGATATAATTTCTAGAAGGTAGCTAGCAGTAGACAACTCCAAATCCCACTTTTACTCTTTCTCCCCCTTACCCTGTCCCATTTATCATCCCACAAAAAAAAGTGTCCAAATACTCACCTACAATCATCCCTTTACCAACTGCCAAAGCTATTTCCATACATAACATTTCAGAAATCTCACTGTCCTATGCAAAGTTATACTTCATTCAGATCTAGCTAGAGATTCTAAGTATTGATGCTTCAGCTCAGACTACTATGGGAACAAACAGTTGATACTGACATACCTTAAAGAGCTCAAAAAGCATGTGATAAAGATGAGACGGAACATATACAATGTTAATTGGCTCTCCTGGACGTTTTCCTAGAGGAAAGGAAGAATATATGCAAGATTTAAAAGGGTAATGGAATTTTTCTGTACTGTATCCAAATTTTACAATAAGCCAGTGGTATGCCAGAACAAACATGAAAATAAATCCAAGTTTCAGTTTTAGGGGTTTTTTCCTTCAAATGAGCAAACAACTTTATGCAGTCTACCAGTGTTCAGATTGTAATTGGCACTTGCTTAGTAACAGGTTTTTTTCAAATAAACTGAAAAACTAGAGTACTGACTCCCTTTTATAAGCAAAGGATTTCCAAGGTTAAGCAGAAAGCCTCAGATTATACACATGCAACCAGTTTGGACCAGAACCAGCATTTCAGTCAGTAGCCCTAGTTCCTCACCTCGGGTACAGAGCTCCTCACTAGCAACCTATCGTATTACTTGAAGTACAGGTTACTCTTACTTCTCTCAAATTCATAAATATGAAATCTCAAGAAATCTAGTGTTTAAGATACAATGACACCCGAGTTCCACGATGAGGGTTGAAATGAGGTGTCTGTAACATGAACTGAAGAGGAGCTAGCCCAAGACAGATCAGCTGGTATGTATTGTTATGGCTATAGAAATGGGAGCCATTTGATTCAGTAAAAGCAGCAGTTTGGCTACTGATAGGAAGACAGATGTAAAGGCTCTCTTCTTACCATTCACTTGAGTAAGTTTCAGTTCTGGAGACGTTAAATAATACTGGTCACACAACATCTTGGAACTTGTAAAAGCATCTGAAATATTTAAGTAAAATATATGAAGTGTAACATCAAACACTGTAGAAGTTCATTCTAATAGATGGCAAAAGGTGTTACAGACTCAAAGCCTACGTCTCAAAAGAATGATAACATCGCATCCACTATGTGCATTACAAACTTAGAATACAGGAGCATGGGCAAATCTTCAGTACCACTTAATTGTCAAACAGATCCATCTCTTTTCTATGAGCAGGTAAGACCAATTTCCACACCACAGACAACTAACTCCTACCTCATTTGTCACTTGATAGGCCTTACTCTAGCCCACTTTTCACTGCTACTTAGTATTTTAAAGCTCATGTTTTGACAGACTGCTTTCAGCTCTTTCTATAGAAACCACTCAGTATCCTATGTGACATGTTGGTCGCTCAAACTATTTGCAATCAGATGTGTTGATCGTGAAGAGAAATCTAAAGGAGCCGAGAATACATACCATTCACCACCTCAGCAACATCACAGCAAGGATCAATGCTTCCAATATGCCTCGGGTGCCCAGAGCCAGATTTATCATCAAAAAGAAGGGCTGTTTGAGATGAAAACAATACTGTATTTAATTCCAAATACTATATTACAAAAATAAAGCCTGAGTTTAAAAAATGCTATCGACTGTCAGCAAACTTTATTGGCTTTCCTGTAGTTCAGCATCTAAAGGCTTTTCAGATGTAATGAACAAGATCCCTACATATTCCACACAAGACTTATTGCACTTAGGCTGCCATCTAGATCCCATTACCTTCATTAGTCATGCATTCAAACTTTTCCATGTCACACAAAATCACCTAAGGCAGACCTCCAAGAGTTTCATGAAATGTTTACATAAACATGTTTCTCATTAGGTTGAGCTTTTTCCTCAGGTAAAAATTTCTACTTACTGTGTTGGTTCATTAGCATCCGGGTGGAAATACGACTCAGGTAAAAACGGTCCAAAAAATACTGGATGTTTTGATTGGTGACAGGATCTACTTTGAAAGTGTCTTTGTATTCAATCACTCCTTGTGCCATTGTAGGAACCACATCATGATGTCTGTTTCGGACTCTAATTAACGTATCTATAAAGCTAGGGCAAAAAGATCTTTTTAGAAAGATTCTAAGACTACACAGAGGCAAGCTTTGTACAATATCATTATCTTATCCAGTAGCAGCACAGGTAAGTGCCTACAACCTTAACATTACATTACAGTCTACTTTTTTTCATTATTTTAAAAGCAAACTCCTCACTGACATAAACCAGAAGAGTTTGTTATATTTAATACAAAAGATCTAATAGTTTGCCATGTCAAATTCATATCCTGTTTACTTATTCATAATAGTCTGAGGAGAGGAGAATGTGAGGAAGGGAAAACACCCCTAGCTAACGTCTTGGAAAGAAGCAGTGATGTTAATTCACAGATAGTTTTTGCTGCTGTTTCTGCCATGGCAGTTCAAGGGGCAGTGTGCCCCTGAAAATGAGCTGCAACAGGTCAAATTATTTGTAATATTGCTAAATGTGAACAGAGATTTAAACCAGCTTGCTCTATGTACAGCACTTCATGCTAGATTATCAAATTCAGCTGATGACAGCTGTCACTTTAAACAGACTATACCGTGATAAGTGGAATGTGAGATCAAAAGTTCAAAGAAACAAATGAAAAGCTTACTCAGATAAGACTTTTTGGTCATCTGGGCTTTTCTGACAGAACTCAACCAGCTCCATTAGGCTTTGGATGTACCTAGTGAAAACATAACAAATATATGCTATTCGTCTGATTTTATTAGTCTAGAAATAGGAAAAACATTTTGTCTTGTCCAAATCATCACTCGTAACAAGCAAGCTAGTCATTTAAAGGATCTTTGAAGTATCCAAGTTGTATCCAGGTATGCAGCCACAGATGGACACGTCTGAACCCTCAAACCCTGAACCCTCAAAGTTTAAGTCTTTTCTTGGGCTTGCCATCCAGAAAGGAATCTAAACCCTCACTTTAGGTGTGTAGGATCCCCATACAATACTTGAGAAGAGAGGTACTTCAAAAGAAGATCCAAATGACAATTACTGATCAGTAAACCACCTAAGCAGATTTCTTCCAAATCTGATGAGCTTTAGCTACAGCTAAGTACTTAAGCCTCTTGTGCTAACATCTGACAGTCTTGATGCACACTGCAAAGGTACAACTGTTTGCTAAATTAAGAACAGTTTCTGGACCTCACTTTTGCTGTTGATGTCAGTCATCCTTGCAAATGCTGCAACCGTGCCAGTAAAGCATGGATAAATCAGATTCAATCACTGTGTCAACCACAAAGATCATATTAACCGAACTCCAAACACTTGGTGCACAGACTGATGCAATATGCTATGGAACACAAGTTCTGTTAATTCCATGAGCAAGACACACAAACAAGTATATAGCCTGTTTTCCCATTTTTGTGTAGCTCTGAGGGTCTGTGATGCTATGTGAAAACAGAGCACATTTTCTCTCTCCCATCTTAAAGACTACAAAGTGAGATTTTTTTCTAGCAGGTATTTCAAACTGTTAGTTTCATTTTAAAAAGCTAATTAAAGTTTTCTTTCAGTTTAGCATGCTAGCAAAGAACAGTATATAACAACTTGCAATTCAGCTTTGATGAATGAACTTAATTTCTATTGTATTTTGTTATTTTCTTCTGCTATGTGAAAATGTCTACAATAATAAGTTACAAAGATATGTTATTTTACAGGCTGAATTCAAGTAGTTCTTACTTACCAGCTTTTCACTAATTGTACTGATGGAGTGCCTAGTAATTTATCAGGAAGAAGCTCGATTTCTCTCAGTATGTTTGCAAATCGCACAGGAAGCTCTTGTCGCAAAAAGGCAAACGAAGTTCTCTCACATCCATTAGTTGAGCCTACGAAAATAACAAAATAAAAACTCTGTTTACAAAGTTTTGAGATACAACTAGCTGTCTCTCCCATGGACTTCAGGACTATACTCCTTTGCAATCATCATGCTATTACTGACTAGTTCTCCCAAGTCTATGTATCTGTACTGAATGTTGTTTACATGCCAGCAAGTCACAGAGTGTTCCTGGGAGGAATATTTGTACATTTTCCATTTTGACACGGGACTTATTTGTAATCCTCTAGAAGAAGCGCTCCAGCCTTTGTAAACACGGGCTTCTTCAGGGGTGACGTCTGGAAATGTCATGTAGGCACAGACTTCAGCCACCATAGCGGTAATTGGATCTGGGTACAGCTTGCTCACTCCAGCAAGACAAGACTAACGGCTCCTCCCCGATAACGTGTTCCGCAAACACGAAAACAATCCTTAGCCGACTTAACTATCACTCCTACGCCCGGCCATCCCTTCAACTCCTCCGACGTAGGACTGTAGCGTAGCTTCAGCTTTGATCGGGGCAGGTACAGCTCGCCATTGCCTGGCAACTGGCCGGCAAGAAGCTGAAGCCGGGGGCAGCTGCTTTCCTAAAGCCACCTGCCTGGGCCCGCTAGGTCCCCGAGAGAGACTCAGCCCGGCCGTTCGAGGAGCAGACCACTTCGTCCGCCTTGGCGCTGGGGAGCCTGGCTGGGCCGAGGCGCGGGCAAGGCTCGGGCCACCGCCTTCCGCAGCCCGCCCCCGCTGCAGCCCCCCGCGTTCGCCCCTCAGCGGAGCGACGAGCCCCTGACCGACGGGCTGGCAGCCGTGCCCCGCTGACCGACCCCACGCTGCTCGTCTCGCCACTCACCGAAGTCCAGCAACTGCTTGATGGAGAGTGGAGACGGGGAGAAGCGGGAAAACTCTTCCACCTCCCGTGGCAAACGGCCGTGACGGCTGATACTGCCGCCGCTGGCCCCGGCCAGGGGGGCGGCGGTACGCAGGGCGATCCGGGCGGCCTTCATCGCTCCCGGCGCGTCGGTCGGGGGGAGTGTGTGTGTGTGTGAGGTGTGCCGGTTGGTTGGTCGGTCGGTCGGTCGGTGGTTGTGTGCGTGTGTGTCAAGTATGCCAGCCAGTCAGTCGCTGATCGGTCGTCGGTCAGTGGGCGGTTACCCTCGCAGCTCCCGCCGTCCCCTCTCCGGTGCCGTGCGGCTTCACGTGCAGCCCGTATTTACGGTGCCGGGGGGCGGGGCTCCGGCGGGCCGCACCCCGCCGCCCGTAACGGAACGTTCCCTGCGCAGGGCCGGCTCGTGACAGCCTTTGGCCGGCGCCCGCTGTGCACACGGCCCCGCGGTTGCGGGCGCGCCGCCAGCCCCTGCGGAGGGCTGAGCTGAGGGGCGGCCGCGGGCAGCGCTGGTCCCGCGACGGCTCCGGTGACCTTGTTTACTGGGCAGCGCCCGGCCAATGTCAGCGCGGGGCAGCCGTGCCAAGAGCCGAGGGCGCGCGCGCCTCTCGGGCACCCAGGTCAGGGGTCGCTGTCAGCCGCGTGCCAGCTCTGTGGCCAGCCGGAGGTAGGGGGTACTCTAATGTCTTGTGGATTAATCAAAGGGGGAACCATCCCTGTGCTCTACGTGCAGGGAGTGCCAGCGGTGGAATTACTGCAAGTCCGGGGTTGGCCCAGAGAGTAGGTGTAGTGCAAAAAGACCAAAAGTAGATCCTAGCTACAGGCTTCAGGGTGCTTGACATGTGGGTCGTCACTGTGACCCAGATTAATAGTGACCAAATATGCAAAGACGCTTTGGTGACGCACTGCCCCCACATCAGAAGCGGTGACTGGCTGAACAGCCCTCCTGGTCAGCTCATCTTCTAGGGCCCCTGACAAGCTGGGAAAAGCTTGCACACCTTTCCTCTTCACTGGTGAGGGACCTTTGATCTCCAGGGCTGCCTGACTTTTTCCCAGGAAGCCAAGTCTAGTTCACTAAAGGCAGGTTTTGCATAATGCATTGAAGAATAGAGTTAATGTCAGCAAAGGATTTCCTGACATCCTAAGTCTTGGTCAATAACAGCAGGAGCATGTGGCTATAAAATAATGACATAAAAGAATATAGACTTAATATTTACATGTAACTCGTCAGTCCAGTTTTTATATGCATATGTTTCTACTCACAAATATGAACACTTTTTTAATGGTAAGGAAGATACATTCCTAACAAAGTCATACAGTTACTGTAATAGGCAGAGGAGAACACTTTAGCCTATCGGATTTGAACTTTTATCTCATTTTCATCTTCCTAGTCATTATGTAATGTCCCTGCTAAAGTTCTACTCCCACTGTACTTTCTGGTTTATTATTTTATGGCTCCTGACTTTATTATTTTATTGGGAAAGTTACTCTGTTATTGTTCCACTGGATGGATTATGTTTTACCACAGCAATTGACTGTTGGCATATGAAATGTTAAATGAAGCAAAGACATCTAATAACAAGTGTCGCCATTTTTATTTTTCCCGTGCTTGCCAGAAGTTGAAAGTAGATATTAAGGTGTGTTTTTGAACATTTTAACTTTGTCTGCAAGTTGCAGGTGACTCACAGAAGTAAAGGTACCATACCAACCATGCAAGCAAGTAAGAATCCCAAAATTAACATTTTGCAATAAAATCTGAGTCAAGAAAGTCCTCCACACTTGGCAGTTGTTCTCATTTGTAAGGTCACTATTTCTATTCCTGTTGAGATACTTAGTTTAATTCTGCTGGTGTGCTGACCCTGCTTAATACAAATAACTAGAATAACCTGTCCAAGTAGTCATATTACACGCTCTGTTCTGAATAGGGAAAAAGTCCGCTAGGAATAATTCCTGGGTTTATATTCCTTTTCTTCAGAGCAACTTGTTTTCTTACAGTTTTTCTGGTAGTTATGTGCAGTAAGGGATAAACAAACATCTTACATATTGAGCTCTGAACAAACAGTACAATTGTTGTTGCAGGAAACACAGGAAGCATGTTGCCTTCCCCAATTATTGAAAGGGCAAGGCTCCAGTAACTCAAAGCCTGGATGCTTTTCAAGTCAAACCAAACTTCTACAAGAATGTTACACACCAGCAGTGCAACAACTAACAAGCATTTTATTACTCCAATGAGCCTCTTGTAGCAGCGTGTCTCCATAATGCAAGTATGCTTCTCTTGATATGATGGGTTATACATTACAGTAGGTTCTGAATGATATAACTTTCCATTCCTGTAAACCTAAATGATATATCTGGGAAGAAATTTTAAGTATGTCCTGAATATCGTAAAAGGCAGCATGCAAAGTTTTAGGCACAGAGGTAACAATACACCAGGATTCATAGTCAGCCAAACTGCATGTGAAGAAGACAAGGTTGTGGAAATTCTAATCACTTCAAATAACTCCACAGTCTACTCTGACTGCAGTACTGTTTGTTCTCGCTTTATTTCCTCTCCACCATTCGCCCCCTCCACCTGAAGCCCCAGTGCACGTGGCAGTTGTAAGTGCAGGTGTCAGAGAACAGCATTTTGATGGTGAAAGGCAATGCCAGACAAGGTCCCATTTCTGACGCTTTAATATTTTAATGTTCTCTTCTGAATTGCCCTGGAAAAATTTTTGAAAAGGCAAAAGCACTGCTTTTGGTTGCTCAGTCACAGTAATGTTTTGCAGACTATTCTCATGAAAACAGAGCTGTGCTAACATTCTGCTTTTTTTTTGCACAATAGCTGGGTCCAGAAGAGTGGAACAAATGAAGCCTGGATTCCTGTCCATTTGCTTCCTAATTGATATCCATCACAATCAGCTATCTCCCTCTTCAGTGTCTCTTACGTCCTCCCCAGTGCTGGAGACACAACGTGCTGTACTTAGGTCAGAGCTGTGTTCCTGGCTAGCCAGAATACATGATAATGGGCTGAGGTCCAACAGAAGGCTGACTTTGCCCTACCTTTTCATCTGTGGGGACATGACTTCCTAACCCACCTGCCAACAAGTGCTGGGAGACACAGTGTGCCACTCTGGGGTGGGTGCCTTCTCCTGACCAGCCAGAATACGTGTGACAACAACTGGAGGGGTTGCTGCTTTGTAGTGGAATGAGTCTTGGGTGTTTCCTCTGCCTTTTCCTCAATGTGGAGTAAAATTTGAATCTCCCTTCCCTAAACCATCAGTCATTTCAGCATTACTGAAGTATTTTTCTTTTGAGAAACCAGACTAACATTTTCTACCTGGGACAAAGGCAACTTCCGACTCAGCTTTTGTAAGGAAGGGTAAATGATGACCCAGGAGGAGCAGTAAGTCAGGGTGGCAATTAATGGTAGCACTGGAAAATTTTGAATGGAAACATAAAGAATGGTCTAATGACTGAGGAACACAAGCTTTTATTCGCAACACCTCATGAAATTTCCAGTAGTACTGCAGTCAAAAGCACTTGCTCTCCGCCTGCAAATGATTTGTGTAATTGGATTGATACTTCAATCTACTGACACGTTTGTTTCTAAATATTTATGTGTCTCTGCATGGAAAAAAAGGACAGAAATAACATTACAAACAAGGGTCATATCTTCCTCTTCTCATCTTTCTATCACCCGATGCTCCAGCCACAGGAGCTGTCGAGCTGCTGAGAGCTCCCAGCATGACCAAAATAGCCAAAGTAGGTGAAAGGTTGAGGAGCAGCAGACAAATAGGCTGGCGTGCCCAGGGCCACCACTGGTTCAGTGAGGGAAAGGTCCTGAAGCTGTTTCAGCACTTGCGTAATCGCCCCCGCCTGCTCATAGTTTGCAAAAGTCAGGAGTACAGTAGCTGGATCGTTTTACTGCCGGCACAGCATCCGGCTGGCAGCCTGCTTGGAGCTGTAAACACCAGCATGCGCATGGCAACCCAGCAGCCCTGAGCAGGGGACACTCTTTTTCTTCATTCCCCGACTTTGATATCGATGTCTGAAATTGTGTGTCACTTTAAATTCAGAGAGAGGGAGAATGTATTATTGGTTTCAAAATTGCTTTTCAAAAAAACATTGAGAGGCTTGCACAAGATTAACTGTGAGTGTTTCAAACTGGGAGCATAGAGATGGAAGAGAAGAAGAAAACTGTTTTGGAGTACAGGTGTACCCTTCAGGAAAAAAGCTAGGAATGAAACTGTGTCAAAATATCACTCAGAAGTGTTATATTGAAAAGCTTGCTGAATTCAAGATGCTGCTTATTATGTAGTACAACAATAAATTTTGGCTGAGCACACCATTGCAGAGGAAACAGAGGTGAACTCTCAGTATGGACTGACACTGATCCAGCATATATCGCTGGACGAAAAGATACTTTTCTCCAGCCTCAGCTCTTGTGCAGCAGTAGTTCTTGTGGAGGAGTATGTGGCATCCTCTATGAGAGCTGCTGATGCAGAGTTAAAAAATAGCAAAAGTATCATCAGCACAGCTGCTGCTCTGGGCCATGGCTGCCTTTACTGTAAACAACCCTGCTCTGGAGAAGAACACTTGGGAATAGGTGGACCACTTGTGGAAAGTGAGAAAAAAAGTCAATGTTAAAAAAAGAATACAACTTTTAAGGCCTAAATATGTTTCAGCAGAATCAGAAAACAGTTATTCTGTAGAAATATGGGAAGGGCATTAGTGGTAGAAGATAGATCAATTTAGAAGTTTTGAATTAGACAAGAAGCACCTCACCCTGAGAAGAAGAAGATCCAGCTTCACTCATAACCCTTACACAAATCATGGGCTTCATATTGCCACATATAGTGATTTTCTTTTTCAGCATACACCACTCTGGGTGAAGATAAGACATTTTTGCTAAGTCTTTTATATCCATGGTGCTTTGTACTGTTGACCGTAGCAGGACACTTGGTAAAGTGGATGTGGTGGGTTGAGATTCTGCTCAGAATGATAGCCTTGAACTGTTAGTCCAGGTTATTTTGTCAGAGGCTGATCTTAGAAATCATTCTGTTTCCTCATTATCTGGCCACCTTTTTGAAAGAGATGCAAGTTTATGGTATTATTTGAATGCCACTTCCTCCTGATGTTTTGGATTACCCAAGGAAAGTTTGTTTCCTGTTTGCAACATTGTGCCTAGTATTTCTGAAGTGTGAACTCACAGATATTAATCAGTTGATCTCATAAACACTGAGTTTCCATAATGTACTCTACAGAAGTAAGTAGGCCTATGGGAGTTTTCTTATTTGATGAAATGTATAACCACAGACTGAGCTGTAATAGAGGCAGTCGGTTTCCAAGATTTCAGTCTACCTATAGTGACATAAAATCCACACTAGTTTCATATTTCTTCATTTCACTTGTTGAAATTACACCGGTATTCTAAATGAATTGTGGTGCTTATATTTATAGGCAGGCATTCACAACCATACTTTTTATTTAGTTTCTACATGGGAAAAGACCCCATGCCATTCAAAAATACTGAATGAAGAAAGTAGAGTTTAAAATAAACTATTTACCTATTTTTTTAAAGTTCAAAATATGTGCAAATACAGTTCTTCATTCCCTACTGTCTGGGCCATAGCACCTCAGTACAATCAGTAGTGTATTTGCAGTCATTGGTTTCACAAAGCCACCTTTGAAAGAAAATATTTTAGCATACAGTAAGATACAGACTGTGAAATAGAGATGAAAATGTCTTTGTCTCTTGTGAGACCAATTATTAACTTAAATCAAAAAAGTTATGTTATTAATAAGATAGATATTAGCTGCACAAATCCAGATTAATTGAAATGTTTAAGATCTCCATATACACCTCATAGGAAACATTGTAATTTCCTCTTACACACTCACACAACTACTGTTTATACGTGAATTGTCAAGTCTTCCATTCCATAGCTAGTAATTAATAATATATATTTAAGTAGGGTCGAATATTTGGGGATTTCCACATTTCCAGAAAGAAATGTAAGCTTACTCTCTCATTCAATACTGGGGAAATGTTGTGAATTTTTAATATTCAGATCAAGCAATGAATCTACTGTAAACCACCAGAAGATCCTTTAGCCAAGAAAAAAACTGATAACCACCACAAGAGAACTTGCTAGCTTTCATTGAGTGCTGAGAGGGAGGGCAGTGCTTTCCCCTGGGGTAGCTGCTGGAGTAATGGTTTTCCCTCTGCTTTCCATTCCAGATATTCTATGTGGAAGGCTGAAAATTTATTCCTTATATGCAACTCGCTGTATGCTGAAGCTTAGGAAATGGTGATGAAGAAGTTATCAAAAAGCAGCCTGAAATACAGAAATGCATATGTCATTCCAGCAAGAGTAGGATAATAATTTAAATAAATTTTTAGTCTTGTGAAATATAGTAAATGGCCATGGTATCTGTCCTTTCCATGAGAAAGACTCAAAGGAGTGGTGGACTGCACTTTGAAAAGCAAACTGTAATTTTGTGTGAACAGTTCTGGCTGCTTAATAAAGGCTGTGAGACCCTGCTACTCTAAGGGACTTCAGTCAGAGCTGTGAACCTGTATCACCTTGAAAAATTAGGTGGTAGGTCTGATCAACATTCTGAATTTAAGTGTACTGTTGAAAATGTGGGATAAATTACCACCCCAAGTCACTCAAAGAAACCAGTTACAGCATTTTGGCTCCCAGAATTTTCTCTTTCAAATAAAAATGAAGTGTATGCTCTGTTTAATAACCATTCCTGGAGAAATCTATCTAAAATTGTACCTTTGAATCATCCACATAATTCTAGCACTTTATAGTCAGTTCATGTTTCAAGTCTTGTGCCAAGTGCTTGAATGCCTTGGAGTAGAGAAGACCCAGAGGGAACACATAAAATTATATAGGAAAAGCACCAATTCACTCTTCCTGAGCAGTAATTTGGTTTGGTTTAGTAACCTGTGTAGTGGTTCACTAAAATTATGAAGTTTAAGGAAACTGTAAAGAATGTGATTATTGATATCTCCTGTAGGTGACCTTTATGTGCTGAAAAGATCATGAGGTAGTCAAGACAAAAAAATTACAACCTCTTTTTTTCTTCTCTTTAGTGAGCTGAAATTGAAAAATTGGATCTGTTGAAACCCAGCTAAAGTTAGGACAGCCAAATAAAGCAAGGCTGCAACCTGCAACTTGCAGTTTTCCTAGTGTGTTATTTATATACCTTAGAGACTTTATGCTTCTGCTCGAGGGCTCCCCACCTCATCTGAACATAAATCACTTCAGGTTATTTCCATCCATTCACTACCTCTTCCATTAAATTTCCCCTCTATGGTAAAGAAACACATTCCAATGTTTCAAAGGAGTAGATAAAGCCACAGATGAAGACCATCCAAATCTTTTTCTCCTGATTCTTTTTTCAGTGCTGTGGTAAGAGCTGTGTGCCTTGCTATTTTCCATAGTTCCAAATATCTTTCTAATCACTCTTTTTTTGTTTGTTTGTGTTTAGGTAATCTAAACTCTTGGTATCATTCTTAAATTCATTCTGGTATTGATTATTGCAGGGTATTGGTTAATGTTTTAACATCACAGTTTGTGGCATTACATCAACATATACAGGTAACTTTTCAAATGCATTAGCCTTTTAACTCACCTTGGAAGCATCTCTCATGGTTGTACAGTCTGTAACGATTATCACAGCAATCTGAGAGTGACATTTTAACTGTCACACAATGTCATGGTAAGGGACCAAAAATGCAGTGGCATGCCATTGGGCACACCTCATGACACAGGCGTTGCCTGAGTGTGCTACACACTGGGAAATACTGAAGCAGGCCCAGGCCAGAGCCAGGAAGGCATTGCTTTCCTTGAAGTAAATAGCCTCTAACAATTTCCCTCGTACAGTTCTCTTTGGAAAGGGACCTTGTCTGGTCTTATCCCATCCTACTCTTTTCATTTTAATAAACATGTTTTCCAGAAGTACACTGAGCAGTGTGACTGGTTCCTGAAACTTGTAATTGCCTTATTCTTCCTATTTTTTCCATTAGGAAGTTATTAATTTATTATTTTTTTAAAATTAATTTTATGTCTGATACGCTGTTTACAGCATGGTCAAAAGGACGTGTTTCTCATTCTAGTAGAAGTGTGTAGACTGTCTGATCCCAACTGCTGCATGTATTGGCTAGATAGCCTTGATGTGGCCTAAGAGGACATTTCTATGCTTGTAGAACAGATTTATTCTGTGTTGTGACTGGGAAACTGAGCTCGTACCAGTGGTGTTCAACCCTGACTTTCAAATGCTTTTTAAAGCATTTGAGGATCTGGCAGCTGTGTGTCTGAAAATAGGTTAAGGAGAGGTTGTTTACAGGAAAGGACAGGCTTGGTGTGCTCACTAACTACTGCATTGCTGAAGACCTTGCTGTAATGTTCAGTATTCATCAGAGTTCAGATAACTGATGAGTTCACATATGAGTAAAGGGGGTGATTTTCAGCAGGGTAGTGTGAAATCTTCTTGCCAGCTACAAAAAGGACTAAGTATTATTCATAGATATTGCAATGTGAGATATTAAATGGGATCTCTGGGACATCCTTGAAATGATGAGTTAACCTCTCAGCAAGAGCGGAGTTGTATATGTGTTATTTCCAGTTATTGGATAGCGTGTGAATGACTGTGAACAAAGTTCTAATCAGATGTCCATTCATTCAGTTGAATGTTTCCATTCATTTCAGCTTTAGTCTTCAATGGGAACTGGATCAAACCAATAGGAAAGAACAAAATTCACACTGAAAGGAAAAGGTCCAGCTGACTCAGTGACATGGATATTTAGAAAACTCCTTCAACATTTTATGGGGGTAACTGTTGCCTACATTATCTATATTCTGACACTGTTTTCTCAGCAGGAAATTGGGTGCAAGCCACCTCAATCCAGACAGTAAGGCTTGCTGAGACATGGGCAAAAGTCCTTACAGCCCTTTGAAGAATTGCATCAATTATGTGTCCTATAGCAACAGTCTCTGACTCTAAGCTAAACTAAATTATTTTAAAGTTTTTCAAAGCCCACTCTGGACTTCTGTGTTAGCTTCTAAATCAAGACTGAGCTTTCTGCCCAGTTAGTCACCATCTGGAGAGAACAACCCAAAGCTACTGTTTGCTGCTGCCTGCAGACATCCACTCTAAAGATCCAAGTCAGTCAAGGCATTTCTCATTGTAGAATGGTATCCAGAATGGTCAGAAGTTGAAGGTTTTACAGAATGAAAGGGAGTCTGAGCAGATCTTCACAAAAAATTCCTCTGGAAGGTGGCTTGACTGCCTCTTTAAGATTAGAGGAGAGGACACAAACACAGCTGACCCCCTTTTTTGTGCTGGCTTAGGAGTGGCCCCTGGCGTATTATGACAGTTGGTGTCTGTAGATGCCAATGCCCACCTTGAAGTTTGCTTGAGGCTTGGCACCTCTGTGCACCTCTGAGTAGGGTTGGGAATAGGGTTAATTCGGGGAAGAGAGGTGGATGGCTGCATGAGAGACCTTATTCCTTACCCTTTAGGTAAGTAATTTCTCAGTCGGCTGTGCACAGATACATTTGGTATAGGGGATTTTGAGACACGGGAGAGCTTTACTCAGCAGTGGAGAAAGAATAGTAGGCATAGTTGAAGTAAGGGCTGGCCTACAGGGCACTGGAGGCATGTTTTTTTATGAACTCATGTCAGGATCTTTGCAGATAGGGATGGGGTTGGACAGAGTGTGCAAGGCTGGTGGGTCACAGGTGGAAGCAGTGTTCAGCACTGTGTTTGGAGACAGTATCTGATGCTTTATGTTAGGGTGGCTGGTAGTGTTAGAATTAGTATAGAGTTAAGTTGATGAAAAGAAGAATTAAAGGAAAATGAAAGGACTTAGATGCCATTGTGTCCCGTGTGATCTACATGAACAGGTCTGTTGTTGATAGTGCACTTAGAGAACACTTTCATTTACATACTCTTGTCAAGTATTTTCTTGTGGACACTTACTTTAAAGATTTTTTCAGATTTATGTTTAGGGAATGAAGGAAACTTCTCACATCTCTGGTCTGTCATACAACTCGTCAGAGTCAGCAGCCTGTAGTCCAAATTTAATAAGTGCAGCAAGTTCTGTGCTGAGGAGCATCTCATAATGTTTCCAGGCATAAAGTTAGCACTGACATACCTTGTGTGGTTCCAGGTTAATGTCTATCTTTTTGGGTCAAGCCTTTCATGAAATCACCATTTGTAGTTTCAAAGTGGAAGGGAGTCTGAGAAGTGCCATGTCAAGGACTGACTGACAAAAGTCATTTTACTACTCACATAGCTGAGAGCATTAAATACAGTTTGTTCCCTAATGTTAAAGGCCAAAGTAAAAAAATTTGGCTCTTAAGGCTGAATTCATCAGCTCCATCAGCTCTTGCAGAGCTCACTGCAAGTCTGTCTTTTTTTAGGATGTTGTCTACTTATTCTACTTACTTTCATTGGTTGCTTCAGTGTATATTTTCCATCTTTTTCATTTCATAATGATAATCCAGTTCATTATTACAGAGAATTTTTGACAAATATTATTAAAATAAGCTTTTAACCTGCTTTGAAAATGCTGAAATTATCTCAAATAATAACATGTTCATGAAACAATTTCTGTAAAACCCATATTGACAATATATTAATTGCACATTAGCATTTGCCTTAATTTATTATAGCAAACAAGGGAATGAAAAAGATATATATACCTGTAAGCTCCATTTCTGTTTAAATGTTGGAGAGATAGAAGGGAGAATGCTTGAAAAAAAAACCAACCGAAAAACAAGTAATGGCAAAGAGGAAATGAGTGGAAGGAAGAAAATGGAAGGAGAAAGTGGATATAAATTCCTTGATATGTTCTTCCTTATATCTTTTGTTTTTGTTTAACTTCCAGTATACTTTTACCTTATTCCACTTTTTCCTTTTCTCTGTTGTCCTTCACTATCAATGACCTCAATGTTCTCTTGGTACAATCACTTTTATAAATCAAAGAATACAGTCCAATGACCAAGATCTTTTCAAATACTACAAGTCCTAAATTCAAAATTTTAGCTTAAGAAATATTTAGTTTATTTCATTTTTGTTTCTATTGCTAGAAAAGACAGAAGTTATTCTTTTTAAAAAAGGAGTAAGTGATTTTTACTTTTATTTGTCTGCCTCTACCTATGAAAATCTAGGACATTGGGAATCTTATTTTTACTATTTTTTAATATATACTATACATATATATATATAATGTTTATTTCTCTTCCACAAATGCTTGTTTGCCTCGTGGTGAAGCATATCTTATGGTCTCCCCTGTATGTACGGCTGGAACAAAAAGTTTGCCTGCATAGATGCGGCTGGGGATGAGCAATAATGTAACTTCCAGGGTGAAGCAGTGCTGCCACCTATGTGCATTCACTCTCCAACAATTTCAGACCTTTTCTGAACCTTCACTCACTGAGAAAATTTCCCATCACCTAATACAGTTGGTGAAACAGAAAAAAGAAGTCCTGCTTTAGAATCAAAAGAAAAGTCTCTATATGCAATCTGTTTGCCTATCTAGCCACACAAAGAGAGGTGCACCATCATCTGATGCTAATTCATTGGCAGTCATCTCTGGAAAGAAGGTGAGGGGAAAACAGTGGAGGAAATGGGTGTTCAACTTCAGCAATATGAAGAAAGTCTGTCTTCCTCCCTACAGGCTGTTGTTTAAGCTGTAGAGAAAATGTCACAAGAGTTCTGCCAATTCAAAGAAGATATGTCCCACCCTCCACCTGCCCGAGTCCATACTTCAGCTATTAGTAGGTGTCCCGCTGTTCAGGAGAGGGAATATAGAGGGCAGACAACACGAGGTGCTTTGTGATCTTACCTGCAGGACCAGGGAGAGAACATGAACAAGTGGCATAGGCAACCTACTTGAGCCTTAAGGGCGCAGACATGGGAGTTACAGGGAAAAACAGTTACAAGAAGCAATTTCTTCTGGAAAGATGCTGCTCGTTTCCAGTGAGAAGCTCCCTAGACAGAACAGAAGGATTGATCTCTATTCTAGTCCCCTTGAGGGGACTTCTAGCTCTTTTCTACAAAAAGTATCCAATGACTGCCATGGCCAGTACTAGGGAGGCCCTGCTTCCAGCCAGGTGGAGGAGAGGGACAACCGAGTTTATTGGACAGTGTGGATCTGATGGCCTGGCACATCAAACCCACCAGAGACAAAGGCTTTAGTGGACACTGGAGCACAGTGGACTCTGATGCCATCAAGCTGTAAAGGGACAGAATCCTTTTGTATTTCTGGAGTGACAGGGATCTCAACAGCTAACCTTGTTAGAAGCTGAAGTGAGTTTAACTAGGGATGAGTGGCACAAACACCTCATTGTAACAGGCCCAGAAGCTCCATGTATCCTGGGCATAAACTACCTCAAGAGAGGGTATTTTAAGGACCCAAAAGTGTACTGGTGGGCCTTTGGTGTGGCTGCAGTGGAGACAGGAAATTGAACAACTGTCCAGCATGCCCAGCCTCTCAGAGGACCCTTCTGTTGTGGGGTTGCCGATGGTCGAAGAACAACAGGTGCCAATTGCGACCACAACAGTGCACCGGTGGCAATATCACACCAGCAGAGATTCAGTGATTCCCATTCATAAGTTGATATGCCAACTGGAGAGCCAAGGGGTGATCAGCAAAACCCACTCACCCTTTAACAGTCCCATATGGCCAGTGCGAAAGTCTGGTGGAGAGTGGAGACTGACAGTGGACTATCACGGCCTGAATGAAGTCACACCACTGCTGAGCACAGCTGTGCCGGACATGGCGGAACGCCAATATGAACTGGAGTCCAAGGCAGCCAAATGGTATGCCACCATTGATATTGCCAATGCATTCTTCTCAATTCCTTTGGCAGTAGAGTGCATGTCCCAGTTCACCTTCACTTGGAGAGGGGTTCAGTATACCTGGAATCGACTGCCCCAGCGGTGGAAACACAGCCCCACCATCTGCCATGGACTGATCCAGGCCACACTGGAGAAGGGTGAGGCCCCAGAACACCTGAAGTACATTGATGACATTGTTGTGTGGGCAAATCAGCAGAGGAAGTTCTTGAGAAAGGGAAGAAGATAATTCAAATTCTTCTGAAGGCTGGTTTTGCCATTAAACGAAGTGAGGTCAGAGGGCCTGCGCAGGAGACCCAGTTTTTAGGAATAAAATGGCAGGATGGATGTCGCCATATCCCAGTAGATGTGATCAACAAAATTGCAGTCATGTCTCCACCAACTAGCAAAAACGAAACACAAGCTTTCCTAGGTGTTGTGGGTTTTTGGAGAATGCACATTGCAAATTACAGTATGATTGTGAGCCCTCTCTACCATGTGACACAGAAGAAAAATGATTTTGAGTGGGGTCCTGAACAGCAACAAAGTTTTGAACAAATTAAACAGGAGATTGTTCATGCAATGGCGCTTGGGCCAGTCTGGATAGGACCAGATGTTAAAAATGTGCTCTACACCACAGCTGGGGAGAATGGCCCTACTTGGAGTCTTTGGCAGAGAGCACCTGGGGAGACCCGAGGCCGACCCCTTGCGTTCTGGAGTTGGGGATACAGAGGATCCGAGGCCCGATACACTCCAACTGAGAAGGAGATACTGGCAGCATATGAAGGAGTTCAAGCTGTGTCAGAAGTGATTGGTACGGAAACACAACTTCTCCTAGCACCTCGACTGCCAGTGCTGGGCTGGATGTTCAAAGGGAGGGCCTCCTCCACACATCATGCAACTCATGCTACATGGAGTAAGTGGATCTCACTGATCACACAACGAGCTCATGTAGGAAATTCTAGCTGCCCTGGAATTCTGGAATTGATCACAAACTGGCCAGAGTGTGAAGACAGTGAAATATCACCAGAAAAGGAGGCGACACGTACTGAAGAGGCCTCATCATATAAGGAACATCCCCATCATACAAGGAACTTCCAGAGGATGAGAAGTGGTATGCTCTGTTTACCAATGGGTACTGTTGTCTTGTGGGGAAGCATCGGAGGTGGAAGGCAGCTGTGTGGAGTCCCCTATGCAAAATTTCAGAAGCTGCAGAAGGAGAGAGTGAATTGAGCCAGTTTGCAGAGGTAAAAGCCAGTTTGCAGAGGTAAAAGCCATCTGGTTGGCTTTAGACATTGCTGAACGAGAAAACTGGCTGAGGCTTTATTTTTACACTGACTTGCGGATGGTGGCAAATGCTGTGTGGGGGTGGTTACAACAATGGAGGCAAAACAAGTGGTGACGACGGGGCAAAGCTGTCTGGGCTGCCCCAATATGGCAAGACATTGCTGCTTGGCTGGAGAAGCTAGTTGTGAAGGTGCACCGTGTAGATGCCCACATACCTAAGACCAGGGCCACGGAAGAACATCTGCATAACCAGCAACTGGACAAGGCTGCAAAGATTGGAGTAGCTCAGGTAGATTTGGATTAGCAACACAAGGGGGAGTTATTTTTAGCTCGGTGGGCCCATGACACCTCAGATCATCAAGGAAGAGATGCCACCTATAAATGGGCTTGTGATCGAGGGGTGGATTTAACCTTGGATACCATTGCACAGGTTGTCCATGAGTGTGAGACGTGTGCTACAATCAAACAAGCCAAACGGTGGAAGCCCATATGGTATGGAGGACAATGGCAGAAATATAAATACAGAGAGGCCTGGCAGATTGATTACATCACACTGCCACAGACTCACCAAGGCAAACACCATGTGCTCACAATGGTGGAGGCAACCACAGGATGGTTGGAAACATATCCTATGCCTCGTACCATCCAGGGCCTTGAAAAGAAAATCCTCTGGTGACATGGCACTCCAGAAAGAATTGAATCAGACAATGGGACACACTTCCGGAACAACCTCATAGATGCCTGGGCCAAAGAGCATGGCATTGAATGGGTTTATCACATCCCCTATCATGCACCAGCCTCGGCAAAAACTGAATGACACAATGGACTATTGAAGACCACACTGAGAGCAGTGGAGGGACATTCAAACATTGGAATACAAATTTAGAAAAGGCTACCTGGCTAGTCAACTCCAGAGGATCTGTCAACAGAGCTGGCCCTGTCCAATCGGAACTTTTATATACTGTAGAAGGGGATAAAGTCCCTGTAGTGCACATAAAAGATCTGTTAGGGAAAGCAGTCTGGGTGAGTCCTACCTTGGGTAAAGGCAAACCCATTTGTGGGATTGTTTTTGCTCAGGGACCTGGGTACACTTGGTGGGTGATGAGCAAGGATGGGGAAATTCAGTGTGTACCTCAAGGAAATTTGATTTTGGGTGAGAATAGCCTGTGGAGTCCATTAATTGAATTGTATTATGTTAGTTGTTAAATAACTTTGCTGTTGTATGTCACCATTACCATAGTTGCTCTATGCCATATCACTGACACTGCAGTAAGGACCACCCAGATCACTGAAGGATGGACCTGGATGAGCAAGATACAGAATGGTGGAATGTGAATTGGTGCCCAGTGATGTCCTCAAGATCAGTGCCTTCAACTTACAGACAAGACACACTGGATAGACCAGCTGCAAACTCCTGAGACTGCATGCAGTGACCTATGTCACACACACCCCATCTTCCCTGCTGCAAAAGATTTATGATGAATAAGACCTGAAGTTATGCACTAAATGGACTCAACGGGAACATTAGGGGGATGCCTATAAACTGAGAGAATTATATACTTCTCTGTGTGTGCCCATATTTGTTTGTTTGTGGGTTTTTTTTCAGGGGGAGAAATGTGGTGTTTAGGTGTTGTATATTGTGAAACTAGGCATGACGTAGATGGTATAGAATAAGGGGTAGAATGTCCTGGTTTGGGCTACAATAGGGTTAACTTTGATGAGGAAGTAGGAAGGGGCACAGCATGGGCAGCTGACCCAGGCTGGCCAACAGGTATTTGATACCATCACTAGAAACATCCCAACACAAAAGCATGACACACTACTATTATTAGTTTTATTTTATCTTCTAACTATTCAACTGTACTTATCTAAATATATGAGTTTTACTTGTTTTTGGTTCTCCTTCCCATCCCACTGGCAAGGGGCAGGAAAAAGTGAGCAAGTGGCTGTGCAGTGCTTAGCTGCTAACTGGCGATAAACCACAACAGCCTCAGAACAAAAATGTTGGAATTGAGCTGCCTACCAAGCACAGACGTCTCAATGAGGGAGATGGGTATGTAAAAAAATGTGGGGAAGTAGTCAAGATTGTCATGCATCACAATATTGTCATGTACCATGTTGTCATGCACCACAATATCAAAAACACCACTAGACACCTGCTTGCTCTCAGTCTCAAGTTGTAATCTCAGTGTCCTGTGAGCAGAGGGATCCCAAGTCACCTTCTTTATGCCACAGACACGCATGAAAGTGAGGACAGATAGCCCTGTTCAAGTCATGCTAAGCAGCTATTCATTTTTTTTTCATTCATATTCTATTCATTTTGTCTATGTGGAGGCAATCCCCTAACTCTAGACTGAAATGGATAAGTAATTTGATTTTCCAAAAGCCTGGGTATGAAGGCCACTTCTCTGTTGAATTTTAATTTGCATTGTCTTGCCTGTGCTGCCGCTTCTTTTCCCTTAGGCTTCCTTACTAGGATGGCTGCTGTGTCTGAAAACTCATTGCATTCAGAAGTAATCTTCCTCAACTCCTCCACCACTTATTTTTAGATTTCAACGACAAAAAAAACATACCCATCTACAACTCTAGGCACTGACAGCTATTTGTGATCAGAAGCAATGCAGAATCATTCTCACAGGCTGCAACATTAAATTCCCTTAATCAAGCAGCAGTTCAAAGCAGAGGAACAAGACTTACCTCAGAACTGTTTTATCAGCTATCCCCTTCTAAGAACATTAAACTTTTATATTTCTCTGCTGCTGCTTTCATCTTTCCTCTATGAATGTCATCCAGGCCTCCAGGCAAGCATAGCTGCTTATCCTCATCTGGAGACTTAGTGAGGAAAACTGAGGGAGAAAAAGAGAAAAATACAGGCCTATTTGTCAACAAGCAATGGGAATGTCTGAGGACAGCATGGTTAAAGAAGGGAAGCCATGGCCAGGGCTAGATGCCTCAGGCCCAGGTAAGTGGTTTTCTAAGATTACAGCATAAACTGAGCTAGGACACTGCTTGGAAATTTTTGTTGTACACAGACACATTGATCGCCACTTCTAAAGAGATCCAGATGACTACTATAATTAGAATCCATTATTGTTGTCTCTATAAATGGAACATTAAGGCCACAGTTTCCTATTAATTTACACCAATTAGACCATCCAGTTTGTGGTTAAGGCATAATGGAGGAGCTAGCAAAGATGGCTGTCTTGGGCAAAACTAAGTATGAGAAATAAGGGTCATTTCAAAGAGACATTTTAGAAATACTTGCTTTCAGGATCTTCTTTCCATAATGCATTTCTACTTTCATTCATGTGAATAATTTGCCATAAGGTTCAATTTGTTGTAAAAAATAGCACTTAGATGGTTTCATACATTTACTACATCATGATATTTTAAATTCACGGATTATCTTGAATGTACTGCTGATTTTAATTTTGACTGATAAAGATGTGCTTCAAGTTAACATTTGGGACGTCTCTGGAATCCTATAAAAATGTAGCATCCTTTGATGCTTGTAAAAATGCAAATTGCTGTTGTTTTATATCAATCACAAAGGATTGGATTTCACACCAAAAGTGGTGTGAGGAAATGAGACGACGTTTTGTAAAAAGGACTTAATAATTGTAAAGATCTCTGAATGCTGACAGCAATTCTGTAAGCTCAGATACTTCTTTTGTTTCCTTCAGTGAGGTTCTTGAGTCACTGGGAACTTGAAACAGAGCTGAATCTAGGCACCTACTTTGTTTTTTACAACAGTATTTCAGTCATGTTCTCTAAGCCACTCAGCCAGTCCTGCCCCAAGCCCATTACTCTTCTGGGCCCTACCATCTGAGCTGTGGAGCTCTCTTTTTGCACCTTCCTTAGTAATTCAAAACATAAGCGTATTATCAAAGCACAGTAAAACTTTCAACCCTGAAGCCTCAGGCCATTGAGTCTCCGTGATCACTGCCAAGAAGAATCATAGAATTGTTTTGGTTGGAAAAGACCTTTAAGATCATCAAATCCAACCACTAACCTAACACTTCCAAGCCCATCACTAAACCATGTCCCTCAGCACCTCAGCTACAAGTCTTTTAAATATCTCCTGTGATGATGACTCAACCACTTCCTTCGGCAGTGTATTCCAATGCTTAATAACCTTCTCAATGAAAAAATTCTTCCAAATCTCCAATCTAAATATCCTCTCGTGCAACATGAGCCTATTTCCTCTTGTCACTCATTCCTGGGGAGAAGAGACCAACTACCACTTTCCCTCCCTCTGGAAAGTGTCTCACAGAGCCTTCCAGTTCCTTCCCAAGGTAGCCATCATGCTGCTATGTTTCTAGGCCCTTTGCAGCACACTGAACCTTTTCAACAAAAAGGAACCAGCTGCATTACATGGCAAACACCTGTGATTGACAAAGGCAATAACAAAATTTCCAGAGGCTTTCTTTCTTGCATGTCATTTCCATACCTCAGTTACAAGTGCAAAACCAGAAGCCTGGATAATGATGTGTTTTAATGAGCAGAGTCTCAAAAGTGAAGTCATATTAATGATTCCTATTTCAGATGTGCAATACTTTTGACTTTTAGGACAACACAAAAAAAAAAGGACAGTCTTTTGGAGAACAATTGGTATGTTTTATGGAAAGACTTGGATTCCTTAGGATGAATTCTACCTTAAGAATCAGGTTGAATCCAGTCATCTTGCTCTCCCTAGGTTTGATCAATTTGTAGAAATGGAGCTCTAACTTCTAGCTAATTGCTATTTTAGTTGCTGCTTATCATTATCACTTAACATATGTACTACAGCTCACCTAGCTTTTTCAATCACACTTGACACATTAATCTACTAACTACTGTACAGGTAGAGTGACTGAAGAATTTATAGTCTTATATAAATAGCAAATACAGAGTATAGCTTAATCACAATGTGCAGGTAACATTGTGAATGTAGCTAGCTTTTTTAAAAATATTTTTTGAAAGTAGGATGGAAAGGAGGGCACATTGTTACTCCCCTTTCTCTTGCCTAGGACTAGGGTTCCTCTGCAGGGTAACAGGCCATACATTAACTGCTCTTCAACTTTATATCTCCACAGGCCAGAAAAGCTGAGAGAGCTTTCAAGGTGAAGTGAGCGTGCAGGGATGGAACTGAGGCATTCTGGAAAAAAAAAACCCAAAACACAAAACCCCACTGGATCCAAATGGTTGTGTTAAATGCTGTTCTGTTTGAACACAGAAATGTTTTCCAATCTTGCAAGTACCAGTGTGTTCTTGCTGCTTTGCCCTCCTACCCCTGCCCCTCTGGTGTTTTCTGTTGCATGGAGAGCAATACAAATAAAATATACTACTGCATCCTTGCTTCTCCTTCCCTGCACACTCCAGGCATCGTGTCAGCCACTGCAATCAGGCTGATCTGTAAATCCTGAAACCAGTCCCTTGTTTCTAACTCCCTCAGTTACCTACCCCTGGTCCCATAGAACTTTGTTGAAACTATTATTTCCTGGCCTTTTAACCAATCCCTTTACTGCCAATGTTGTTTGAAACTGAGGAACAAAGCAAGAAAAAAGGCTCATAAAAGAGTCTGTCACTAAAATTGTTTCTAAAGGTACACAGCTGCAATATCTTTGAAGAGTAACCCAAATCTGCAACAGCATGGAACTCACCAATCTGCCACAGATCTCCCTTTACCTTCTACTTGCATGTCACATCCCTTACGTTTGTTATTTCTTTCTGAGAAATAACTTGTTCTTTTAAAGATATGTGCTTTTTTGACTTTATATGCATGTTTGTAGAGAAGTGGTGATCTACCAATAGAAAATCAGTTGCCAGAGGAATTATTAGCAACTTTGCCCCATGTGCATTTAAACTTTGTATTTATATTGTTCCACATATTGTGGATATTCAGGCTTGCAGAAATTTCAACTCGGTGATCTGCTTGGAGAATTGACTGGTTTAAGCAAACTATAAGAAAAGCTCTCCAGTACTTTCTGCTTAACTTTTTCATAACCAATTAGCCACCCATGTATTTCTTCCAAGCCTAAGTAGTTCACTTGTGAAGAAAAGATTTCTAAAGCCATGTGGAATAGTGCTCTGTAGTGACTTTACTGCCATAAAAACAAACCTGATTTCAGAAGTGATATTCCACACTTTTTCTAAAGCTTGCCTTCTCTTTTCATTCTGCTTTTTGATCCTTCATTTAAGTCATTGCCTTTGAAAAACTGGAAGGCATTTGGTAACATCCTCTATTATTTCCAGAGCCCAGATGAAGCCTATCATGCAAAGTGTCGATAAAAAATGCTGCCATTTCCAGTAAGACTCAGAAATGTCTGCTTTTAAATGTATTTTAATCTGCCAGTGGCACAGACTTCCAAGAGGGTTTACTTATTTTTTATTACCCTTTCTGCAATATGAGTTGCTGGTGCCTAAGGCAGGGAAATTCAATGCACTACTGATTATTTGTCTCATGTTGCATCATAAATGGCTATTGGTTTATCAGAGCAACTTACACTAATCTTCATAAATAACTTACATGTGGACAAGTCTATATAAAACTCTATATAAAGTAACTTCAAAAAGAAATAGTAAAATTATTTTCCCTTGAACTTTTCAAACCTAATAATCAACCACATACTGTACTTATTAACGTCCACAGAAATCTCTAAATTTTACATGTGTGTCTGTATGATAGAAAAGGAGAAGTGGCAAACATTGGATTTTTGTGATTTTATCAATAGCTTTCTTTCCACACAATCCATGGGCTGCAATGTGCCCCAAACTTCCCCTTAACCTTTGATTTCTCTTTAAATGACAGCATGGTTGCTGTGTGTCTATGTGCACCTGACTGCTGCTGGTGAGAAGGGAGCTTGTCAGATGTGTGTAATGGCTGGCTGGTTTGCTTTGGGTTGATCTAACAAAGCAATTTAAGGCTTTTAGTTTTTTCTTACTGTAGAAATAGTTGAAATGTTGAAATAGTTTTTTCTATTGTAGCTAGCAACAGGACAAGGGGTAATAGGATGAAGTTGGAACACAAAAAGTTCCATTTAAATATAAGAAAAAACTATTTCACCGTGAGGGTGAGGGAGCAGTGGAACAGGCTGCCCAGAGGGGTTGCGGAGTCTCCTTCCTTGGAGGTCTTCAAGATGCGCCTGGACATGTTCCTATGCGACCTGATGAAGGTGAACCTGCTTCTGCAGGGGGGGTGGACAAGATGATCTCCAAAGGTCCCTTCCAACCCCTACCATTCTATGATTCTATGTTTATGTTGAAATGGAACTTTTTGTGTTCCAGCTTCATCCCATTTCCCCTTGTCCTGTTGCTAGCTACCATTGAAAAAAGTGATGTCCCAACCTCCTGATACCCACCATTTAGATATTTGTAAATATTAATAAGATCCCCCCTCAGTCTCCTCTTTTCTAGACTAAAGAGCCCCAGTTCCCGCAGCCTTTCCTCCTATGAAAGATGTTCCAGTTCCCTAATCATCTTGGTGGTGCTACAAAATACTATTACTTTGTTACAAGGACTTCGCAAGCTTTGAAGACTTACTTATGACATATATCAGTGTGTCTGACATCATCATACGGTATCATGGCATGATATAGTCTATGATAGCATGTTGCATGTCTATGATACCTTGTTGCATGTCTACCATACCATGTGTAAATGATAGCACATTAGGAGTAGCAGAACCTTGTCAGGCACAATGGAGAACCAGTCTGATCCGTCAATTTAGGAGTAATAAATGACCCCAAGGCCCTCTTAGATCGGGAACAACTTATAGGAATTGTCCGAGTTTGTAGAGAATTTGCAAATTATGCACAATCCAAAGAAACTTCAACAAACCCTGTAGGATTTATGCTAAAGCAACACTTCCAAAAGCAAACAACAGTTTCTGAAGCTCTATTTTGAGTGTCTGATCTTGAAAGAGCCATATTTTAATAAACAGTTGTAAACTGGATGCCCCAAACTCAAAACTTTCCAAATCATGCATTTAAAACCACGTACTCTTTTCCACATGCTCCAGCCTGTGCAAACAGAAGATGTTGCTCATTAAGGGCTCTTACAGGAGAGCGAGATATGAATCTTTCCTACTTCAATTAAATTGAGAAAATGTTATTTCACCACTGTGTCCTCGCCTGCAATGGATACTGTTGCTCCTTTTCAGGGTTCTTTGTCTCCTGGCCAGGTGTAACCACACTGGGTCTGTCCCGAACTGGTGGTGATGTGAAACCTAAATGGCTCTTCAGTGGTCTGAGTATACCTCACTCTTCCTAGGACAGGCCCTGGACCTACAATGACAGTGGCTGGAGTTAGCACTTCCTGCCAAAACAAAATCAAATGTGGTTCCAGGGGCAGATTTCAGAAGTGTACCTTTCCTGATCTCTAGGACCAGAGGGCTGAAGAACACTGAGTCATATTTTTAAAGAACAGGCAGTGATGCCAAAGGGTGTATTTTCCTGCTATGTGGAGCAGCATATCTGTGTGCAATAAGAGGGAGAGAAAAGCCAGGTTATCTACACCAGAGGTGGATGTTATCTGCAGGACCATGGACTACTTCCATAAGATCTGCTTGTCTGTTCTTCCCTAGGAGATGGATGTGTCAGTGTGGGGAGAGGAACAAGTGTACTGTGAGAAGTTTGGCCCTCCTCTCTGCTACCTGTCCCCACAGGACTGGTGTGAGGAAACAGGGAAAAAATCTCTGCCTTTGGGCAGCCCTGCCCTTGTCCGACCATGAAGACTGGGTATCATCTGCCTGCTCTGGAGCTCCCTCCATTCTTTTTCCCTCACAACAGCTGGGCAGGCCACTACCAGGCTGATGGCCAGGCTATTGTGGGGCTGATGACCAGGCTGCCGTGGGGGTGATGGTGAGGCTGCAGTGAGGGTGATGGCAAGGCTTGTATGGGAGCAGTGCTGTTATCTAGGCAGCTTTGAGAATGACGACTAAGCCATTGTGGGACTGGTGGTTGCTGCTACAGGGATGGTGGCAAGGATGCTTCGGAGGTGGGTGACAGACAAGCTGTTGTGGGGCTGATGGCGAGGGCATTGTTGGGCTGATAGCCAGGCTGCAGTACAGCTGCTGACTAGGCTGCTGCGAGGGGGAGGCCTGCACTAAGGTGAGGGTGACACCCCGGAGTGACAGCGAGGGGACCTAGCAGAAGAGGCGTGAACCTATTTCAGGTCAAAGATGCTGGAGGCGGGGGAAAGCGCGGAGGTCTAGGCCGGGGTGGAGCCGTCCCCCCTCCTCAAAGAGAGGCCCCGCCACGGTCACCTGCCCCGCGTCCGGGCCCGGCCTTGCTGGGCTGAGGGCGGCGGCGCAGGGGAGGTGGGGGTGTCGCTGCCGGGGGCGCGCGGGCGGAGGAGGAGGAGGCGGGAGGAGGAAGGCGGCAGCTGCAGTTCTCGGGAGGAGCCTGTCCAGCGTGAGACAGCACATTCAGCCGGCGGCGGCGGTCCTGCGGCAGCGGCGCGGCACAGCACGGCGCGGCCGCGGGCAGCAGCCGCTCGGGCAGCGAGGCATCTCTCCGCCTCCCCGGCGGCCGGGGCTGGGTGAGGGCTGCACGGCGCCGGGATCCCCTCTGCATCTCCCGGGCTCTGGCGGAGGTAAGGCACCCGCAGGGGGCGGGGGCCGGGACGCGGCGGAGGGGGAGAGCGGTGGCGGCCCTTGGGAGCCTGACATCGGTGGCGAAGTAGCTGGGCGGGGAGGCGCCTCGGGATGGGCATCGGCCGCGAAGCCTGGGGGCCGGCGCCGAGGCGCTCCCCGGGCAGCCAGCCTGGGTCGGGTTGGCGAGCATCCCCCGGCCGTCCCGCAGGAACTGGCCGGCCCTCGCCGGTGGGGGGGTGGGTGAGTCGGCTTTCCGACTCGTCTCCGGGTCGGGGAGGGCTACGGTAAGGCCCTCCGACCCCGGCGGCACCTGCTGCAGTCCCTGGGGCTCCGCTGGCCGCGGCACGGCCCCCTCGCTGCCCCGCCCCGCCGGGAGGGGCTGCCGCAGGCTCCCGGCTTGTGTCTCAGCGCCGAATTGCTTAAAGCAAAATGGGGTGGGAAAAAGTTTCGCATCTTTAATTCTTTGCACAGCGTGGGTTTGCTCAAGTCCACGACGAGAGCAGACGGAGAATTAGATCTTTTCCTGTTCCGAAGTTAATTCCCGGAAAGCATGAGAGGAGAGAATTGAGAGTCTTTTTTTCACTGTAAGACCACTGAAATACATTTTCAAAAGAACGTTATTACCGGGAATCCCTCTGGGTAAGCAGAGAACATCGGGCCCTTAGATACTTCCCTAGACAAAGCCTTCCGTTTTATTGAATGGAACAATGTATGATTTTCTGTTATTGATGTTCCAGAAAGTACAAATTTCAGCTATAAATACATACAAAATAAAGATTCTTAGCAGACCAAGCAATCTAACCTGCTATTGTAGGGGAGATGAGATGGAAAGACCTGACAAGAAGTTGGCAGTGGCTTTGGCGCTTATACCTGGTAATTCTTCCTGACACACAGGTTTTGTCAGCTCTACACTTCTACACGAGGACATTAAATTAGCTCTGAAATGGCTCTAAATATCATGAAGCACTGTACTGCAAAACCTTTTCAGAAAGGAAATCCAAATCTCAGGGCCATCTATCTCCTAATAGATGGCGTTATCAGAGCCAGAAGGAATTTAATTTCTGTTGCTACCAATGTGCTTTTCTGAAGTGCCATATTTGGTCTTGCTGAATTAATGGGAAGAAGTTACATGGTTTAATTTCTGATTCTTTTAAGTTCCTCTTTGTACTTTCTTTCCATTTGAGGGGACATCTGTAGTAACAGTCTCCTCACAGTGAAGGAAGTGGACAAAATTTCTTCTAGAATTTCTGTGTAGCATTTCTCAGCAGTAATGGATTTTCTCAACTCAACCCTTGAGGCTGCACCCAAGTCTTTGCCCCAGAGAGTGCTCACTCTGATAACCATCTTCTGCTTTATTTTGTTTTCCCAAAACCATCTGTTTATAGTCCATGAAACTACAAAACATGTTGCTCCTTCTGTACCCTCTTCTTTGTGCACATTCTATTTTGAAGATTTGGATTTGCTATCCTCTTCCTTGATATGTGAAAGACTTCTGAAGGCCACATATTTGGAGGTCCAACACATTGTTTAGAGTTGGATAAGCTAGATTTCTGCTAGCTTTAAACAACTCTGCCTCAAATTAATCTTCCATAAAAATGCATTAACTGCAGTGCTGCCTTATATGCAGTTTAAGAGAGAAGAATCTTCAAAGCAGCATTGATAAACCACACCCTACGCATGCAATGATTACTGAAAATTTGGAAATCTGGATGTTCAACAGTCAGGCAAATACTCTTTTGTACCCCATGACCTTAAATTAAGAAGCAGACCTTCCAGCTCTGTCTATAGGAGGAAGGGCAGTGATGCCTTTGTGATGCCTTTTCAGTGGCTGTGTTTGTCATTATTGAAATGCACTGCATTGTTTGTTTTTCAGTTTATGCTTTTCCAGTGTCAGGTTCCTAGTTCCTGTCATGTCTCTCACAGATAAAAACCTTGCTTTAGCAGCTGTCTTCAATGTAGGGATTCTAAATCATACAGCAAGAACTTACCCGCTTTGTTTTCAAATAAATTAACATATGGAGTCTCTTCATCTCCTTTTTTAAGACAGATGTCAAGAATCATTCCTTGCTGCTGTCAGTTTTCCAATCTGCAAGGAGAGAGGGAATACTGGATAGAGCTGGATGCTATGGGTTGTGGTAGAGGTCTCACCATTACAGGGTACTGGAAAATGAGGTGAAACGGGCTGGAAGGGAAGAAGACGAAGAAGCAAAATTAGAAAATCGTAGGAGTACAGAAAGTCACTGCTGTTTTTCCAAGCTTCATCAATTCCTACCAGTGGTTTAGGTAGTCATGTGGTATTTTTTAGCTTCTCAAACTTCACGACTTCTCACAGGAGTTTAAAATATGTTCATGGTCTCTGTCTAAGACTACTCAGGCTTATTTAATAGTGCTATGCCACAAGTGCCTCGTTTTGCTCCTTTGTCATGGTTTGACCAACAACAGAAGTAGTAACTAGGAATCTGTCAGTTACTGATGCCTAGTGCCAAAATGAGCTGCTGCTTGGAGGTGATGGTAGGATGTTAGTGGAAAGATCCTGCCTGTCCTACCCATGGACTGTCATTTTCAGGAAGTTAGAGGGAGCTAACACTGAAGATGCACAGGGAAATTCCGATCTGCGGAGATATGGTTTCAGGTTTGCTGCAGCCATAACCAGACATTGTGACCTCAGTGTAGTACTCATTGGATATTTTCATATTTCATATTTTATAAACCTTAAAGGAAACAAACCATAATGGCTGTAGATGTAGTCTGTGTGTAAAATGGACATTTTCCAGCAGGAATACTGGTGGAGTATACTGGCAAAGTGCTCTTAGTACAGATGCATCTTGTTTTAGTAAAACTGTACTTTTGCCAGTGAAGCTTATTATACAGGTGAACACACATTTATGTGTCTGTAAGGAGCTTGCTTTCCAGATGAGGAATCCTGTGGTCTTCCACTGAGCTGACTGTCCTGGTTTAGGCCCATTAGGGAACAAAAGACCACGATTAGCCTCAAGTACCAAAGACCTGAGGATTGCCAAAGGGCAGGGAGAGCTTAATTGCTGCTTAAGGTCCAGGACAAAACAGACCAGGCTACTTGGCTTGGGGAAGAGAACAGAAAATAATTTAATGCAACATCAACTAAAGCATAACCTTAAAACCCCAAAATATAACCAGCATAAAACAACACAGAGTGGTACAACGATGAAGAGTCCAACCAGCCCTTTAAGACCACCTTCTCCCCACTCCTCCCCTCTTCCCGGGCTCAGAGTCCTGATCCCAGTGTTTTTACCTCCTCCCTCCCTGAACAGCTCAGAGGGGCAGGGAGTGGGGGTTTCAGTCAGTCTATTCCTGATAGCTTCTGTCTCTCCTCAGGGCAGGTGTGCTCTGCACCAGTCCTTCCTGCAAGTCTGTCCATGAGATGCCTCACACACACAGCAGCTCTGCACGAGCTGCTCGGACGTGCATTTATCCCAAAGGCTGCAGCTCCTTTCTGCCTGTCGTGTGGGGCTGTGCATCCCACAGGCTCTCCAGCACGGCCTGTGCCATGGCTGCCTCCTCACACAGTCTCTCGCCCGTCCGGGTGCACTCACACGGAGCTGCTGGTGGCTCTCAGTCCTGCCATGGCCCTGCATGCGTTGCAAGGGTACAGCCTGTGTTCTCACCATGGCTTGCAGAGGAGTCTCTGGTCTAGTGCTCCTCCTTCCTTCCTCCTTCTCTGACTGTGGGGTCCGCGTGGTCGCCTCCATCTTGTATCACACCTCCTGTCAGCACTTCAAATTCCTGTCCCTAAATAGTGATGGCAGAGGCGCCAGATTGGCCAAGCCGGGCCAGAGGTGGGTCTGAACCCGGGAGCCGGGGGAGAGTCCAAAAACTCTTTATTGGGTCTTCACTGCAACCCCCTCCCCCCTGTTACCAAGCAAAACCAGCTTCTTGCTAAACCATGACACTGACCTATATAACCAGGCAGGAATGGTAATGCAGGAGTGATGCTGCTTAAAAACCAGAAAATTCGAAAAATCTGAAGAAAAAGTGTCAGAAAGCTGCAATGGCTCAGTCTAAGACTCAGATAGACACAATATGTCCCTTTTGTTACTTGGTAGTTACCCATCTACAACTGTGCTGGCTCTTTTTAGTCAGATATGACATTGGGAGCTGTTGTTCATTTGGCCATCTGCAAACACTCAAAATAAGGCAGTATACATGAGCTTGCTCCGCCAATACTGTTCATTTTAGGTGGCATCCTCTTGCCAACTTTTCTGGGAAATGGCTACTCCAAGCAGATGGCAGGAGCTGCAGGAAGCTATGAAGCAGACTGATGTGAGAGCCACTCAGTCTCTTAGACACAAGACACCTGATCATCTGTGAGAGCTATGACATTCCAACTCCTCCTGAGCTTAAAAATATACTCCTCTCTTTTTGTTTTTACTGTGCTTCTTCAGCACTTTTTGGTTTTCCTTTTGAAGCAAACGTGTTCTAGTGAGTGTCTGGGAGTGCACTGCAGCAGCAGAAGGCATGGAGTGGGGATGACATTTCTGGAAGTGTTTTGTGGACACCACACTGTAACTCGCATCCTGAAATTTTAAGGGCAGAGGACTCATTCTTGTTGCTGCTGTCAGTAATAGGAGTTTTTCTGTGACTTCTCTGGTGGTGAACATAGCTTTGAAGAGTGATGGCAGGAGTCAGTTATGTACATTGTCTGAAAGCCATGAGACACCTCCAAACTCTACTGAAGCCAATGAGAGTCTTTGCATTGATTTAACAAATGTTGGATGAGGTCCTGTGTAACTGCTGCTTTGACCTATTGCAGATAGCTCTGTTACCTGATTGCTGCTTCAATGACTCTTGCAATTCTTGGCTGTTAATCCTAGAGTAAAAGTATGTGTTATCCTATTTTCATATTTAACACTCCTCCCGTGTATGTGGATCAGCTTACCTGACCTGGAAGGACAGATACCATCAACCTGAGGAACAATTTCTGTACCAGTGCAGCTCCACCCTGTGTATTCTCCAGGTTCTGGCAGATAGTCCCTGCTTGGCCCTAGAATAATTAATAAGTAATTCAGTGGAGGAAGAGGGCTCATTTACTACCACTCAGCAGAAAAACAATTTCAGAAAGAATCGTTTAAGGACATAGCTTTTTGTTTCCAGTGATATCTTTCCCTCTTAACATTTCTTTTCTTTCTTGATATTGTTCTCTGAGGTTTATCCTTTACTCCCTTCCTTGGTACTAGTCTTAAAGTCACGTTCCCTCCTCATTGGTCTTCCATCGACTTTTGTCTTCTGTCCCTGAGATAGAACTGGGTTTAGTTCCTTGTTCTTTTCTCCCTCCATCTGTGTGTGGTATGGTACAAGTAACTCAAAATCCTGCTTCTCCTCAATTTTTAATTTTTCACTTCAGTCCAGCAGAAAGACGTGATCTGTTTTGTGTTCAAAGAATGGGGAGTTATAATAAGGCAAAGATATAAAACTGCTTAGTATGATTAAATATAAATAAGTATAATGGGGGATATAGTGTTTATTTACTTATATCAGTATCTCCAAGCCTTTTGTAATGCTTGATTCTAATATTTTCGGGCAGAATTTGACCAAAAAAGCTATACTTCCAAACTATGGAATGTTAGTTTTGAAAGTTAACCATTGCAGGTCCTAGACCACGTGTGGTAAAAATATGGCGCTCTCTTGCTTTAAACTGTTAAGCCCTTCAGTTCTGTATCCATTAACACAGATCTTAGCTTTTAAAGTACATAGACAGTAGTATTAAATTCATACTATTCAAGGCATGCCCTTCTTTGGTGTTTTGCACATTAGCCCACTACTGTTTGGATCAGAGTGGTTAACAGGTCACTTGGTAATTAGGACAAAGACACTGCAAATGATTGCTATTGTGTATTTTCAGAAATTGAAATACCTAACAAAACAGGGACACAGGAAAAAAAACCCAAAACAGACTGATATCTAATATGATTCCTTTTATCTGAACCTATCTGTCCTGGTTTAAGGACTCTTCCACTCACTGAGCATTTAGAAGAATTTCTTCTCTGACCACCCAGTGCAAACAAAGTTAGGAGACTATCTAAACTCATGTGACTTGCTTCATAATACATATCTGTCTTCTCTTTAAGTACTATAAAAGAATCACTGTTTTCATTAATCATGCTTTTCAATGTCATATGTCATTGTTTGGGTTTTTTCGTCAGTTTGTTTCTACTTAGATTTTGAGCAGTTTCTGAACCAGAAGGTGGTTTGTATCGTAATCCTGAAGGATTTCAGATCTCAGTTTGCCTCTAAATATATTATTTTCTTTGTCCCTTTTTAGCTCCAGCTGCTCATACAGCTTTGTTATATGCTCACTGCAATTTGTTGCACTTATCCCTTTCTGCCAGTCTTCATTACCTCGGAACACAAATTACTTCTGCAAAAAACAGGGAAAAAATAATTCAAATGATACATATGTATGGGTGTAAGATGTGTGGTGTGTTAAACAATGGCTTAAAAATCTATAACCTTTTGCAATGAAACAAGAAATTTGACCTAAATCATACCCCCTAGTGTGCAGTTAGCCATTCAAGTACGTAATCTGCTGTACTTGGCAAAGCCTGTGACTGTTGTATTCCTGCCTTTCACTATCTCCATAGTAGTAAGTATAATAATAAAATACTGTGCTGATGGGATAGGAGAGTATTGTACTGGGGACAAAAAAAACAAGTGATGTCATTCTTTGTACTGAAAGAGCCTGTGGGAAAACTGGCCCATTATTTCCCACAATATTGTATTTTTCACGGGAAACTGATTAATAGCAAGAAAACAGGGGAAAGCCTAGTTTCTCAGCCTGCATGGGCCTTTTCCAATATAGTAAAAACTCCCTATGCAAATTCAGTACTCATTTTAGCTGACAATATTTAAAGCATAGAACTAAAAAGATGATAGTAAATTTTATTCTCTGGAAGGGCCTAAGATGGGAAAAAAGATGTTGTAACCTAATTGCTAATGTTTTTCACATCTTTTACAGCAGTCTTTCCATTATGTACATAACACTTACTGGGTTTTATTGTTTACTTATCAATGAATCGGAGGACCGGGAAGTAAAAAGACTGTAGACAGCCATTGACATACAAATGTATGAGCATTTTTAAACAAAATTATAATATAATGCAATATTAATATTAGTGCTAATATTGATTTTGAGGTCTTTAAATGAAGATCTTGCTTTCTCACTGTTGATTCAGTAAAATTTTAATTAAAGTTCTTAAAGTTTAACAACAAGTTCTTCCCAAGAAAGTTTCTGATCTCACTATGCTAAGTGATAAATTAGGCCTAGGTATAATTAAAATCAGTGGCCTCCCATTTTTTATATTTTTTACTTAAAATACTGTATATATCTACAAATCAATAAGACTGCTGTGCTTCCTCGTATCACACAGTATCCATTTTTTGCTGAAGGGCTGTTACCCACTTACTCCTAGATTCTTCTTGATTCTGTCTTGTGGTATTGCAGTGATCTGTAGACTTTTTAAACTACATTGCCCTCTTAATCCTGAAGATGTTCCGTTGGAACCAACAAGCTCGTGCATTTTGCAGTTTAGTGTGTCAAAACTGAACATGGACCATTTCTGATTGTGGACCACCAATAGTCTCATATTTTGAGAACAGTAGTAAAAGTTGGTTTATTTTCCAGAAGTATCTATAGCATTGGGTTCTTCATTTGAAGAAAACTGATAGCACCGACTGATGTCCTGATCTCAAATTCTGGTGCCAAGGTACTGGCACAGTGAGTCATGTGCTGAGGCTTCCTTCTGGAGGAGTCCTGCAGTGCACTCCAGAGATATTACTGCCCCATCTTTTTTAGTCTGGGGACTCATTTGCTTCTGCTCTCAGTCAGACCATTTGCCAAGTTTCTTCTCTGTGGAATCCAGCACATTTAAGAGGTACATGTGTGTATGAGAGAGTTTATGTGTGGCCAGCCTTGCCTTCTTAGGAGACTGTGCTTAAGGTGCAGTGTGCCCACATCTTAAACCTGGAATGCATACCCGAATTCCCTAAGCTTTAAGTTATTATGGTGCCTGGGAAGCTCAGATAAATCTAAAATGACAAAGTGGTATACAAACAGAAACCCAAACTGCAGTCCTTAAAAATATCTGCTTAGCTGTCACTTAGCTCTTGAAGCATGTGCAGTCTGTAAAAACTCCCCTTTTCTGCTTAGAGTTCTGTTTCTAGGTGTGTTCTTACCTTTGAGCCCTGAGACTTGACAGCCTGGGTGTATGCTCTCTGTCTCTTTTAGGCTGCTTCATTTAGTTTGCATTTCTTGAGCGTATCAGTCAGACTGCGCTCCATGCGGAGCTGCAGCCTTATAGCATGTGTGCCCTCTTTTAGTGCACCCTAGTGCACTAAAGGTGCACAAGACTCACCTAAGGCAAAGGAGTCCCAGGTAATTTTTGCCATTGTTTGAAGAGACATTTGCCTCTAATTATCAAGCTATCTATTCTGCAAGTAGGCACTCTGCCAGTCTTGCCCACTGAAGCTGTTGCCCTGCAAGTCTAATGTATTAAAGATTCTTCAGGAGTGACAAGAAAAGAGAAGGGAGTCTTCAGCCTCTTGTGTCAAGCACTCCACAAGAAAGAGGAGTCTTGGGCTCCAGATACTAAATACAGCATTGTATTTTAAACTAAACAGTTATTGCATATAATATAAACTAACTCTGAAACAAAGACTAGAACCCAGAGGCCTCATTTAGGGACTAACGTTTGCTCTCTTGTGTCTGACTCTTCTGGTCCAGTGAATCTTTGCAGAGAAGAAATTAATAGAAAATAGCTTCAGTGGTTAAAAATGCGACTTCCTCTTGTCTTTCTCACCCATTAGCCAACAGTCACCCTTGGGTGGTGGGTTTCAGTCCTTTCAAGACAAAAAAAAATCTCCTCAAAACCAAATCAACTAACCAAACAATAAAACCCAAACTCCATGTTTCTCCCGTGTGGAATACTTTAACCATAAAAGAAATAAATAAAAGACACAATCTTGGTTCAGTCCTCTCTCATATTTAAATTATTTGCAGTTCTTTGTCCTTTAAATTATGCTGTTACACGTCTGCATTTATCATCTTGCCTTTTTATCTTGGATCTTTTTTCCACTTATGTGGATCACCAGAGGTGATTGGCTAAAGCTAGCTCTGATCATCTTTGTTGCTTCATTAGTACAGCTGAAGAAACTCATGTGAGATGCTCTGCATATATGTTACAGCCAGGACTCTTCCCTGCTTTCTAAATCTTTACATGTATTGACTTCAGAGATGAAATCAGTGTGTAATATTTTTAGCCTAATTAAATATTTATAAACATCAGCTACAAAGCATATTTTTGTTTTAAGAAAGAAATGGTATTTGGGTAAGCCTTCCAGCAAAACTTCTATGTTGGCAGCATAGCTTGTTCTTTGATATCTGTCTGGCAGTTATAGTTGTGTTAAGAGACAGACACTAGAGTGTGCATTTTTCATAATAGGGTAAATGGCTTTAAGTATCAGTTTGCTGGCCATATACCACTATGGTTGTCTTAGGAGGATAGCAGAAAAGTTAGAGGGGTCAGTTTTACCCCCTATATAAGGAGTGTAAGTACACGTTTTAATGTCTGAAGTGTTTACAGCATGAAGAAAATAAGTCTTCGTTCTACTTCAGGACAGACTAGCAGACATCTTGAAGCAAAATTCTACTTTAGGTCTTAGTAAGTCATTAAATATAGACGTGGAAGACAATTTGGTACAGTTGTTGATAAACCAGGTATTTTAAATAGATTTTGAAGACTTAGTGATATCAGTGATAGCAGCAGGATATAATTGAAATCTGAGCATTATATAAGAAATTGAAATCAGAGACGTGAGATACAGGGCTCTTTTTTCTATGTAGCTTGAGGATTACATTCTGTCATCTCTCACATTATCCATCTCTAAAATCTGATCAAATTCCAGCTCGCATTTGGTTCTCATTTTGACTATTGGAAAACTTTTTTAAACTGTTCTGCTTGGTCCTGCATTTCCTCTCGGAAGCCAACGGAGAAATTCTCAGAAGATACCATAGCACAGCTAGCAGGACTAGTTAATGTGTGGGAAATATAGAGTAGCAAAGATTCAGAACTGTAATAAATCCATTCCCAACCACATGCAGAGCCATATACATGGCCTTGTGTTTTGCTGCAGCCAAACAGTGAAAGATAACAGAAACAGAAGCTGATAGAGAAGAAATCTTGGCTTCTACAAGACCAAAATGTTGTCAGGAGTGCAGTTGATTGTTTTGTTGAAAACATCCTCTCTTCATAACTGGGGCATGATTGTAGAGTCAGATCCTGAAGAGATACAAACGAGTATTCACTTCATCTTTGAAGATCATCTGCCAGCACCACATCTGAGAGAACTGTGCAGTTATAACTATGCTTGTGAATACTTATTGAGAGGAAATGCAAGAGGAATCCACTTGAAAGGACCTATTTAAAATCTAGTTTTCTCTGAGGTGATACGTACAATCATTTTTTTGGAACTCAATGTCAAGGGAACATGTTTGGTGGGAAGTGTGCAGCAGCTTTGCTAGAGTGAACTCTTAGTAGGTAGTACTTAAATTTATTCTAATCTTAGCTGGAAAGTGGTGTGTTTCTTACTTATCTGTCTCTAGCGAGTTGTTACTGGAAGCTTATTCTCTTCAACCCTGATGGTTCTTCCGTGGAACTATGCTTGTTGGAATTGAAAAGATCATGGCAAATTTAAGAGGCTAAGGAGGCATGAGAGAATAGGATGTTGAGAAGGTGATGCTTTATTGACACTATGTCTGGCACTGGAAGAATTTGCAATAGTAGAACTTTACTCATATCCTGCTTTGTAGGGACTCTGCAATTTTTCTGTAACTGAGTTCATTTTCTAGAAGGGCTGTTATGGAAGAACAAGAGTGAAAAGATTAAATAGTAAGAGTGTAAGGGATGTATAATTAAGCAGTTGTGAGTACATAACTTACACCCTGTCAGCCTCAAAATAAATAGGCTAGAGATACACTGACCTGTTGCATAGCAACCACAAGAAAGCACAGAACCAAATATCTGGATGCTGTGGTTTGTAAACCTTTGCAGAACAAAGTACAAGACTTTTTGCCCATCTGCTAGAAATGTTCAGAAGCTGAAGGACAAAAATGGTACACACCCTGAAACTCAACACTTTACAGCCATATTTGTTTATAGATAAATACACAGATGACGGTGTAAAAGCCTGACTGTTTTGCCTCAAGGTTATGTAGGAAAAAAAATAATTCATCTCACCAGTTTAAGTATTTCCCTGAATGCATCACACAAGAGATTCATTAAAGTACTGCAAATGCTAAGTTTTTGCAGCTGCAAATATTTGCCCATAGTTGCGATCTTGTAAACATAGATATGCCTATTTAGCAAAAAAAAAAGTTCACTGAACTCAAGTATAGAAATTGATACATGATGTAAAGAAGTGCTCACATGTTTACTTTAAAAATGCTATCAAAAGGATGACTCTAAGCCCTCTTGCCCATTTGAAGAGTGTTTCAAACATTATTTTCAAATGAATAGCATGGATTAGAAGGCATTTATGCCAGGCTTACAGCTCCCTCTGGTTTCTCACAGACCAAAGATGTTTATCTGCTTTGTACAATTTCATACTTTGCACACACACGTAACTGTAAAAGTCATAGGAAGATCCCATGGGAATTTTTTCTGTTGTAAAAATGTATAATATTCCTAGCTGTAGAAAATGTGTGTGTTAGTACAAAAGATAGAAAAATACGGTACATAATAGAAATGAATTGTTTTTTCCAGTAGAAATCTCCATACGTAATAGTTTCAATAGGAATACTACTTTCTCTCTATAAACCCATTCTTTAAACCCCCAGATCATAAAGGAATAGATTTTAATGTGCAACTTCCTTTGCCTTTCAAACTAAAGACATTTTGCATTTTTGAACACAAGACTAACTGGCTCTTTATGAAGGCATGTGAATTATATACGTGCAGCATCTACAAGTACTAGATGTTGCCTGTTTATTTTATAAAAGTATATTAATGAATCAATTCTTTATAATTAGCTATATAGGATGACTAATGCCATATGTAACGGTATTCAATGAACTACTTTAGAAATTGCAATGGAGATACTAGTGAAAAGGTCAACATAGGAGGTCATAAAACAGACAAGACTTTGAGGCTTATGAAGTGGTGAATGTTATTCTACTCTAGTGCAACCTACTGAATGAACTGCATGTAAAAATCTCCCAAACACCAAAAAGCAATAAAATCTGTAGGCTTTTTTATGTCCTACCAGATTTGGAAACACAGTTTTTTTTTTTTAGATGAGCTTAGTGATAGCATATAGACAGGACATAAAAAAACCAGGCTTGAAGAGGAGTGAGATGTTGTATCTTATTTTATTTTTCTGCTTATAAAAAGTGTGCACTGTCATAATTTACTTTGTTTTTATTTTATTCATTATACATTGGAAACTTTGTGCTTATTTTTTCTTATATTTACTCCAAGCTACATATATGAATTGACACTCCTTGTGTCAAAACCTGTGGGTTTTTTTCACTCTGGCATCAATTTCTTGGTTCTGCAATTTTAGTAAACCTTTTTAGATGTCAGTGGCAGTTTCTGCTGTTAAGTACTCAGATGTTATGGTACTGATCATTGATAAAGACCTTGTAGCTTATCATAAAACTGTAATAAGTCTACTGGCTTGCACCTGTAAAAGTGCATGCAGGGCTTTTAGTGCAGTCGAGGGTAAAATGCAGTTGTTTGCATCTGCCGTGCCTATGTGCTTACCACTGCCACTACTACTTGTGTGATCAGCTTAGTGGGGTAGTTCTATGTGTGTTCTGTATAGTGGAGAAGTTTTGCAAACACCATTATTATTTTGTGATTAATATAAATGGTCTTTCAAAGGTCTTGTTTTGTATACTGACAAGCTAAAAGGGACTACTGGGAGCATATTAAAGACAGGATTCTTCTCACACAATTGGAGACACTTACAGTTAGAGATTTCTAGAACTTAACTGATCACCCAGGGCCTTTTATCATCATTGGAGAGGAACTAGTGGCTTTGAGGCATGTTTAATCTTGATTGCATTTAGATGTCTGCTTTAAGAAAAGTGGAATCACATCCTAGAATACCCAGATACTTTTAATTTTACCTGCATTGATGGCAAGGATAGCTCTGCATTGTGGACATCCAGATTTAGTGAGATAAGCCCAATGGATGTTGAAGTCCCAGAACACTGTTCACAGAAGCCTCAGCGCTGCATTTGCACATGCCCAAGTGGCTGCCATCCTGGTGGGTCTGATGACCTTTGGATTTGTAAGTGGAACTGTATATTTCCAAGCCTAAGAGGGGACTTTGAGGCATATTTAATGCATACAGGGAAAACTGACATATTGAAATAGGACAGTCCATTTGATTAAAACTTTTGCCAAGAACAGACTTATTTCTCCAGTAGCTCGAAGAAAGAGGAGTTTCCTCAGAGTATTAGGGCTACAATCAAGTGCTCTCTTGTACAAGATGATTCACGTCCATGTATCCATCTACAACTCAAGAAACTATGTTAGCACATAGGTGGTAAACTGTTCTGGCATTGGAGGACTCTCTCCTTTTAAAACTCTGTCACTGGGCCAAACAAAATAAAAATTGTTCTAAGATCATCCATCTGCCTTGAAGAGGGGGGCCCTAGGCTTCTGCCCTGCTATGAGAACTCTTTCTACATTTAATGTAATACTCAGTGTATTTATTCCGATGTGGTCCTTATCTCAGAATGGTAGTTTGATTGCTTCATTACAGAATGTGCTCCTTACTTTTTCCTTCTGGTTAATGCCTTCTGCTAGGCTGGAGAAGATTAAGTTGCACATAAACCTTGAGCTATCATTCTGCACCACAGACAATGTTAAAAGTAAATCTTTTTTACTGGTTGCCTTTATCTCTCCTGGTGTTGCATGCCTTCTCACACTTAAAATGGCAAGTATTAGAAATTTGTTCCCAGTAACGAACAGAGTGTTAACTCTATGGTTAATGCCAAGTAGAGCAATGAGTACACTTTCCTCCTTGCTCACTGCTGACTTGCTGACATCTGAGAAAGGTGGTTACAAACCCTTGGTGTTCAGTTTGTGCTAAAATTGTTATTAGTCAGTTTGAAGGTTGATAAGCTGTTTGGCGGGCTAAGGCATAGCTATGATATATGCAGGATGAAAGTAACTTGAGATTAATTTCTTTCTATAACTCAGCTCTGGCAACATTTTTTGAAGGAAATTTAATACATCATCTTAGTTGGAAGACCTTTATGTTTTGTTAAAAATAGGATTGTATCACCTTGACTGGATCATTGTAAAGAAGGCGCCAGGCACTAAACTGTTGACGCTCAAATCAAGGAAAAAGCTAGTTGGCTTCCCTGACATTAAGGGAATGAATCTTCAGAAAGCTATTCATTGATATCTGACAAAAAGCTTGAAAGAGATGCCAAACCCTCAGGGTTTCTGTTATGAGCTTTAAAATGCATTTGCATGGTTTTTTTGCATAGAAATTGGAGCTCACTCTCCGTGTGCAAAGTGCAGAACTAAAAGGATGCAAAAACTCTCACCTAGACCAAAGGGCTCTGAGGGGGAACTCCATGATCGTAACTCAAATGTGTGCAATTAGGAAAGCAACTTCAGATGGGATTTCAGCCTTATCTGAGAGAGACCCACAAATCCTGAGCAGACTGATAGGCAAAAGGCTGCCTGCATTGCCATTAAAAAAAGCTTGTTTTCTTCCCTGGGCATTTCTCATGTGAAAAATAGCTTGCTGATGTCAAGTGATCTCACAGATTCCTGTTGTTTATGGTGCTGTTGCTTAGTTTTCTTGATATCAAATGCAGTTTTGCTGAAAATTTTGATCTCTCAAATTGAAAACAAATAGCATCATGGATAGGACCAGAGTGGTGGAGGAAAAAAAAATTACGGTCCTCTGCGTGCAGCAAGTGCACTCCTCCTATCTCCTTCCTATCTATTTCATTTACTGTGAATTACTATCTACTTTATTTACTCCCAGCTTCAGCTGGGAGTTTGATGGGGAAATGTTAGCATCTGTGGCATGATCCACACACAGATGTAGCTATGCTGGCCCCTCTGGCATCCCTCATGCTGCTCTTATGTCTGCCATTTTCATTGAATGGCTTCTTTTTTTCCTTCCAAATATTATTTTTTTCCTTTCATTCAAGGGAAATGCTTGCAAAGACAACAAAATATTTGGGGCCAACATTGCAATTAATGTGCAGGTGATGTTTTGTTGACAGTATCTTTGATATATCAAAATATATAATACTTTGATATACTTTATCATTTTGATGACTGCAGAGGAATTCATGATGAGTGGAAGTGCCATGAAGTTGTTAGCATATAAATTTATTCTCTGGTCATCCATCCACCCAGGAACTAATGTGGGTGGAGTTCTCATTATATTACCAGAGAGTTGCCATTTAAATTTTAGACTTCCACACGTGGCACTGCCATTGATCTGATTGATTTTGAGTTGCAGTGGTGAATGTGGTCTCTGTTCTGTGAATTAATAGGAAAGGCACAGTCAACTCTCTTCATGAATGTCCGTATTAGGACTATCTTTGAAACAAAGTGCTAATAATAAAATCAGTTTTGATACAGTTAGATGACAGCCCATAATGATTATGTTAGAAAATAAATAAATTGCCTGTGGCTTAGGATACAGATTTGTGCAAGGCTGTTGGGGTTTTAAAACTGGAGAAAAAGACTGGTATCATATGTTCTTTAGAAATCTGTATCTATTTCTATATGGTGTGGCTTTATGTCTCTTTACCCTTCATTTTCAAGGCTCACATAACAGCAGCATAGGTTGACAGATTTTAAAAACTGTCCCACAAAGAATTGTGTCCTACAGAGACTTAAGTGGCAGAGAGGGTCCTTCAGTAGCCCAGAAGAAATGCTTTTGTCAAGTTTGTATGAATTGAGTCAAATCAGGTATATTAGGCATATCTCCAGTCTTTTGGAAAGATGATCTGAGCACAACACGGTTGTCAGTCTGTTGCTTTGTTAAAGAGAAAGGTTTGCTGGATTGCCTGGCTTTGTCTCTTGTCTGCAGCTTTCTGGAGGAATGGCCCAGCCTTCCCTGGAAAGCGTGGAGGAGATTCTCATGCAGCGTAGCCCATGGCTCGATGAGGGTGCTCCATGAAAGGAGTGAATGTGTGAAGGGTACTGAGGCTGAGCTGGTAGTCTCTATGACTGGACCAGTGGAACAAGGGGATCCTGAGCTGGCAGTCATTCAAGACACCTGCAGAAGTGAAAGCTCTCATGTTTCCAATTTTTGTGAGAAAGATTATTATTTGTCTAAGATGTATGAGACTGTGTGGGGCAGGTTGCATTCTCCTACTTAAAACTGAAATCTATTTGTGGACCTGGGTCCAACAGCCTGGTAGAGCTGCTGAATTTGAAAATCAAAATACCTTAGTTTCAGTGTGTAAAAGCATTAAAGCACTCTTTTGAAGAACAGACAAAAAAGGGGTTTGCTTCACAAGTAGAGGTTTCTAATAAAGGTTATTTGAAAATACATTCCATGTTTGGTGATATTGTGGTCTAACTTGTTGCAATAAAAATTATTAAACAAAAATCTTGCTTTCTACAGTGTCAGCATAGTCCAAGGCCCAGTGTTTGTATAGAAATATATTTGTAGCAATTTTGAAAGCACTACTTTTGATATAATTATCTCTTTTTTCAGTAAATAGGGAAAACAATTCTGTTTTCACCTTTGTTTCCATAATTTTGTTTCCAACAGAGTCAAAATGTCAGACAAAAGTGACTTAAAAGCAGAACTTGAGCGCAAAAAGCAGCGTTTGGCTCAGATAAGGGAAGAAAAGAAACGGAAGGAGGAAGAAAGGAAGAAGAAAGAGGTAAATATGCAAAAGTGCCTTTTAGCTAGCTCATGCTTGCAGAAGGGGCTTGCTGAGGTTTTGACATCTCAGCATTGTATACCTCAAGGTATCTGTCATGTGGAATGAGATCCTCAAGCCAACATCGGTCTAACCTTAAAATCAAAGTGCTTATTTTTGTCAAGAAAGTTGCTTTTAAAACCTACAGACTGTCAGATGACAACAGTTTAGACAACATGATGTGTATGTGTGTGTAGAAAGAAAAATTGATTTGCCACAATGCTTTTTCTTGGACCCTCCTTCAATGGAAAGGGAGTGGAGAGTGGGGAGAGACAGAAAGGGGGCTCACTTTTTTTTCAAGCCATTGCAATCTAAATATGTATTTTTGTACTATGAAGACTAGTTTGATTACTAGCTAAGGTAACAGATTTACGATTATTATTCTCCAGTAAAGTAAAACATAATTGCAATTGCATTTTCATCTCCTGGCATGGGTGCATCTTTCAGTTTTGTTAAAGTTTGATCGACATATTAGTTTATTTGTCCTTGACAGTATGCATTAGGTTTTCATTAAGGGATTTGTATTTCTTTTTATTCAGTCACTTAGTGGAATAGAGGTGAGGATTGACAGGGAGTGGATATTTATTTTCATGCAAAGTCAGAGAAGCATTAAGTGATTATGTTTCCTTTCCTTCAAATGTCAACACTTACTATAGTTTAAAGCACCTGTTATCCTTTACTAATAACTGGTTTCCTTTTAAACTGACACTTTAATATTGTACATGAATTTCATGGAATTACTGTGGAAATGTGATGTGATCCAAGAAATCAGCATTCCAGTTTTGTCTATCTTCTTAATCTTTTTTCATTTGAGCCATTTTTGTGCAATCACCAGCACACCCACCAGTGAGGCTCTGGGAATCACTAAGGGAGTCCTTTGTAAGCAGAATATTAAATGTTAACCTTTTCAGTGTTCATTACTAGCCTGTTAATGAATTAGAGGTAAGGGAGCCAAGCTAATGGCTCAAGGAAGCTATTAAGTGTTTTCCTTTGTTCCCTGCCTCTGATTTTTATTCCTCGTGAAGATCTTGTGGTTGTGACTTTCTGTTGGGCTCAGTAGCTGGGTCCAGCTCAGGATACCCAGCTCTACAGATTGGTGTTGTTTTGCCTGACTGTGGCACCAAAAATGGCATGTGCTGTGATGCCTGGTGGCCTACAGGAAGGAATTGTAGATTCGTAGAATCTACAGAATTGTTTAGGTTGGAGAAGACCTTTAAGATCATTGAGTCTAGCTGTTAACCCAGCATTGCCATGTTCAGCCATTGGTGCAGAGGAGTTCTCCACAACCCTGTATACGGTGAGATACTTCACACTAGCTCATGGGAGGAGCCAAGCACATGGATATGTCTGAATGTTGTCTTTATCTGCAAAAGCAGTGTTCTGCATCCTAATTATATCCAAACTGGAAAACATGGGGACAAAATGTAAGGCCCTTAAGCTACATTCACTGAAGTCCAGTGGAATTTTATTTCTTGATCCTAGAGGAAGTAGGAAGGGGCCATTTTGATTCATTGTAATGATACCTGTTGTTCTATGGTCAATTTAGTATTAGCTGAATAAGTTGCATCTGATGAGTGAGAGGCAGAAGATTTCTATCGATGTGCTATAAAAATCCTTGCAAATATCCTTGCAAAGATGAATTTTCCCATGCATTCGGGACAAAATATTGTTACTGATATATACACTTTAAATTATCGAAGTTATACATTATCTAAGCATATCTAAGTGAATTTCAAAGTGTACTTTAGCAGTGGTGCATATAAATATTTCCCACACACTTAGTTGCTAAAGCTGACTATACATGGATGAAACTTTTCTGGTTTGTTTTGTTTTAATTCAGGCTGATCTACAGCAAAAGAAAGAGCCTACTCAGGAAGATTCTGATCTAGACCGCAAAAGAAGAGAGACAGAAGCTTTGTTGCAGAGCATCGGTATATCCCCAGAGCCACCTCTAGGTATTTAGAAGTACACTGAAAAGCATTCAGCTCTGCCACAATGAATGCTTTCTATTAAAGCATGCTTGGCACTTTTTTGGTTTTAGTGTTGGCTGTATTAGTGAAGTGAACTCTTCTGTTTCAATGCCTGTGATACCATTCACATATACCAGCTCATGGCATTTTTGAGTACTTATCATTGCCCAAAACACTTCATTTCTTTAAGAAATTTTTGTGAATGTGATGCAGGTTGATTTTGCATTCTAGCAGTTATTTCTTTTCTGATGGACTGTTTTATCTTCTCTCATATCTGTCTGATGATCCACAAAATATTATTATAAATACTGTACTTCATTTTCCCCAAGTTTTGTTTCAAAAATGTCAGATGAAGCATTTGCTCAAGAAGGTGGCGCATTAGTCATGTGGGCACTCCCTTTATTTTGTTTTAAAATCAAGTAAGACTGGAGAGGAAAAGTAAAAATACAAATCACAAATAGCAAAAAGCTTCTATTGAGATCATTATTGTAGACTTTAGCACTAGTTTCTTGTGCTCAACATGTTTTTTTGGTTGTGATGTTTCAGTTCTAGAATCCAAAGTGCTCAGTTTCACTCTTGTAGTTGAAATATTGGCCATTCTGTGCAGCCAGGTATCAAGCCTTGTCATTAAATTAATTGGAGCTGAATCTAGAGTTTTACCCCTAGATATTTTTGCCTATAGTAAGCAAGAAAAACTCCAACTTTAACAAAATACTGAAGCCTTAATATAGGAAAGCAGCTTATACAGATACTTCAGTGCATATGCAAGTAAGTTGCGACATTCTACATTGTGATTTCATGTGATAACTTGCATCAAACAACATTTATTGATAAAAGATACTTTTTAAAGTTATTATACAGTGACTGACGCTTCTCAGAGGAACTGTCTAATAAGTAATGGTTAGGTTGTTTTTATGTATCATAGAATCATAGAATGGTAGGGGTTGGAAGGGACCTTTAGAGATCATCTAGTCCAGCCCCCCTGCAGAAGCAGGTTCACCTTCATCAGGTCGCATAGGAACGTGTCCAGGCAGGTCTTGGAGACCTCCAAGGAAGGAGACTCCACAACCCATCTGGGCAGCCTGTGCCACTGCTCCCTCACCCTCACAGGAAAATGTTTATTCTTATATTTAAGTGGAACTTTTTGTGTTCCAACTTCATCCTATTACCCCTTGTCCTGTTGCTAGCTACAACAGAAAAAAGGGATGTCCCAACCTCCTGACACCCACCATTTAGGTATTTGTAAATATTAATAAGATCTCCCCTCAGTCTCCTCTTCTCTACAGTAAACAGCCCCAGTTCCCACAGCCTTTCCTTTTATGAAATACATTTTGTGAATTATAATATGATGTTTAAAATTACATACATTTTTTAATGTTCTGGCATTTATTATTTTATTACTTTATCTACAAATAAGGATAGATTTTCTTATATTATTAACGAAACATATAAATTCATATTGCAAATTTTCAGTTCTTCTTAGTTAATTATTTTGTGTTTGATACTGTCAAAAGAACATGAAATTCACCTATAAGGTGATCTGTTTTAGTTAAACAATAGCATTTTGTGCTCTTTCATTCCGTGTATATATGCCCACAGTATACAAAGGAGACTTTAATTCTGTCTTCACATACGCTTATGATACTAAGATCCCCCTGTGAATATGGAAAACATAAATACAGCCATGGCATACCTGTAACCTGCCAAAGGGCTGTCACTGAAGATGAATTCACATTTCGTGCTGCAGTGATTTCTGTGACAGTCTGCATGGAATGTTTGACCACATGGAAAATCCAAATCTCTTGACAGATCTGTCATTATATATTACAGAGTATAACAAAATAGTTTAAAAGTTTTACTCCATTAAATGTATAAAAGGAAATGCACATGATTTAAACCAAATGTTTAAATGGGAAACTTCACTCTTGCATTAAAACACCTTTTTGTGTTTTATTCAATTTGGCTGCTTTGAAGAATACTTCCACTAAATCTTGACTGGAGCCATCTCTGCATTTAAAATATTTTTTGAGAAACCATTTTAAAAGAAATCAGGATATTTTTACTTTTTAATTTATTTTTTCCTTGCTGGAGAGCTTTAACTTGGGCTGACCTTGAGCTATGAACTTCCTTTCCCATTCCAGGAAACAAAACTGCCTTTGCATCAAATATGCTTCAAAAGCCCTGGCAAGCCATAGAGAAAATAATTTCTAGAGCTTGGGCAAATAGTATCTAAACCAAGGGAAACTTTTCCTTGAGTGTTGAAATCATGTCCCACCCAAAATGGAAACTTTATATCACCTAAATTAATTAAGAAAACACATGCACTAAGCAACTGATGTGTAATCTCACCATCTTTGGGAAATGATTTTAACTTAGCTGGATTTCCTTATTAAGCTTTTGTTTTGATGTCATTTCCACACTGCAGTGTTAGACCATATCTAATGGACGCTGGCTTTTTATTTAAATTGAAAATTTGGAAAGTTTGCTTGTTCTGTTGCCTGCTTGACTTTACCAGAAGAGTTCACTTAGTTTTTTGACAAGACAAACCCCTAATAGTTCTTCACACCTTTAAAACTTTTTGCAAGTCAGCTTTTAACTGTACCCAAGAAAACAAATGCCTTTTTAATTCCACAGATACCTCTTCCATTGATTACCTGTAGATTCCCATTGGGCTCTCAGTCCTGTCTAAATTCATGTCAGTTTTAGTACTTCCAAAAGACTTAAAATTCACTTGACTCTCTTCCTTTTCTTTTTCTTTCCTTCCTTATTTGCTTTCACCATTTCAAACTTTCCTACTCATTCATCCACTGTCATTTTGGTCCGTTGGTTTTGATTTGTCTGACACTGCTCTTCATCAGTGCAGTCGCTGCATGTGTTAACATGGGATACCTGTTATTTTCATTATTTAGTCCCAACCCCTATGTCTCCCTCTTCGAAATCAGTGAGCACACCCAGTGACGCAGGCAGCCAGGACTCGGGAGATCTGGGACCCATAGGAAGGTAAGACACAGAGTCAATAGTATTGAATAAATGGGAGTTTTTTTCACTTCACTCTTACTTCCCCATTTTTGCCTTTGCTTCTGTAAATGAGAATGAACTGTATCTAACCTGCACTTTTGTTTCTGCGTTTTCCACACTGTGTTACCATCCAGTAAGACTAGTCTCAGACATGAGGTAAATAAATACATGCAAGAAGTGATCTTAAGCTATGAGCCCCAAACTTCCTGTTGGAAGCAAGAGCTGAATTTATAATGGTGCACAGAAAGCTGCTTATACATTACAAACATATACATTTCCCAGTGGTAGAACCTGTAACTCACATAAGTTATCTTTGTTCACATCAGCAGTCCACTTTGAAGACTTCCCTGGTGTAATGCCAGGCTGCCTTGGGTTTCTTGTGTGGCTGCTCATCACAGCGTGTGGCATTGCAGTGACAGGAAAGAGATACAGAAACAGAGTGTAACACTCCAGGACCAGCTGGCAATTCTGCCTTGGAAAGTGCAGCTGCCAGACAGCTTCATGGAAGAGAAGCAGCTCTCTTCTTGGAAGGGAGTAGTAGGGTGCCTATAAGGGATGGACACAAGAGCAACGTGATTCTGTCTTTGTTCGTACAGCTGAAATAGGAAATGAAGTGTTGGTCACTCAATAATTCCTACTCTGTAGAAGAAAAAAAAGGATGAGGATGTGGGTAAAGGAACATATGGTCAAGTAAGAAGTGGTCCAAGCAACTATGCTGTATATTTTGATGAATGTAAACCACAGGTCCTAAGAGCTCTTTTTGTATCAAACTAATTCAACATAAAGCTGAGCTTCCAGCTCATCAAAATCTTTGAGGAAAGATTCTGCTAATGGCTTTAAAACAGTGGTTGCTCTTCACAGTTAACAGTTGTCAGAAGCAGACACCATGCCTCTACAGACATTAACGCTGTGCAGAGAGCTTCAGGTCACAGCAGACTTCTGCTTAGAATAATCGTCCTTCTGTAAACTGAAAGCATATTGGGTCCCCTTTTAACCAGATGCAGACACTGCATTGTGATGTGCAGCTTGCACAGATGCTGCTGAAATCTGCTCCGCCCTTTTCCCAGGTCTACCCTCTAGAAGAAATGGAGGTTGTTAAGTAGGAAAGCCCTAGACTGTAAGATACGACAGTTCAAAACACAGAAAATAGAGTAATACTACATTTGTAAATAAATGCGTTAGATTTCAGCAAATCAAAGTATTATGAGCAGAACAAAATTTGGTTTTAAGCAAATTGTAATCTGCTGTTCAAGATAGTTATTTCCCAGAGTCCTATATGCAGCTATGGCAATGTTATCTGGAGACTTCCAAGTTCCTGGTCTTTTTTGAACCTTAATGGTGAAACTTTTTTACTGTTAAGGTAGTGAAATGCCCTTGGAAGAATTTATTTCACTTTGACCTACACTAGTGCTTTGACTCTCTGTCAACAACAAGCAACGTAAGCATGTGACTGTGTGTCCTTATGGAGGAGAACGGTTTGTTATCTTCTTAAAAGCTCACAACATACTGAAATGTGGGCTTTCATTTCAGATCCGTTTTCTGGCTTCTTGTGGCCATACTAGGAATTCAGTGAGAATACCAAGACCTTTTTCGCAGTCTACCAGTTTGCTTGCCATCCTCTTTGGTGTTGAAAGGGCTGTGTTGTGTGTCAGGATGGCTGCTCACATGTGGTTGCCTGGAGCAATTGGTTTGTGGTAATGAAAGTTTGATGGTGTGGTCCAGGCCCCTCAGGAACCTCTGTAAGCTGTATTTAATACTCTGTGGCAATTAGCTTGTCACTGGGTGCAGGTAGATGTGCTCAGTGTGTGGATGTGTGAACAAGTACACTCAAGAGCACATGTGTGATAGAGCAGTCAAACCTGGAGAGCAAAATCTTGGTAGAGCTATCATAGCCGAGCGTAAAAAGGATGACACAATTTCCACTGTTTTCTCTCTCAGAGATGCCTAGACCATACTTCTGACTTATTTTGACTACTGCCTATATGAATGCCTGTTTATCTGCATAAGCAAGGTTACTCTGCTTCATTTTAATGTATCCTTCCATTTTGCTCAATGTGATAGAGAGAACTTTCACTGGACTGTCCCTCATGCCATCCTGCTTTATAAGATCTTTTGGTTTTCCTCATTCTACTGCAAATTTGCTGTACAACAGTAGACTGAGCACAGGCATTAGAGAAGAGTAGATTAGTTCCAAAGCTGCTAATGCCCCAATCTCGGAGATCACAGCCTGTCTGTCATTGCTGTTAACACTGCTGCAGAAATAATGAGCTTGCACAGGCTGGCAGAAATCCTGTATGCAGTCTGATTACTCATTGCTGAGTGCTCTCCTGAGGAAAATGCAGATATTCAGAAAAAAAAGCTATGAAGTCATAGATTTTTTGTTCACTGCAGGAGAGAGTCCCTGTTGTTGTGATTCATAATCCCTGTTGAAAGCTTCTGAGAGTTGTTGGCACTTCTGGTAGTTGTCAGACTTAATCTTTTACTCCCAGTACCACCAAGTATATCTGAGGCATGTTCTGATCGGCAAGCACCTGGAATTTCTTACAGAACAGTGAATGCAGTCAAGCCAGAAATCCAGGTTTCTGACGTCCACTTTTCAGGAAGGACAACTGATAAATTGAAGAATTCTGGCAGCAATGAATAGTTCTTATCCTGGAACCATAGACCTCATTCAATTTTACTTCACAAGATGAAAACTAACTGGTGACTTGCGCACCAAGTGTAGTAGTTATATGGGGAGCAAAAGGGCTCCAGCAGGCAATGTGTAAGAGCAGCAAAGTGTTCGGCATTGAAGCTGGACAAATATAAAATGGCAATGTAAAGTTCTAATAGTGACACAAATTAATCACTAAAGCAATTTGCCAAAGACTCTATTGGATCTTGTGTCACTGGACTTTACTCATTCAGGGTAACGCAGCTGCCCAACAGGCAGATAATAGGTGGAACAATAATTCATTCAGAAAATTCTTACAACTTTTTTGTTGCACAGGGAGAAAAGCTGCATGGTAACAATGATCCTGTCTGCCATATGATCTACAGGCTAGTAGTACTGCTATCTTGCAGGACCATTGTCCATTATCTCCAGCATGAGCAATGTTGTCTTTTCCCTGATGTCATTAAGCTTATTAGGAGAAGGTGTGGAGTGAACTGCATAATAACACTAAATTATGGAACCATTTCTTTCTGTGCTGCCTGGGTTTCTATGTTTTTTTCCTTTAGTACCATGTTGCTGTTTGTCATAGCCTTTTCACTAGAGGTAAGAATAGATTTCAGGAGTATTTCAGCTTCACCCTGAGCCATGACAGCAACTGTAAGAATAAGCAGATGTTAGATGAATAATGCTGCTACAAACTACTAGTAGTTTTGTTCACATGCTTTCAGTTGGACAGGAAAGCCAACTTTTTTTTTGTGTGTGGTCTTGGGAATGACTTCTGGGTAGGCAGAGGCATGTTATACTTCCAATTCTGGAAGATTTTACCATAACTGTGGGCTTAAGAAGAAGTTTGGTAAATGCTGCTCTTAGTTATCAGGCTGCTCTGAAAAATTCACAAGAGCCTTGTTGTCACACTGCAACTTGCCAGTCTCCATATTGCTTTGCAAATCCCACATCACTGTTCTGGATGTTGTATTGCTTGTGCTACACATACAACATAGGAAAATCACATAACAGAGCAGTGTTGCAGGATCCCATGAAGATTCTCCTTGGAAAAGAATATGCTTGGCTCTTTCAAGATACATATTTTGGTTTGTTTAATTAATTTTCTAAGCATTTTGTTGATGCCTAGTGTCCTGTTGCTGATGATCAACTTATACAAACATGCACAATTGAAATGTAGATTTCAACTACCCAAATTTTAGTAAATGTGAAGAAGAGGGCTAAGGTAAAGACGTTTGCTGAGAGCTTTTGTGCTGTAGCTTGCTGTGAAACAGAAATTTCCCTCTTTTTGGGTATTAATACTGAGCTGCTTTGTGATAATTATATGCATCTATGAGGATGCTAGATATTATAGTACAACTGCCGTGAAGCAGGCATATTTTACTGCTCAACATACCTTAGACATTCATAAATCTCATCTTCTCAGCACTTACAGACCAGTACTGTGGGTTTGTCCATGTGCACTCTCCCAGGTGACACAAATACACAGTCCATGTCTGTGAGTGCTGATACCGGCCTGCATTGGTACATGTTCTTGTATTTCCTGTAGGGTGCTTTTTCACCCTGGCACATTGCACACTTGGAGTTCCATTTTTGGACCAAAATGAGATTTATTTGTGTGGCCCATTTTTTATCTGTGCCCTTCACTGCTACTGTATATCCCCACTTAATTTCATTACCCTACAGCAGTAGGTTTGCACAGTAGTGTCTCATTTATTGATGAGCTGGATCATGTGTGTGTGCATGCAGTGAAGTCCCGTGCATGTAGCAGTTCCCTCTGTGCATTTTGTACTGGAACATGAGAATCCCATTAGGCTGCATATAATTTTTCCCAGTTTCCATCTGCTCAGTAAACTGCACCAGGCTCAGCTGTCTTGGACATGTAAAGGTTAATAGCTGCCTTTCTTTCTGCAACAGCTCCATCTGTGCTCTTTTACTTTCTAACTTGTATATTTTGCTGCATGTATGTTTACATACTTGACTGTTTTGTGATGGCATAAAGACAAGGATGATGAAAGCATTCGTTATCTTCTGGAAGTTTCTTTCAAAAGATGGTGCCTTCAGTGGGGTGTTTTATCTGCCTTAAAATAACGTAAGGTGTATTATTTTGTACTGTTTCTCTCACACTCCATTGGTTTTGGTGGATTTGTTTGGCTACAGCTACGTATTCTATAATTACTGTTCCTGTATTAGGGCACTACATGGTACTTAGTTTAAAGGATTCATACCTGGATTATGTTGTCATTCCATTGGTATCACAGTTTTAAGATGTGTTTGATGCACTGAAAATGGTTAGTTTTCTTCAGTGTGTGATGTTTACTTTCAGTAAAGCAGGGTTACTCCTTATACAGGTGAAGCTGTAAATATTTAATTAAAGTTCCAATGAGAATGAGTTTGAGCACAACATTAGGTAGCAAAGAATAAAGAGAAACTGGCTTTCTCAAATAGGCTTTGAAGCAGTAATATACCATTTTTGTAGCAGTAATATGCCACACAAATTAGAGCACTCTGGAGTTGGGATTGGCTCATCCTCACTACAGTTTTGTATTTCTAGGTAAAATACGGTACAGGAGCAATCCTAGAAATAAACAGCTGTCTGTAATGCTGGAGGATTTCTTTCTGAGGAGCAATGTCACCTTTGGCTTTGGCTGTGTGCGTGTTTTTTGTCCACTGTGTCAGTTCATTTTGTGACCTCTGAATGTGTTCCCAGTCGTATTCCAGAGAACACAGTAGCAGCTGTCACATTAGGCTGGATATCCTTAGTGACAGAGAGTCAAGATAATGTCTTCTTTACTCTCATTCTATTTTAAGGTTTGCTGACAGTATTAGTCTGCATTCATGTGTGTTTTCATCAGGCCCAATTCTGAGTTAGTTCCATCCACCATGGTCACTTCGAGCCATTTGGGTATAAAAAGAAGTATACTAGGATATTTTTTCTTTCACTTTTCACACAGATTGATGTCCACTCTCAATTTGTACTGGCCTTGTGCAGGGAGAAACTGATATAATTCCAGTCCTTTTTCTCTACAGCATATTACTTACTCATTTTTGCAGTTATTATATGTTCTGCTTTATAATGCAATATCTAAACACACACACGAGATGTTAATACTGCAGTATTTCATGTCTGACTATCAAACACAAGCATTTCTTGCTTCTCAGATATGCAATCAAAAGAAATGAGGTAGCTCTGAAGCATCCGGGCACCGATTGAGTCAGAGCATGTCATTACTGTGTTTACCCTTTTATAGTTTTGAATTTAATCTTGCTTATTCTCACAAGCTTAAACAAAAAGCATCTCTGGTTAAGAAGTATGTTCTTGCCAGACATTACATTATTTAGAATAACAAAGATTTTGTTTGCTGATATCTCATGGGTGTATCTAAATGTCACCAAAGTCTTTAGGTTTTGTGGGTTTTAGGCTTTTTCCTGAAAAAAAGAAGACTTGGAAACTCAGCATTTATTTTCACAATTTTATTTTCAAACACTTCCTTACCTAGTATAGTGATACAACACATAGACGAGCTGAAGAAAGGGTATCAGGATGCCATTTTCCCTTTTATTTGTCTTTGCTGTTAGGTTAAGAAGGCAAAAGGAGAAGATGGATCCTGGTCTCAATTTCATTTATACAGGACGTTTGGATTATTGCAGTAGATTGCCTGTGAAGGACTGAGCGTCAGCCTCCTTCCCTTGCACCGGAGGGACCCTGGCTGTCTCTGCCATCTTTACCATAGGAAGAAAGCTGCTTTTTAAAGCAATGCTACAAGTTGCTCAGGCTTCCCCTCATACCCCTCTCCCCTCAGCCCCTGCCACCTCATTTACAGGACTTTTTTTTTAGCCTATAAACATGAGCAGACACCTTAGGGACCTTTGGCAGTTGCTTTCAAGTGTCTGTATATCTGACCTAGAAAGGAGAGAAGTGTTTTTCAGTGTGTGCCAGTTACAAAGTCAGAATGGTCCATATTAATTAGAATAATCTGCAGTCCTTTTAACATATGAGCCTGTGGCATCATTAAGGATTTTCATGCTTTCATTCCTAAAGGATGGATAGAGTTCAGACCTCCAGATCTTTGATTATTTTTCTCATTAGCAAGCTTCTCCATGCTATAAATTAAAGTAGAAAGAAAGATTGCCATTCCCAAGGTGCTTCATAAAATGCCTTGGAAACCTGAGCCTCAGCTGCATCCAGAAGAAAATAATACTCATGTATAAAGTCCCTCTTAACCATTTAGGTTATCAGCCCAGCTGTTTATTTATTTCCAGGCATATCAAGCATATGTGTAGTCAATCAGATGATTTTAGGGACTAAAACACTAATCGTCTTAAAACAAAACAACTTACTTGCTAAGGCCAGCTCAGCTTAAACAGTTCTCTTGCACAGAATTTCATCTTGATTTAATTAAATTGTGTGAGATCATCTCCTGTGTTAACACAGTTAAACTGGTACAGTTTGTGTATATTCATGTTTTCTTCTTCAACGGTCTGTTAAAAAGCCTTTCAGAAAATTCCCATTCACAATTTTACATTTAATCTGGAAAAAATAATGAGGCTCCAAGTTGCTATTTGAGTATCTATTTTTTTTAGGAATTTTCTTCAAATCTGTAAAATGAGAACTGCTGCCACTAGAAAGATACTAGTAAATTTCCAGATTTTTTTTTTCAAGATTTGAAACAGTCTAAGTGTCCCATATTACGTTTTTCATAAGCAGAGCATTTTGGTTTTCCATTTAAAATTATTTTTGATTCAGAAATTTTTGTTATACTTACTCTAAAAATTCAAAACCAGAATAAAATTTCTGATTTGGTCTGTTAAAAGTCAGGTAATCGGGTCGTGAAAACTTTTGACAATTTGATTGTTGATGTGAAAAATTTTTGATAACTCTCATATGGTGAGCTCTTGGTTGAAGCTAGTTGTAGCAAAAATCTCATCCCCTTCTGGAATGATTTTTCTAGCACAAAATAAATTCTATAAAGGAAGGGAAACACCAGCTTTTGTTCCAGCTAGTAGTAGTAGTAGTTACTGGATTTTAGCACTGAAGCAAAAATGAAAATTTGACAAAATCTTTCACCTTGTTCTTCAGCTCTATAATACCAGACTTAGAAATTGTAGGTGCCAGCCTTCATGTTACCTCTTTGACTCCTCTGAAAGGCTATGGATGTCTCCTCTGGATTTGACTAGTAAACGTGACTTTGTCTTTTATGCAAATGTATCCAAAATCCCTTGAAGTTTAAGAGAAAACTCCCCTTATATGCATATCCAGGGTTTCTGGGTGAAAGTGTCCTAACGAGAGCACTGTGATCCCTTTAAAGCACCTGCAAGAGCTGATAACATGTAAAACTTCTCTTGCCAAGTTCTTTCTTTACCTTTATGGTAATCTGAGTTTTATTTTGTTGCATAGACTTACTCCTGTTATAAAAACCAAGATGCAAATACTGTTTTAAAAGAAAAAAGAATTTTCAATGTTTACTGCAAGAACAAAACAACTTTTGCCTTCTCCCTCCTGAATGTGGTTTTCATTACTGCACTTTCAAAATGACGATTCATGCTATCCAGCACTTAAAGTAAGTCTCTGTCTTCATAGGCTCAACAGAAGCTTCTAATTGACCTTCTATCCTCGTAGATCCAGCCTTCTGCTCACAGTGATCTTCTTGTTAAAGCAGCATAAATTTGCAGACTAAGATTTCTGTACTTACAGCATATGAATTATGAGAATGACAAGGTTTATTAGATTGCCATTCTGTAATGTAGACCTGAATAAAAGGACAGACTTTAAATATATCAAATAAATTTAGCAGATTGGATGAATTTAACAGCTGATTTAATTAGTGGAATTCTGTGAAATGGGAATCAACAAAGTGTTGGTCCTGTGGTATGTCCTTGCAACTAAAGACATGCCAGGATTGTTCATTTTGATTTAAATGTCAATTGGATTTAATTTTTTTAAAAATACATTCACAGCAGCTTAGGCTTGATTTTAAAATAAATTACAAATATTCATGTGTTTTAACTATTGTTTGTCCATAAGTTTTTATAAATATGCCTTAAAAATTATTTTAAACTCATGCCCTTATGAGAAGAGCTTTTCTGGTTGCCAGTCAATTGAAAGATAGTGCTCTGCTCTCAGGAAGGTCATAGTTGCTCTTTTTACTGATGATGACTGAAAGTCAGAGGTGTCAGCCTGCTTGGAAGTGTAAATGCAAACCCAAGTATTTGGCTCCAAGAGTGGTGCCAAACTCCTTGTTTGCTGAATGTATTATGGTATTATATTTTATGATTAGCAGCCCAGGTCTGAACACAGGATGGTGAAGTCAAAGCATACTGCACCACAAGCATAAGTGAGTGTCTTCCTGAGAAGCACAAATCCTCCCTAACTGTTGATAGCCATCTTTCTTATAATGTGCTTCAAAAAACAAGTAGCACAAGGAAGGTATTTTCTTTTTGCCAATCCTTTTGAAGTGGAACAGATCTGCAAAACAGAGAACAGATGGCAGCAGAATAGTGGCTTAAATGCAAAGCATCAGTTGAGGCAAGTGGTACTTTTCCATATCTGAGTAGTTGTTTTGGATCTTCTTCTTGATATATTTTGTTTGGAGACATTAAGTGCACAAAAAATACCAGAAATTGAAAATTATAGTGGAGAAAATGAAGATTATAAAAAACTAAAATAAAAAGAATAAAACCAAACAGCTTATCTATACACATATGGATGTTTAAACATCTGCAGTAATTTCTCACTGAGTAGTTTCTTAGTTCAGATTCTCTAATTAATCAACAGTAAAGCAGGAGCTTTAGTGAAACTGATGCAACAAAGTTAATAGAACTCTTTATACAGTTAAGCAGTTATATAGCCTTACATTCACTCTGGCAATATTCAGTTGCTAAAAAAGAAGAGTCCGGATACATTATAGATTACATATCACAATTGCATATAATACTGGATAGTAATTTGGTGACAATATTTGTTATTGTATTTAAAAAAAGGCATTCAAATGCATCTTAAGTGTTGTATTTCTACTGGTGATTTCAAAATAGTTCTCTTGTCTCACAATTGTTATATCTAGTATTTTTTAAAATAGATGAGCTGGATGGAACCTGTTTTTCAGGTACCATGCGCATCATCCATGTGCAGGTGCCCAGTTCTTAATGTAAGCAATTCTAAATCTTTTGGAAATAGTAATGCGTTTTAAGCATAGGCATCCTCTTTGCATCAAAGTAAAAACAAGAATCCTCTTTTTTCTTAAAAAAAGAGCTCTTTTTTCTTCTTTTGCTAGTTGCATTTGAAGTGAGAATAAAAGAAAGCAAGAAGCACACTGAAACTTGCAGGCTTTCAGATAGCTTTCCCATCAATGCAGATAGCCTCTTGGCTCTTCATGGGGTGCTAGCAAGGAGATGAAAGGGAGAGCACAGAATCACACAACCAAGAGTGGCTGAGGTAGGAAAGGCACATCATGTTGTGGGTGAGTCTCTGCTTCAATTCTTGTCTCTCAGTTTAATAAGTTTAATCTATGTTAAACTATGCTCTATATTTAATCTATGTTCTGCTTGGGACTGGCCTTTGATCTCTGAAAACCTCAGACAGCTTGATCCTTGAGTTATGGCACACTCTGCCTGTATTTTAGGGTTGGGAAGGCATGACTGTTTCACACACAAAGGGTTATTTTAGGACGTTGCTGTTGCTGCAAGGGGAAATGCCTCTCAGGTTCAAAGGTACTTAGTTAGGAACACGTATGGTAATCTTGGTTCAGCAGATACTTTAGAACTCAGTACACTGTCATTGGGGTTTATCCTCATCTGGGAAGCACAACAGCAATTGGTGACAAGAGATGCCACAATATTGTGTTTGCTTTCCTCTAGTTCTGCTTGCAGGTGTGATGTTCAGTGCAGCAAAGAGAGTTCTACCCTGCAAAAGGCCCCTTGACAAAGCTGTTATTTCTGTGAACAGTCTTTTTCAAAAGCATGGATTTTCAGGCCTGGTTACTCATGACCTGAGAAGCGAAGAGAAAAAAAGAAGTCATGCAGAACACATGTTCTACAGCAACAGCAACAGATGAGGGAGGATTTGATTTTAGCTTCAGGGAAGCAGAGTCAGAACAAAGCTGCCAGCATGTTGCACACTGGTTGCATGAAAAATGTTGGATCGAGGCACTTAACAGAGCCAAGTTATACTGCAATCTAACTGTAATTCTGGATATTAAATGTCATTTTATGATGATGATTTAATAAATACGTGTCTTGGCACTGACGCCTTATGTGTTTCATATACTATCACTGAGGCCAAAGCCAAAACTGTTTAAATCAGTTGAGAAGTTCTCATAGATTCCAGATGGTTTTAGATGATGGATGCTTAAGTAATGCTTTTGGAGGTTGGGAACTTTCTAAAAGAGTTCAAATATTTTATTTTTAGTTTATTTGCTTTAGTCTTTTTCATTATTTTAATCTACATAATTTATATTGTACAATCAGAATAAAATCTTCTGGAAGTAAGGTTCCATAGGGCATGGTAACAAAGAGCAAAGTGCCTGGTTTTCCATGCTTCAGTTCAAATTCTTTACACCTCACACTTTAAATTTCTCAATGGTAGCTTAGTGACCAAGAATGAGGAAAAGGCTGAGGTCTTCAATAGTATAACCAGCTGTGCTCTAGGCATCTGGCCCCCTGAGCAGGAAGGCAGAGTCAGGGGACAGAATGAAGTCCCCTTAGTCCAAAGGGAAATGGTGTGTGACCTGCTGCTCCATCTTGACTCACATAAGATCATGGGACCTGAGGGAGCTGGCGGAAGTACTTGCTGAGCCACTCTCCATCATCTACCAGCAGTCCTGGCTCACTGGGGAGGTCCCAGAGGACTGGAGGATGGCTAATGTGACACCCATCTATGAGAAGGGCTGGAAGGAAGATCCTGGGAACAACAAAAGGGAAAAGCTATGGATGTGATCTTCCGGGACTTTAGTAAGGCCTTCCACACTGTCTCCCACAGCATTCTCCTAGAGAATCTGGCTGCCCATGGCTTAGATGAACCTGTTCTGCATGGGGTGGAAAACTGGCTGGATGGCCTGACCCAGAGAGTTGTAGTGAATGGAGTTAAATCCAGTTGGCAGCCGGTCACCAGTGGTGTTCCCCAGGGCTCAGAGCTGAAGCCTGTTCTGTTTAACGTCTTCATCAGGGATCTGGATGAGGGTGTTGAGTGCACCCTCAGTAAGTTTGCTGATGACACTAAGCTGGGTGGGTGTGCAGACCTGCTTGAGGGCAGGAAGGCTCTTCAGAGGTACCTGAACAGGCTGGATCAATGAGCCGAGGCCAATTGTATGAGGTTCAGCAAGACCAAGTGCCGAGTCCTGTACTTGGGCCACAATAACCCCATGCAATACTACAGGCTTAGGGCAGAGTGGCTGGAAGTCTGTCCAGGAGAAAAGGCCCTAGGGGTGTTAATGGACAGCTGACTGAACATGAGCCAGCAGTGTGCTCAGGTGGCCAAGAAGGCCAAAGGCATCCTGGTCTGTATCAGGAATAGTGTGACCAGGAGGACAAGGGAAGTGATTATGCCCCTGTACTCAGTGCTGGTGAGTCCACACCTTGAATACTGTGTTCAGTTCTGGGCCCTTCACTACAAGAAGGACATTCAGGTGCTGGAGCATGTCCAGAGACAGGTAACAAAGCTGGTGAAGGGTCTGGAGAACAAGTCTTATGAGCAGCAGCTGAGGGAGCTGGGTTTGTTTAGCCTGGAGAAGAGGAGGCTGAGAGGAGACATGGTCACTCTCTACAACTACGTGAAGGGGGCTTGTAGTGAGATGGGGGTTGATCTCCCAATAATGAATGGTAAGACAAGAGGAAATAGGCTCACATTGTGCCAGTGGAGGTTTAGATTGGAGATTAGGAAGAACTTTTTCACCAAGATGGTTCTTAAAACACTGGGAAAGGCTTCCCAGGCAGGTGGCAGAGTCACCATCCATAGAGATATTCAAAAGGCACATAGATGAGGTGCTGAGGGATATAGTTTAGTTTAGTGATGGGCTTGGCAGTGTGAGGTTAGTGGTTGGACTTGATCTTAAAGGTCTTTTCCAATGATAATGATTCTATGATTCCATGATTCTGTGGTTAGTACTGTCCTAAATTCAAGGGAAAAAAAAAACCCAAAAAGCACTAAAAAAAAATTACTGAGATCATAATACAGAGCAAATAGAGAATACTAAAATATGCCTATCTAAACAAAGACAACAAAAGCGTATAGTTTGAAAGACAGGTAATGAATGACATGTGTACCTTGCCTAGTTAGTGCAAGATCTAAAAGCCCTAATTTTCTTCATTCTTCTTTAGAACAATCTGTTACATGATAACAGTAACAGCTTTTCATCCTATAGTGAGCCAAGGACAGCCATTGTTGAAAGCAAGGCTATTTGTCACTATGTAGTAGACTGATACAGCAACGAGTTTTGAAACAGTATTGAGTAGTTAGTGTCTGTACTGTCTGGCTGGTGGAAACAGGCTGATCTGGCTTAGTCCTGACTCTGTTGCTCATGCATGGTGAGTTTCCAGGTACCCTACCCATGCCATGGGCACTTGCTTCAACTGCTCTGGAGGATGTTCAGCTCATATGGTCTGCAGGAGATGTGTGGAAGGACTGGAAAGTGCAAGGGAGCACTACTTTTTCCTGCGTGGTCTAATGCTCATCTCTATTCCCCAGTAAATTATTAAGGAACAATGATTTGTATCTCTTTTACATAGATCTGTGACAAAATCCATTGAATCCATCTTGAGGGACTTTCACCAACTTATGCTCTGAAAGGGTCCAGAATGGTAGCACCTCTTCCTGATTGCTGACCTACTAGTTAAGCAGTTATCCTAGGCCATGCACTTGTCTTCAGAGTCTGTAATGTTAATCCTACTGCCCCTGTCTTTGAAAGCTAATTTTAGTTTTCTTTTATGAAGAAAAAAATAAGAAAGAGGAATAGCACCTAATCCTTTTCTTCATGAACAAATCTCTGGAGAAAGAACTTATGCACTAGATTTGAAAAAGACTGGCACCGCTTTTTAACTGAGATCTGGTGGCATATCACAGTCCCACTGGGAGCTGTCCACAGGATAACAAGCATAATGTCATGTCCATCTGAACCATCAAGGAATACAATAGGCTGTATCTGCTCAGCACAAACAGATTAGATTTAATTTCCTAGTCTGGATGACAGCCCAAAGTACTCAGCATCGTCTTTGCGTTGCTAATCCTCAAAGAATGTGTTTATTTCTTTTTCAAAGTTATTGCCATGGAAACTGGCTAAATTGCAGGTCCAGATTACATCCTTACTGTTCACTCACTTTATTTTGATCTGCAGACTTTCTTCAGGTGCCAGGAAGAGGCAAAGGACAAATCAGTATTGTTACTTGAAACATAAAGTCACTCTCTGTGTTCTCCAGCCTCCACTGTGCAAGTGTAGCCACTTGCATTCTGTCTTCTAGGGCAAGAGACTTGAAAACTGAAGATCTGCTACCTGCAGCCATGTTTTCTGCAATAGCATTGCTCAGCCAAGCTTGAGAAGACAATAGAGCTAATTTCTTCCTTATCTGTTTTTCAAGCCTTTGCAAGTGTCAACATTGCATTGCAACACAATGATGCAGAGAACAATTACCCTTTGAAGCACAAATCTAGGAAGTGTTTTGCAGATGCACCAAAACTTTTGAAAACAGGTGCAATCAGGAGTCAAGCAGAATTGCTATTAAAAGTATGTATGAATGTCAAGAATGAAGAAGTCTTTCTGTCAGATTCCAGCTAATGAAGTACTTAAGGGAAGAACATGTTTCTGCTACCTGTATGGTCTGCATGTACAAATGATGGCCTGGACCGTGGTTGTTACCACTCTCACATTTTGGGGATTTAAGTGCTGTCTTGAGTGTGTGAGACCTCTAAATTTATTTTGTTTAGGCATTCAGCTGCGTACCAGGTAAAAGTGTCCTATCTTTTAACCTGGTCTAGATTCTTAGAGGTGGAATGTAGGGACTGTGCCTCTTTAGAGACCTTTTTCAAGCTCTTGTTTTTAATCAGATGATAATGGAGTTCTTTCAGTTCTCTCTGATGGAGTAGTTTTTACCCCTTGGGGAAATTTTGTATGTTTGAAAGTGGATGGAGGAGGAGAGGGAAATGAAATTAGTTATGTGTCTTTTCCTTTAAGTGTTTGGAAGACCTGGAAATGCATGTATAAGTAGTCTCTAGGCAGCTGTAAGATTAGAAAATGGTATTTACACAGTAAATCCTAATATATGGCCATGACCTTAATGATGTTACAAGAATGATTTTCCACAGATAGCATTTTTAATAGCGCATCTATAATTCATTAGTCACTGATGCTTTTGCTTTGCATCAGGCTTTCAGATCCTTGTGTCCACTTTCCACTTTACTTGAGCTATAGTCAAGTTACAAGGAAAAAAATCTGTTCTTTATTACTATATTGTTTTGTCTCTGACCCTTTTCACAGAATCGCAGAATCTTAACGGTTGGAAGGGACCTTAAAAGATCACCTAGTCCAAACTTTTGAGATATAGTTTAATTTTGGAGAAGATTTTCTGTGCCACTATAAAGTCTTTCATGCCAATACACATCACTATGGATTACAAGACATTGAGAGGAATAAATGGCCTTGCATTGCATGGGAAAGCAGCTTCACATTACAATTCTTCTTTCTTTTTGTACATCCAAGGAGTTGAGATTCACTCTCTTTCACCCTGACACAACAGAGTGCAGCACATGTCCCTGTCTGTTTCTCCAGGGAGTGAGTTGACATTGGTAATATAACGGATGAGTTTAAGTACAACAGGTAGCATAATTATGTGGCTTTAAGAGATCTATTTCTAACCTAATTCAATAACTTGTTAGTTTATATGAATGATTCATTGGCAGAGGTTGCTATTATTACAGAAAACCTTGTGTAAATTGAGCATGGCTGGTAATACAGCCGGTTTTGGCTGAATCTGGTAATACTGCGTTCTCTACATCTTCAGAAGAAATAAGGTGAGGTTTTAATTTTGAGGGCTATCATCCAGTGTGTATGCATGACTTGCTTTAGTGAAGGAGCACTTTCTTTTGCCTTCAGCTCTGCTAGTGATAGCAACACATAATCTAGTGTTCATACTAAAGGAAAAGGTGCTCAGCAGATAAACTTGTATTTGTGATTCTGTCATGGATTCTATCATTTTTCTTCCATATGGGATGTGGATTCCCAAGGGAGGAAAAATAAAATGAAGAGCCAGGGACTGAGTGGGCATGAGGTATCATGACAAGTTGCACTGTAATGCAAGGAACACTGTCTTATCAGACCACACCTCTGAAGCATTCATATGTTTGGTGACAGTCCCTTATGACAGCAGCTCGTTAAGAGTCTGTCGTAGATCTAATTTTCCTAGGTGTGTCATTTCCCTCCTTCCCATACATTTTATCTGATGGAAAAGAAGAATTTCTTTATTTGTCTCAGATGCCCCAAGAATATGTCAGAGCCAGTAGCTGTGTCATTTGTTGGTGTATGCACTATGTGGTGTTGGTGCCCAGAGCAGTTTTACAGAAGGGCTTAGCGTCAATCTCGGGAGCATGCGAAGGGATAGACTCTTCAGTGGAGTTTAAGGCAAGTGCTCAGTCCACCTTATCATAAAAACATGATTAAAATACATTGTGCCAGTAGATTTTACATTTTCTTGTGAATTCATCAGCTATTAAGGAGTTAGGAATTTTTCCGAAAAAGAAAAATAAATGTGGCATTAACCATTATCTGAAAGGAACCACAGCTTCTTCCCTTTGTTTATTAATAATATGTAATTTGAATAAGTTGCCTGCCCCATTGCAATCTGAGATACAAACCTTGGTTGACATACTGTGGCTATCCCTTGCACTTAGAGTTTGAATGTATTACATAAAGCATGTAACTAATGAGATGTGATTTTGTTCATCCTTTCAGTTAATTCTGTGTGTTCTTTTTTCCCCTCCCTTTGTGCTGCACGGCTGATTACCACCCTAGGACCTTGCAATGGGACACAGACCCCTCAGTGCTGCAGCTCCAATCTGACTCTGAACTTGGGTATATGTCAGCTCTTTTTGTTATTTGTTTATAATTTCTTTGCAAGAAGTTTGTTGAAAATGCTTCCTAGTTGAGCTGGTTTTATGAGATTTTCATTTGCTTTGTTCATTCAAAAAGACCATAATTTAAGTTTCCTTTTTCTTTTTTTCATGAGTAAGAAGCTTCAGCAAAACCATCTTTGTGGAAAAAACAACTATTTAAAGAAGCTCGTGAAAAGATTTAGCTGCTATTTCTGATGCCTGAAATACAATATAAATAACTATTTCATTACATATGAAATGTTATTATTGTGGCACTTAAACGTGCATGTAGTGTTACATTGGTCTTGTTTGTACCTGTTGATTCAGACTTTTCACTCTGAATCGTTTGCAAGGGTACTTTTCCCCAGTCCTTCCTGTCTACTGTAGTTAGGCTGTTTCCACATGCAGTAACAATTTCCCCTTTTTCCTTAGGAGCTGTATATATGCCTATAATGTGTACTTCAATATGACCATAGTCAAAGAGTAATTGGCATCTTAGTTGAGTTCAAGCCAACCAAACAATTTTTTAAAATTGTAGTAGAACTAACATGAGTGTTTTCTAGTTTGAGATGGAACTTCTCTACCCCGAGCAACTGAAAAAATTAGTGAATTTAAAACATTTAGAAATGCCTGCCTGTGGAGATATTTAGGATAATCCATTCTTCTAAAAAGGGTGGGTGGCAGTCCCTAAAGTTCTTCAGAACTTGAGTCACAGGAAAAACCAAATTCCTATGCTGAAGAAATTGCTCTACCTATGAAATTATTGGTTTGCTTGTCAGAGTCTCCAGACAAGTGTTTTACATTTTTACTAGTTCATGTGAAATTCACTCACCATTCTGTAAGAACAACAATTTCCCTTTAACTACTGTTTGACAGTGCTCCCAGCAGTTAGAGCTATTCACCAGGAAAGATCAGGAGGAGTGGAAAGTATCCAGAAAGCTTTCTAAATAGGGTTTGTCTACATCCAAAACTGCTAGGAATGTTTGTAATTTCCAGGTGAGTGGGGCTGCGAGTAGATCCAGCTTCTGCAGCTTTACCTGCACTGTTCCAAAAAGAGGCTTTTGAGCTTTTTTAATACAAAGAAACCTTTTAGAAATCTCATCTGCTTTTTTCCAGAAGTTCGGCTTAAAAGATGAGCACTCCCAGGAGGAAGGTTCCTCAAACAGCTATGCAAGACAAATTGTTTTATTTGACTCATGAAAAGATAACCCTGTGTGTAGCCACAAGACTTCAGTCTTTTATGAGCAGTCAGTGTAAACGCAGAAAAACAGCACACCAAAGAGTAAATCTACAGGTATACTCTGTAATGGAAGTCCTGTCCCTTTTGAAAGAAAACTGTCTTCAAAACCAGGGCAGAGTCAGAGAGAGAACTATACTGTTGTCCTGAGACTAAATAAAAAATACAAAACAAAACAACCCCAACCAAACCAAAATGTGCAAAAGAAATCTGCAGTCATCAATTAAATGATGCAGGTAGCAAAACTCTTCTAGGAGATATATCTTTCTCCTCTCACCTAGAGACAGAGGACACAATGCATGGACTTTAACTGTCTTCCTATTGACATCGCATAGGCAGTTTGAAAAGGAATCCTTCAAAGCTTATGTGCTCTCTAAGATGAATATTCAGCAAACTGTAAATTATAGGACTTACGAGCACTTCAGATGAAAAATGGGGATAGGAAAGCATTCGACAGTTTAGTGCTGCCCTAAAAGTAGAGACTAGAACATTACTAGACCAAATTTGGGGGAATCCAGACACTGAAAGGATGCTCCAGTTGTCCCTCAGTGCTTGAGACCAAGGGCTAGGCCAACTTTTAGTTACACAAGAATTATATGTTGATTAACAAGGGCAAAAAAAGAAAAGAACGAAAACCACAATCCTTCAGATGAAGAAAGAACTTCCTGTCTTTAACAGTAATTACCAGGACACGGGTGAGACTCAACATTTGTACAGGCATCAGCAATTCCTAAATTAGAAATGATTCAGGTGAAAAATTCTATTGCCTCAGCACAGTACTCTGGGAGGTATCTCACTTCTTAATTACTAATCTACAAAGAGGCTAACCCAACTAGTAGTTAAATCTAGGTCTCTGTTAGGAGCCAGGTTCCCATACTTGCACAGCTGAGGTGGTATTGAGTGACCTCGTGAGACTGTTAGAATTAGGCGAGGTTCTAATTAAACCTAGATTAGACACATAATTAATTAGAGATTATAGTTAAATGAAAACACTGTCAAGAAGCTCTTTCAATGCAGAAGGCTTAAGAATCTCAGAAAATGGAACCAGTAGACTAGGACAGCAGGGGAGCCATGACATAGGAAAGTGTAACTGATCAAGTAGGCAACAAAGATTGCACATCTGGTGCTGAAGGAAGGAAAAGCACATGAAATTTTTCTGGGGTGAGATACTAATTAAAGCTTGAGCTTGAATTCACACAAACCCTCAGTTAAAGCAGGTACAAAAATGTAATGCTACCAAAACTTTTGTTAGCTGAAGTGTATCACAAGCTGTTGAAGATTTTCTGATCTCAGTAATGGTGTAGAAGTTTTTCTGTAGCATTTTCAGACAACTGTAGCTTTTGTTCATATTGTCAAAGTCACAGATGATTGTAAGAAGGGAAACTTGTTATTTTTTCCTTTTTGAAAAGAAGAAAGACTCAGAGCTGTAACAACTATTTCTACTCTAGTGGTTTGTAACGTGATACAGCTGATTCATACTGATTACCTGCTGAATCTAATTGCATTCAGCTTAATAACAACTCAACCAGTAAAATAGTTTAGAAAAATATATAGCTGATGTAGCACTAACCACCTGAAGAGTTTGTAGGTGTCATCCAATAATGACAGTTTCCTTTTGAGACTTCCATTCGCTTTCAGACATCAGTGTTAATTGAATACCTAGACGACTGTAAATTAATTACATAAAAAACCTTTTGACCTCTGTTCTTCTAACAATCTGGAAAATTGAGAGGATATGGTCAATGTGTACAAATTTTCTACTTTTCCAAGTTGCTCTCTCTAATGATTTGGCAGCTAAAATATTGTGTTCGTAAATTTATTTCCCATAAACATGTAAGCATGCTTGCACTTGTTGATCTAGGCAACTGGACTTATTTGATTTGTTTATTAAGTTCATATTCTTTTCCCTAATGAAAGTTGGTATTTTTTCTAATAAAACACTTACAGGTAACAATTTTTTTATTTGTCCCTCTCTACAGACAGTCAAATAATACTCAGGAAATAAACTGATTTTTTTTTCCTCTCACTATTGAGTGAACTGTGTATGACTAAGTGTTCATGACCATCTTCAGCTGTCTCTCTTCTTTTTCCCTTATCCATTTATATTTAGTTGGCTTTGCTAATTTACTTCACATCGTTTATTTAAAGTAAGGGAAATAGTAGATGAAGGAGGCTATTCTTGCCCTGTTCCAGCTGTGTTTCAGAGCTCCCATCAACCATTGCATTACAACTCTGCTAACCATGACCCTACATCAATAATGACTCCAGAAGAAGGGAGAGTCTCTTCCTTTATGGAAGTTACCTACCTTACCAATTAAAGACTATTATTGGTCTCAGGTGAAGATCTGATGCTGCACTGCAGTTTACATGCACTGTGCTCTTTCCAGTATGGTATATCTCTGGCTGATTAACTCTTCTGAGCAGGCAGACTGTTGTAGTAATGACTGTATGAATGAGAATTGTGTTGCATGTTACGAGGGACATAAACAGGTGATTTCTGTCTCCCATTTACAGTCACTCTCACAGCGTGATCTAGAGGTTCAGTAACTGCACTTTATTATGGTAAATGATTCTCAAGTTATTTTTTGGCTGCAATTGGGCACTTCTTATGCAGAGTGTATTGTGTTTCATCTTATAAAACACTGAGGTATTTTTTTATCCTGTTCATAAAAGCAAATGCTCTCATTCCTGCTACTGCTTTACATTTAACATGACTAATCTTTTGATGTTGTATATTCCATCTTAGACGCAGACTGCACAAACTAGGGGTGTCAAAGATTACCCAGGTTGATTTCTTACCTCGAGAGGTAGTATCGTACTCCAAGGAGACACAGACACCTCTTGCCACACATCAATCTGAAGGTAAGATTTAATTTTTTTTAATTAAAAAAACCATTTTCATAGAAAACAAGTATTTGAGTAAGAGTTAAAGAATATTAAAAAAATAATAGTGAATCGTAATATAGTTGCTTATCACATATTTTCTGCAAGCCAGGTATTGTTTATGTGATTAATGGCTGTTCTGGTGAGAATAATTAATGACTTTAAATTCAGATGCAACGAAACTACTTCTGCCTTATAATGGGTTGTATTTAGATAGCAGTTTAGTGAGAACATATTTTGTAATAAATAATTATGAATATAATTAAAAGACCACTTTATTCCATTTTTCTTGCTTTCTCAATGAAGTTATTAATTCTGTGCTTTGTAAATAGGCAGTGATGGCAAGTTGCCCTCAGGTATTTGGTCACTGAAACTGAGTCTCCCTCAAGTAGGTGAATCTTAGGATAAATTACAGTTTAGCTCCATGTGCTGAAGAAAGCAAGCTTATATAAGATGTGGACAGTCCTGCTTTCTCTCTGCTGACGGATATATTATCTGTACTTATGGAGATGTTTGTTAGCTGCTTGGCTTTCATGTTGATAAGTAAAAGTGTGGAGTAGTTAGTTGGGAAGTGCTGATCTGTCTGTTCCTTAGACTACATGCTTGCCAGTTTTGTACTGCAGAATACTGATTGCAAGTCAATTGAAACCTTTTAAATTCAATGTAAAACTCTACATTAGCTGAATGTATACACACTCCAAACTCCAAATAGAAGAAGATTCCAGTAGTTTGCAAAAAGTATGCAACTAAATGTGTGTAAATATAAGTTGCTGTCAGGGAAGATACAATGATAAACATAGCCAGTTTATTCTCTTCAGCTGGGTTAATAGGTCTGTCTTTAAGAAACCAGAAATGAAAACTACTGATGCTCATATTCTACATTCCCAGACGACAAGTTTATCCTAGTCATCTGGTGTATGAAGTAGTGCCCTCAAACACAGCCAGCCTTGTTGCTTGGATGCTGCTTCTTGAGCAGCATGTCTTGACAACTTTGCATTCTCAGAGGGAGAGGCTGCCTCAGCAACCTTTCTAGTCAATCTAGCTCGTCTCTGCTAATCTCTGAGGGGTGCTGAAACCTCTAGAAAATGGGATATGCACCTGAGGACTTGGCTTCCTGGCTTGAGATCAGTAGGTGCTCAACCTGGGGGCATTATCATGGAGTCATTATTACATCAGAGAGAACAGATACACTTCCACCCTGGCATAGGGCCTTTATCCAATGCAACAGTTCCATGGATATGGAGACTTGAAGACATGGCTCTCAGGCCTGCAACTTCTACACTCATTAGCTGACATGCCTATCTGAACAGGCCAACCTCTCTTGAGGAAGCAACTTCTTAAAAGAACTTCTTGCTTTTTGTGTGAGAAGCTCTTCGGCTATTGCAAAATCCTTTTCTTGGGTAGATGAGAGAACAGTCTTCTACCCTTCAAAACAAACCCAACAGTGTGCTGCTGTGGAGCTTGTCAATCAGGACAGCAATCACAGAGGGCAAGGTGGCTTGTTTTGGCTCTCCCGATACAGAAGAAGCTCTTGTTCCTCACTTGTGTGAGAGAAGACAAGTGCAAACATAAAAGGCATGGACTCCAAACTACCTAGCCCGAACCTGTGATAGGAAAAGTCAAATGGTGATGAATGGTTTTGGTGACAGGATTTATTATCTTTATTCTCTGTGTCATCACAGTCAAAGAAAAAACATCAATGAAAGCAATGTTTTAACATTTAAACACAGAGAAAATATCCCCCAATCACTTCCCTCAGATATGTGTGAAAGTTTAACTTAAATCCTTTCCAATCTGCTGCTAGAGAATTCTCTGCATGTAACTTGGACTCAAATATGGCCCTGCATTAGTAAATGAGAGTCAGGAAAGTGTGGTTATTCCAAATAACCAATTATTATTATTCCAATAATAATGAAAAGGTTTTTAATTAGAAGTTCTGTAGGGGGTAAATAAACTATGGGATTTTGGACTCCTTGGTCTGACAGAACTGACTTCTTAGGTTTTTAGTCTCCCAAGCCTCTTTATTCTGAGCCCTTAATGCTTTTACTCTAAATGTGAACAGCAAACAAAGGGTAATTCCTCAGGAGAGAAGTTTTTTAGGAAAAGTCTCTATGCTGTCCCTATGCATTCACCTGGTAAAATACAGCCATTATCTTCTCAAGATAAATTGTTCAGCCATTACTATGATTATGTGCTGTTATTCAATATCAGAAGCCTTGGAGTTTGAGAAAAGAAACCCCGTATTTACTTAGATGAGTCTGACTTCAGCTTTCAGAATTCACTTTTTGTCTCTTTGCCTGAGACGGTGGAAATATCAAAATGCAGAATTTTGGGGTGAGATTGTCACACATTTGCTTCTGGTTTGGAAGGCATCTAATGAAGGATACATTTGGTAGGAAGTATCTTTCCTGTACAAAGGGGACTTTGAGTTCATTCAAAGTTCTGCAGCTTTTTTGAGACGTCAATATCGGGTTTTCTCCACGTTGCTTCTCTAGAAAGAAATAAATTATGGGGTGTCATAGACCTACTGCTGTTCTGGAGCTCAGTTGATTTAGGCCATTCTGGTAATGGCTATTCCCAACCAAACCTTAAAACTGGTAAAGGAACACTTCATTTTAAGTGTGGTATGATGCCAGAGAGCCAGATGAGCTATGAGTTCTGAGCCTGAAGTCTCAGCTTGTCAGCTGCTAATTTTAGAAGAAATAATGTAGCATTATTCTTCACTGTATAAAAACAGATTAACTGCTCTTTTCAGAACAAGTAATTCACTTTATTTCAGAGAAATAATGACATGTCATTTCCCCCACCCACTCTTATTATTTAGGGAGATGTGTATATGCATCATTCAACCCTTTCATCACAAGTACCAAATTCTTTTGCTTTATTTAGGTCACAGTAGGCTTCAGCCTTTTCTTTTCTTCCATGTAGGATGTCTTCACAACCACCCAGATTTTGGCTCTGGAGCCTGAGAAATAAAAATGCTCTTTTCCTCTCCTCCTCCTAAAACTGGACTTGAGTTTAGGTATTTGTAGGCATTGAGACACATTTCGTTTGTGCTGCTTTTTGCATTCTGGAGTTGATTAAGGCCTAGACTAAGCCAAATGTTTTCTGAGAGGTCTCTGGGACACATTCCTTCACTGTAGATACTCTCACGTTGCCCTGGAATGGAGCCCCATTTAGACTTCAATGGCTGGACCCTCAAAAGCACTGCAAAACTGCCGTTTGCTGAGGGCATACTGAGGAGAAAGCAGCAACAGAAAACCCATGGCCTGATCTCTACTTAGGATGAATGCCTCACTGCTGTACAGCAGAAGAAGGAGGTCTGTATGTCTACCTGCAAAAACAGCCTACATATTCAAGTTCTCTTGGGTGCCTGCCTCAGCTCCAGCTTACTCTTCTGTTCTCTAATGGGCTATGAGGTAAAATCTCAGTGAGGAAAACATCACACTGTCTGTGCACTCTGAAGGGGGATATTCCTCTCATCTGGTTCCCCTCAAAAACAGGGCGCAGCAAGATGGTGAAGGTCTGTGAACTCTCTGGCTTTGCTAGCTAGCGTCAGAAGCGTTATTCCTCTTTCATGAAGTAGAAACTACTGTGCATTGATAAAATAAGATGTTCTCACTTAGTCTGAAATGCATTTTTGGAAAAGCAAATCCCATATACAGGGGAAAAGATCTGACTTCTAGAACAATGCAGGTTCTATGTACGTCAGCTGTTTATCATCTTCAACAGATGGTAGTTCATGTGGGCCAAATGGATACGTTACCATACTCACTTCCTGAGCAGGATAACCTCATCATACGTCACAAATGTTTGCCCAGCTCTGGCAAAGAAAGCGATTCAGGCTCATGCTCCATCTGTTGTCTTCTGTATTCACACGGTGAGGGTATTTTGGCTATTAGGGAAAGAGGGAAAAAAATTAGCTCTCGATTCCATTTGTAAGTAAGACTGGAGTGCAGTAGCAAAACACAGGTGAAACTTCAGAGGCTGTATAGGGTCCTGCATCTCTTTGACACTGTAATTTTCTGAAGTAATGCTCCTGAAAGTTATCTTTTTTACAGCAGTAAGGGAGGACAGAGGAATTCTGCTCACAGTCTAAGGCTCATGCCACCAAGACACATGAATTCAGGTATCTGCATGTGGTACCAAATGTGACTACTGTAGGGTGAACCAAGCACTCCCTAGGTGCCATTGACAGCATGGACTAGCAGGGCCCTTCACATGGCATACTAATGTAGATTTCTCATTGAGTAAACTGTGCATGACTTAGTGTCATACACTGACATCGTGTGAGGGCTGTGTCCTGCTTTGAGTTTTGGTAATCATGTCAGGAGTTACCTGTGACAGGGACTGATAAGCCTCAATGCCATGGAAAAAATCAGGCCTTGGGAAGTTCCATGATAAAATCGGTAGATAAAGTTATTTTTACTTGGATTGTTAGGGGCTGTGACATCCAGGCTTAATCAGTGTGAAGCTCTGGCTCTGTCTGTGCTGTAAAAGTATGTGTGCAGCAGATCTGTAGCACAGCAAATGCTGCACCAGGCCTGCTGTGTCTTCCTGTGTCTTACTGTAGCTCAGCTCTAGCTTTGTGAATGTGTGCTGTACTTAAGAAAAGCCGGTTCCGGAACTAAGCAAGAGAGTACATGAGCATTTCTATGCCCAATTGGTCTTTAGCTCACAGATCAGAAGGTAGGGTTGACTTAAAGAGCTTAGTTTGGCTTTTCCCTTCCAGAGAATCTTAGAGCTCAGTTCCAGTCTGAGTACAGCAACACAAGCCTGGACCCAGGAACAGCTTTGTAGCCCTCATTCAGTGGGAAATGCATTTTTATGCATGCAGCGTGTCAGGACATGATCTCTGTCATGGAGAGGCATCGGATGTAACTGGGCGAAAGCAGAGACCCTCTGTTGTAAACAAAACATGGTGTTCTGCAGAGCAGAACTGGGATAGAAATCACTACTGAAAAGAGGAGACAACCTGAAGATGAATCAGTGTTAAAGCAGAAGTTCTGTTTTCAGAGAGACAAGCCTTAGTATTAGTCCTAATGGATGCTAATTTGTAAGAAGTATTATGGTCTATCCCAGGCAGTGTCATGTATCACTGAGTGTTTTTAGTTAGCTGTAAAAATCTAGTTTGCCTTTTCTCCTCAGACCTCAGTCCATCAGAGTCTTACAGTGGATCCCAATAGCTGGCATAAACACCCTCACTGAAGACCACTTTGGTTAAATCAACAAAGCTCGATTTGTACTCCTGTACCAGACCGTATGAGATTGGATGGGCCTAGAATGAAGCGTCTCGAAGATCTGAGGCACTGCCGCGTATAGAGGTTTACAGTCACCCCCCTTAATGCCTGTCACGCCTGCATCCTTTTCTCAAGCGCGAGGTTTCAAGGCCGCGAGTGCTGGCGGTTTGGGGGTTACGTCGCGCAGAGGGAGCGTGCACAGGCTTTCGGGCAGCGCCCTCTGGTGGTGACGCGGTGGAGCGGCGCCTGAGCGGGGCGGGCGGGGGGAGGAGGGATGTTGGTGGGACCCCCAGGAGAACACTCACCCACTCTTTTGTCTGGGGCAAGAAATCTACTTAATAGAAGATGCTCCGGTCGTATGACTGAAAAGCTGCATGAATGTTAGTGCTGGTGAAAGAAGTGTGAGAAGAGAGGGAGTTATTACAGAAAAAGTTGGGGGGGGAAGGATATTATCTAGAAATGTTTAAAAAAAAAAGGCGTAAGAGTACAGTAATAAGTATTATGAAAAAAAATCCAGGGAAATAATACACTAGTGAAATCATCTGCCATCCCTTGGTTTTGCCAATCCCTTCTTGAAGTGTAATCGGTAAATATAGTTTGATAAAATGCATATTCTCCAGGATAGCTGCATCAGGCAGGTACCAGGTGTGCCGGGTCTGTGTTCCACTTCTAGCAAGCTACAGACATTAGATGTGTCCTGCTAAAGGCTTTCTTCACCAGCTGGCTCAAGTTAATTTTATGTAGTACAGAATTAGGATAAGGGCTCCACTTTGGAAAATGTGTTTCCATGGATTTTGTTGTGCAGAATAATGTATATGACACTAATAAAGTTATCTTCTGGGAGGAAGAATGAAGAGGCTGTAGTCTGTGGCCAGGCATAGTCTGGTGTTTGAGGTCAGGAGGAGACATCAAATGTCTCATCTCCTGAAACACGTGGCACACATAAGCTAAGATAGGATTTCTGTAAGACAGTTCCACTGTTTCTAAAAGGTGGTGCGTTAACATCCACAGTCTACCAGTATATTTATCAGTGATAATTGCTGCAGTGTTTGCTTCCATCCCCTTTCTCTCCTTCAAGGTCTTCTCTAAAGACTTCTGGAGAAGAGTTTTTCTTAGGATGGTTTTCAGATAGTTTTGAGCAGGCTACTCTATCCTAGAATAAAACAAAAGATGTAGTCAGCCTCCTTGTGCAGAACCCAGTCTGCTGCTTTAGTTGCAGGGGGGAATATATGATTGAATTACATCCTGGTACATCTGGTGTCACTTGGTGGAAAACAAGAGCTCTGATGTTAGCAACCTTGACCTCAAGTTCCTTTAACTAGCTGCAAGTCATCTCACAGTGCCTTTGCCAGTCTTTTGTGTCCTGACATCTGAAACTTGCAGTGATCCTTGCAGAATTCAGGGAGAAGCCCTGTAACAGCTGTATGCAAATTGAATCCTTTGTTGGTTGGAAATGAAAACCTTCCTCTAAGTCCTCTGGAGAGGATCCTGGCCATACTTTACACATGAACAACTGGTGATTTGCTATGTGTTCCCCTCAAGCAACCAAACAGTTCTAAACTTATTTGCAATTGTATGACTATCCGTGTGTTACAACTGAGCTTTAACATGAGAACAGAATGAAACTGTTACACTAATGAAGGCACCGTTTTTTCTCAGGTTAACAGTCAGTGAAAAGATAGTGGCCAATTTTTCTCTGTTTATAGTTTTCACATATTCCTAGTTCTCACTTTACCTTATGTATTATTTCAGTAGTATTTGAATATACTATAAATTAACAATGTGTTTTAAATATTACAGTGCTCCAATTAGAAGTTATAGATATAAAAATGTAAAAAGAGGGAAAGCTGGGTTAATGGTGCTTTCAAAAGAACAATGAAGACATAGCTTTCTGTTTTCTTCAGAAACAAAGCATGTTTTTTTCCTACCATCCCTGTAATTCCATCTTTAGCCTAAATGGATGATCTCTATTCAGTATACACAAGAAAACTCAGCACCTTCTGTTGCATGTTTAGTAACCTTTGGCAAACTCTGGCTTTGTAACATGGACCAATCTCTACTGGAATTAAGACAATATTTTTTTTTTAAAGTGCATTGTAGAAGTAGCAGTTATTAATCCTCAGTGCTCTAATTAGCACCTAATCTTTCTAATCCCGTAAGTAGATACCAAATCAGGGCTGAAATAGACACAGGCCATAACATGGAAAGCCCTTCGTTAGTAGTGTTAGAAAGATGTAGAGAAAAAAATAACATTGCTCTGTTATTTCATACTTCTCAATTTGTTTCTTGGCACTTGCAACTCAAAGGAAGGAAAAAGAATCACATGCCAAAATTCTCTCTTCTTTTTTAACTCATGCTGCTAATGTACTGGGTCAAGAATTATGCAGCTGAAAATTCTCCTGTTCATCCCATCTCTATGTTCAGTTCTATAGCTGAGCCACAGCTTAAGAAGCTAGCCAACTGTGCCTTTCTATAGTCTTCTTTAATTGGCTTATTTCCATAGGAGAGGCCTTGCCCTCAGGCTAACTGGAAAGGGAGCCAGGAAACTGGACTGGGTAGAATGGAGAGAGTCTGCCCCACCCCGCTATATTATCTGCTATAAAGATGAACAGGGATGCACCTCAAGCTGGGTCTTCGTTCACCAAGTATATCTTCACAGCCTAACCCGAGCACCTCCAAGAGCTGCTCCCAAGAGTGTGTAAAGCCGTGCTGTGTTTTTTGTAATGATAAATTGTAGATATCATCTGAAGTACTTGAAAATCTCTCCTTCAAAATCAGTATAGCTGGATCCTTTCCAGAAAATCCTTTTGCTTGCTCACACACACACTAAGAGTTAATGATGAAAACTGAAGAGAGGATCATTAAAAGAAACTTTTAATGAAATGGATATGTCAGTGAAGTAAAAGTCTCAGTGTGAATTTGCACTGGCAACTATGAATAGAAGATGGAATTCTCTTTTGCTGCAGTACAATAGACTGTCTCCACAAATAAAGTCACTTTTCAGCCAGACCCTGGCTGCCACTTACCCATCTATCTTATTTAAAATAAACTTTGTATAAATTTGCTCTGAGCCACAATTAATTTAGATGTATGTCCTAGCCATAAACTTTCACAATAGTACTCTATCTTCCTGCAAGTTAATACCTTATTTGAGGCCCACAGAAAGTGAGAATATACTTTTTATTTTTTAAAAATGTGTTGTACTTGAGCCATGAAGATTTGTGCTTATTTTACGCCCATAATTGCATGCTGTTGCTGTGGATGCTGTTCTTGTTTTGTTGTTTTTTTTTCACCTTACCCTGTTTGCCTTATAAAGTCTGCCACATCAGAACTCAAAATGGGCCCAGCTTCTCTTGACACAAGCAGATCCCTGTACTTAGGAATAACCTTACTGGTTTCAGTAGCAGCTACTGGGTCTTGAAAACTCTTTCAGATCTCACTGCGTGGTTTAGAGATTAACTTTTTCTGAAGATCTGGCCCCAGCTGTGGAGCTGAAGAATGTTTGAAATTTTGGCCCTTAATCATGGCTGCTTCATATTCTGTTTCTTGTCATCTCCAGCCAGACATTTAGATCTTACTCTCCTCCTAGGCACTAGTTACTCAGCAACAGCATGGTCCAAACAACCACTCATCTGCCATGAAACACAGAAAGCAGTGATGATTTTGCATGTGATGTGTGAAGAACTCTCTGTGCATTGATGCTGTAAAACAGATAATGTACAGGTTGAAAACACAGCTCAAACCAACCTTCTGGAGTGGTTTCAAAATTGTCTTGACCTGTTGTCTTCACAAATAGAAGCTAGGGGACATGTATGTTGTAGTGGGTTGACTTGCCCTCCTAGCCAGTCTCTCACTCCATGAACAGGAGAGGGGAGAGAATAAGATGATAAAGCTCATGGGTTGAAATAAGGATGGAGAAGCATTTAACCAGTTATCATCATGGACAAAACAGACTTGTCTTGGGAAAATTAAGTCAGTTTATTGCCAATTAAAACAGATTTGGATAGTGAGAAACAAACATAAAGTTGGAATAATACCTTTCCTCCTCTCTCTTTTCAACTTCATTCCTTCATTCCCATCTCTTCTACTTCCTCTCTCCCCTGAACAGCCCAGGGGGATGGGCATGAGATGCTGTGATCAGTCCATAGCAGTATTCTCTGCCACTCCTTCCACCTCGCACTTTGCCTGCTGCCATGTGGGTTTTCCCCACAGGCTACAGTCTTTCAGCACAAACCTGCTTCAGCATGGGCTTTCAATGGACCACAGTTCCTTCATGAAAAATCTACATGCTCCAATGTGGATATCTGCTCTGGCATGGTCCTCTCTTTGGGATGCAGGGGAATAACTGCTCCACCATGGTGACACAGCCTGCAGGAAAATATCTGCTCTGACCCCTGGAGCACCTGCCAGGTAGTGTTTTGCCCTTGTTAAAATATATTTTCCTTGAGACACTACCAGTATGGCTGAGGGTCTCAGATGTGTCCTGCAGTGGGTCTGCTATTGAAATGCCTGTGTCTGGCAGAGGGCAGTCTCTGATCTCTTCCTATGGAAGCCATGCCTGCAGCTCTCCCCAGACCTTGCCATCTACACCTGATACATGTGTGTATTTAGAAAAATGGATAGCTTAGTAGCCAAAAATGTAGAAGTTTCTTATGTGATGTGCCTGGGATCAAGTCTTTGCCTAATAGATAGATACTTTTAACCAGTAAAGTGTAGGTTGATCTGGGATAAGCTGTTTGTTGAACCAGGCACCAGGGGCGTAGTATTCGATATTCTAGCTGAATATTCATTATCATCAAGGCACAGATTTGATTCTGTACATCTAGAGCAGCCATCCTCTCTTACCTTGGCATTTATGGATCTGAGACAGTATTTTAAGGTTATTGGCTAATATGGGTCCTTGTTGTGTTTTCTGGTGATAGAAATTTTGGTGATAGATTTGTTACCTTGGAGGAGATCCATTACCAAGGATACTGGGAAGTAGTAGACGCTTGCCTAGACCAGAGGTGGGAGGTTGGTTCTTGTGAGGATCACAGTGTACTGTGGTAGCTATCTCAGCATCTTATATAATGAGACAGCACATGCTCTTCTTGCATGCATTTTACAGGCTTCTTACCTGTGAGTGTGGGATTCATGTGAAGGGATGTTTGAATCCAGAAAAACTGAACCCAACACAGCCTCGTGGTACATGCTTACAGATCAGACTGATGAGGAATACGTGTCTCTTCTTATCTGCATTTTACTCTTTGCTAGATTGGATAATGTGAAAACCTTGGGTTGAGGGCTGTTGATTTCCAAACAGATGTTTGCATACATTTCAAGGATGTAAGAGTTGTTGTTTAAGCTAAGATACAATAAATTTACATCTGAATCTTAGCTGTGCAGTCATAAGAAAGTGTCCAGTGAATGAAGTGAGCTAGCATTTTCCAAGAAGGCCTTGGTCAGAGTTAAAGTTGAGTGTGCATACCTGAAGATATTATTTGCTAGGGAGATATCTGTCCTGTGATTCCTAGGTTATGACATTATGGAGGCAGAAAGTGAACAGGAGATGAAACTGGTCTCCCTTTTCTCTTTTTGTCTCTCTAGTGTATGGACTAGAGACTCTGTTAAAAAGTTGTAAATATATTTGTATAGTTATTTAAATATTTATCTACAGGTGTAGCTATAGATACAATGTTTAGATCATATATTATATCTGTAGCTGTACAGATGCTTGTAGATACATGTATAAAGCAGACCACTGCAAGATCTCACCACCTGGCAAGTGATAGCATTGGTGATGGAGCAATGGAGTGAATGTCTGGAGTCCTATCTTTGTTACAATCGATATGTGCAATTCACAAATTGAGTTCCATTCACCACGGAGACTCTTCATTTACCCATAGTGGAGACCACTAACAGTTTAAACATGATCTAAGTGAACTCATAGCAGCTAAATTTACTGGGATTTATTTTCTGTCACAGAGCCACCTGATCTGGCAGCATGACTTATGCTCGTACCCAAGATAACTAGTTGCATCCTTGTTGAGATACTTTAATACTTCACCTTAATGATGTGCAGAAGTAGCTTTACCTTGGGGAGCATAGACTATTTATGGAGACTTTATATGGTCAAAAGAGTGGGACAGACCTTCCCACAAGCCAATTAACCCTACCTATTGTGTTTATCACCTTCTATTTGTGCCTTTCTTCATTGCCTACAGGACTTTGCCAATGTATTTCAATTATAAGCCTCATTTTTAGATAATTCCCACTATTTTGTGATGGGGAATATGTTCAAACACACACTATTTTTCTGTCGATGCCTGAAACAATTCTGCGACTATTGTTAGTGCTTTTTCTTTTATTCAATGGAGTGGTTTTGCCTGGGCCAGGTTTTAGTAGTGGGGGGCTACAGGGGTGTCTTCTTTAAACAAAATGCTTCCAGAAGCTTCCCCTGTAGCTGATAGGGCCAGTGCCAGTCAATTCTAAGATGGACCCGCAGCTGACCCAGGCCTGGCCAATTAGTGACTGAGGTAATGCCTCTGTGAATAATGTATTTGAGAAGGAGAAGAAGTTGCTGCACAGTTGCTAAATTGCAGCAGCAACAGGGAGTGAGAGTGTAAAAACATCTCTGCAGACACCAAAGTCAGTGGAGAAAGAGGGAAGGAGGGTGCTTAGGCTCTGGAAGAAAGACTCCCCTGTGATATGTGGTGAGGATTATGGTGAGGCAGCTGTGCCCCTGCACTCCATGGAGGCCACCAGGGAACAGAGACCCACTTGCAGCCCGTGGAGGACCCCACACCAGAGCAGGTGGATGCCTGAAGGAGGCTCTGACTCCATGAGAAGATCACCCTGGAGCAAGTTCCTGGCAGGACCTGGGAGTCTGTGGGGAGAGAGGAGCCCATGCCAGGGCAGATTTGCTGTCAGGACTTGTGATCCTGTGAGGGACTCAGACTGGAGCAGTCTGTCCCTAAAGGACTGTTCTCCCGGTGAGTGACCCACGTTGGAGCAGGGTGTGAGGAGCTGCCTCTGTGGGAGGCCTAATGCTGGAGCAGTTCATGAGGAGCTGCAGCCCATGTGAAGGACTCACCTTGAGAAGTTCATAAGGGACTATCCCCCATGGGAGGGACCCCACACTGCAGCAGTGGGAACCGTGAGAAGGCTTCCCCCTGAGAGGAAGCAGCAGCAGTCCATCTGTAATGAACTGACGGCAACCCCCATCCCCCTTCCTTGAGCTGCTGGGGGGGTAAAGGTGAAGACACTTGGGAAGAGGGAGGGGTGGGGGCAGGTGTCTTAAGATTAATTTTTCTTTCTCATTTCCCTGCTCTGTTTTGATTGTTCATTAGTAAATCAAACCACTTCTTCCCAAGTTGAGCCTGTCTTGTATGTGACACCAATAGCTGAAGTAATCTGTCCTTAACTCACGAACCTCACTATATTTCTCTCTCCTCTGTCCAGTTTAGGAGGGGGGAGTGTTAGAACGACTTGATGGGCATCTGGAACCCAACCAGGGCTAAAACCACTACATCCAGCACATTCACCATTGAGCTATTCTGTTTTGAAGTTGTTGGTTGTGTCTGTGTGAATGCAAAGTGAAAAAGCAGACATCTTTTTTTTCCTCTGAGACCTGTGTAATGGAGGACAGCACTTATATAGCTGATATTTAAAGGCAACAGGACAGGAAAAAAATTAGAAAAATTACTTTGCTCTTTTGTTTCTTCAGTTATGTAGTGCTTTCACACTGGTCAGAAGACTTTATTGTGTAGAGTCAATAATACACTCTATGTGCTAACATGGATTTTGATCCACCAAGCTGATTTTTGTATTGTGTAGTTGCTCAAATGCATGTTTCTGTCACATTTTGCTCAAGGCATATGCTTCACAGTAAAGACAGAACTAAAGCTCATCAAATTCCTTGCACTGCAGAGCACTGAGTATCAAGTGAATACAGACTAAAATTTATGGCACCATGACTACAAAATGGATAAACTCACAAGTCAGTCTGCTGAAGCATAGGATGGGGAATATACACTTTTATCTGCTCTTTCCCCACTTATCACATAGGTTGTGAGACTCTTCATCTGTCTTGTAGTATTTCTTGTATCAGAGCATCTTGATGAAATATGAAAAATGAATAACCAACCCATATGTGATACCCTTGGAGTGAATATGTTTCCAGACCTAATTACTGAATTAGTTAGTACTAGTTTACAGTTATGCTTAATAAGTCTGAATTAGGAATGGTTAGTAAAAGTAACTTTTCTGTTTTATAGTTCATTGGTTTGCGATAATAATAAAGGCTCATGTTGTTATCAGGGAAGGGACTCCCACTGACTTCAATGGGACCTGGACTGGGACCAAAATTAAGTGCTTGCCATGAGTCTTAATAGCTGACATTATCACTTGACTCATCATATGAAGCCCTTCAGTACATTGTAGAATCATTTTATTTGGATTTGATTCAAGACTAAAGTATTTTGCAGTGCTTTCCAACTTTGAAAAACAAATCCTGCAAATGTTTATGCATGCTCTGTGCTCATGATTAGTCCCCTAGCATATTTGATTGTCTGACATCAGGCACATATATGTTTGCGGGAGGAGGTCTGGTGCTTTAACATGCATTTATTGTATCCTGCTTTGCTGATTGACTGCAAGCTCTGATGGGCAGGAAATATAGTTGTTTATCCTACTTATCAGTACAGGATATAGAAGACATGCTGTAAAGAAATACTGCTCATGAAAAATGTGTTGATATATCATAGAATCATATATCATATATGTTGATATATCATAGTTTGGATTGGAAGGGATCTTTAAAGGATACCTAGTCCAATCCACCCTGGAATAAGCAGAGACATCTTCAAGTATATCAGATTGCTCAAAGCCCTATTCAACCTGACTGAATGTTTCCAAGGATGTGGCATCTACCACTTCTTTGGGCAAACTGTGCCAGTGCCGTGTTTCTCCACCCTCACCATAAAAAATTTCTTCCTTGTATCTAGTCTAAATCTGCCCTTTTGTAGTTTAAACCCTTTGTAGTATTGCAACAGGTCTGAGTATGTGTATATTTACTTCTTTCCTATGCTTTAGGCTGATTCACTTTGTCAGGTGCTAAAAACGTGCCTTTTATTATTAACACCTTTTATCAATCGAATGAACAATAGAAATGGCAACTCTGCTTCAGGACCAGCCACGTATTGCAAGAATTTATAAATACCCTCTATTAAAAATAATGCACTTACTCAAACTTTTTCAAAATGTCCCAGAGTAAGCGAATGCTTTGTATTATGATTAGTTTTGACAAACCTGATTGTGTGCTGGCCATTGTTAAAGGGTTCTATCTGCCTCCAAACACAGTGAGAGACAAAGAATTTTTAATGAATTTAATTAAAACTTTATGTGGTTTATGGTGTTCACCTCCAGCTGGTGTGCCATTCTTCTCTGGTGAATTAAGTTTCCTCTAATGCATAATGATGTGTTTTATATGAGGGATGTTTGAACCCCCTTCCTAGTAGCCCTGAGGTAGTTTCCATGGTATGACACAGTGATGAAGTATTTAAAAGCAGGTCTCTTAAGTGAGTTATGTCTATAGTTAAATGCATATGCTTGAATGCATAGATGTGAATCTTAAGTTTAAGAACCTTTTTTTCCCCCAGATACAGTCCTTGTGGGCTAGCCTTTATGACCCATGCTGCTGAGCATTTGTACAAATGCAACCTTAACATGGAAGTGTCTTACTGACTGCTTATATTGAGAGTACGAAGTTAAATAATCTCGTTTCCTCTGGTTAGCACACTGAAAAATGACATCTGTAACAGGCAAAAGGTCCTGATATTGGTGTTCCTAGTGCTACTGTAATAAAAATTAACAATAACATGGAGATAGTCCTGTTAGCAAATGTTTCAGTGTGTTTTATGAGACATGCTGAAACGCTGCCACAAACTGGGTCATTCCCATGGCTGTTTAAAGCTTAGTGGAATTCTAGTCCTCTGAATCTCTTGTGCTGGTGGGGCTTTCATGCAGTCTCTAAAACAGGCAATGATCCACCTTCCTTTTCTGAAAGATGTGTTCTGTCAACATTTCTGGCAAGAAAAAGGGTCTTGCTAAAAGAGGTAAGATGTTGATTTGTTTTAAGCACTTGCTTTTCAAAATCTTGAGTCTGGATATGGCCGAACTGAAATACAGAGTTGTCTTTTTGTTGTTCTTGGGATACTGAGATCTCAGTTGTGCAAGAATCTTGAACAAGTTCCTCAGGGAAGAAATGAATGAAGCAAGATGTCTTGGACCAAAGGAACAGGATTCAGTAGTTTTGCAGAGATTGAAAAAACTTAGATGAATGTTGAAAGGTGTTTTCATAAATAAATCCTCTGGTTCTAATGGTTGTGAAAAATGGGACAGGAGACTGGTTATGAAGTCACCCTTTTATATCACTATCCAACTCACTGAGGGGGAGAGAGCTCTTTATACAGCCTCATTGGAAGGTGACTAGGAGGAGAGCCTTTCCAGGAGGTGAACCTTCAGTGTTATCAACTGGAAAACCAATAATCAGTGGTTACCTGGAGATGAGACCTTTTTCTTGGGAGGAAGGATCTCAGTTTTTGAATCCACTTGTGATCTTTAACACTTTTCCAAGGATTAGCTAATAGTAATAACAGGAGTAAATCACCATATGTGATTATAGTGATCACAATAACAGTGAATCACCCTATGATTCACCCAGCTGATGAAGAAGCAAAATAATACAGGAAAAGAACAGTCATAAGATAAATCATAAAAACACCTTTAAAGAAAATACTTTTTCAGATGACATTTGGCACTTGGTGGAATGACAAAGAGCTGGAGATGCAGGAGCATCATAAGCTAAAGAGTAAATCGTGGAGACAGAGATGGACAAGAAATCAAGATTAATAGAATAAGCAACTGGATGAATAATAGATTGTAAAGAATGAAGAGATAATGACGATGAAATAGAGGAAGTCCTGAAAACCACAAAGACATATTTGTCTTTTCCTAAGAAATTAAGGGGATGCTCCTGGAGGTGGCAGAGGGAAATAATGGGAGGAGCTGACATCCTGCACTGGAAGAAGTTTGACCACAGACTAATGAGTCGTGTTGTTGCATTGCTCCTGATTCCAGATGCTATGACTGCAGTTTGCACTTTTGCCCTTTAAATAAGACATAAACTTGGTCTGATCAGCTGCAGTGTACCCTTCTGAGAAGGTCAGGCTTCTGTTAGTTAACTCAGAGAGCTCTTGGACTAAATATACCAGCCAGCTGAGTGTGTGGTCATTTTCTGGTTTTGAGGATCTGTTGTCATCTGGTGGACTAGATGTTGCACTGAGTAAATCAGAGCAACTCTGATTTAGGCTGTGAGGGTAGGTGGCAGTCTCAGAACTGCTGCTCTGTGCATCTTGGCATGGGAAGTCTGTCTCTAGAGGCGGGCAGAGGCAGATGAAGGGAAGACCACACAGTATCAGTCAGGACAGAAATGGCTCTGTAACTCACCTCCTGGTAAATCAGTGCTGCTCTTTGCCTTTGGTTAATGTTGTCAGGTGGTCAGGCTTTGAGGCTTCAGTCTAAATTCTTCTGGTCTCTAACTCTAAAACAACATTATGCTAAACTAGTGTCCTTTGTTCTTTGAGTTGCTTTTGGCAAGCAGTGTTGGGAACAAAGTAAAAGAAATCTGAGAAGGATTAAGGCTTGGAACTGCAAGGGCTGAGTTTCAGCTGTATATGCCCATGACACACTATTAGTATTTCATCAGCCTGTGAACACTGACAGTCTTGATAATGGACCAGTGGGTCCTTTGCAGGCATAAGCAGAAAAGCAGGGCAATAATAAAGTGTTGGAGTTGAGGTGCTCATTGTAGTCTTGCTGTTAAAAGAAGAGAGAGAAGTTGAGCAGGAAAGGAAGAAAACCACTAAAACTAAAGATTTACCTCTGTGGCTTGTAGATACTTTGCACAAAGTGTCTAATACATAAATGGTGGATGTCAAGAGGTTGAGGCATCACTTTTTTATGTTGTATCTAGTGACAGGACAAGGGAAAATGGAAAGATGCTGGAACACAAAAAGTTCCATTCAAACATAAGGAAAAACTTACTTTACTGTGTCCTGGTTTAGGCCCATCAGGGAACAAAAGACCACGATTAGCCTCAAGTACCAAAGACCTGAGGATTGCCAAAGGGCAGGGAGAGCTTAATTGCCACTTAAGGAGGTTCAGGACAAAACAGACCAGGCTACTTGGCTTGGGGAAGAGAACAGAAAATAATTTAATGCAACATCAACTAAAAAGATAACCTTAAAACCCCAAAACATAACAAAAATAAAACAACACAGAGTGGTACAACAGTGAAGAGTCTGACCAGCCCTTTAAGACCACCTTCTCCCCACTTCTCCTCTTTTCCCAGGCTCAGAGCCCTGATACTGGTGTTTTTACCTCCTCCCTCCCTGAACGGCCCAGGGGGGCAGGGAATGGGGGTTTCGGTCAGTCTATTCCTGATGGCTTCTGCCATTTGTCTCTCCTCAGGGCAGGTGGGCTCCACACCAGTCCTCCCTGCAAATCCGTGGGGTACCTCACACACACAGCATCCCTGCACGGGCTACTGCGATGTGCATTTATCCCAGAGGCTGCAGCTCCTCTCTGCCTCTCGTATGGGGCTGCTCTGTGGCCTGTGGCCCACAGGCTCTCCAGCACGGCCTGTGCCATGGCCACCTCCCCACACAGTCCCTCACCCTTCTGGGTGCACTCACACGGAGCTGCTGGTAGTCCTGCCATTGCCCTGCGTGGGTTGCAGGGGCACAGCTTGCATTCTCACCGTGGCTTGCAGAGGGATCTCTGGTCTATTGTTTCTCCTTCCTTCTTCCTTCTCTGACTGTGGGGTCTGCGTGGTCGCCTCCATCTTGTATCACTCTTACACCTCCTGCCAGCACTTCAAATTCCTGTCCCTAAATAGTGATCGCAGAGGTGCCAGATTGGCCCAGCCGGGCCGGAGGTGGGTCTGAACCCAGGAGCCTGGGGAGAGTCCAAAAAACTCTTTACCAGGTTTTCACTGCAATCCACTCCCCCTGTTACTAAGCCAAAAGCTGCTCCTTGCTAAACCATGACATACTGTGAGGATGAGGGAGCAATGTCACAGGCTGCCCAGGCAGACTGTGGAGGCTCCTTCTCTGGAGGTTTTCAAAACCCCCCTGGATGTGTTCCTGTGTGACCTGATCAAGGTGGACCTGCTTCTGCAGGGGGATTGGACTAGATGATCTCTAAAGGTCCCTTCCAACCTCTACCATTGTATGATTCTGTGTGATTAACAAAAGAGAAAGATGCATGAGTGTCTGATTTATAGCAGGTTGTATTGGCAGATGACACTGCCACAGGAACACTGAGGATTGAAGAATGAGCTTAGCTTGAAAAAGGAGAGCTTTCTCAGTTCAGATGAAGGATAACATGGAACCCAGCCTGACACAATCCTTATGCAGAACAGGGGCACTGTATAAAATAGTGCTGGTAAGAACATTGTGGTAGGTAGTCAAGGTACAGCCAAAGTAGGCATCCAAGGATGTGCCACAGAAGACACTTTTCTTTAAAGGTACATTTCTAGGTGTCCTGAGTGGGAAGCTTCTAAATAATTTGGGTCGGTGCTGGGTTTTGGAAGCAAATCCATGCATGTATGCTCATAGTAACTGTTGACAGGAAAATACCCGGAAACAGAAATAGGAAATCTGTGCTGCCCACACTTTTGCCCACTTTAAGGACTTACAGAAGCATAAAGAGATTGAGTGCTAGAGAGGTCATTAGGAGGTATTTTACACACCTTTCTCTATACAAATGTCCGTATCTTTTGTCAGTGCTTACTTTAAAAGTTACTCAGCCCCGCTCTTTACAGGGGAGTTTCTCACACTCTCCTGAGCTTAATGTCACTGCCATAGATATTGTTGCAGGGCAGCAGCATTGCAATGAGTGTTAAGTAATTTTTGGTTCATTATTTCATAGTTTTGCAGTTGAAATATTGCACTATCATTGGAATATATATATGCATGTACATAGACTGACGTGTCATTTTTATATAGTGAAACAGGATGATTTTGTTGAAAGATACGGCCAATGAATGACAGATATCCTTTAAGTGTTCTTGTATTGGAAACACTGATTCTGCTGGAATATAAGGAGAATCTTATCAAGATGAAAAATAATAGAAATGGCTTATAAAAATAATGGCCATTTAAGAAGTCTGCCTGAATTTTTCTATCTCTGACTTCAGGCTGGGTTGCCCATGTGTGGAATATCCTTAAAAGCATAAGGAAAATATGTCATATTTTCTTCAGAAGAAATACAAAATTTGGCTCCTATATCTTCCTTAAATGCTTGAAAATCCTTGGATCAAAGCCCACAGAATCTCTCCTGAGGAGAGAATTGAATGTGGATAATTATGCAGGAAACTATGAGCACTTTTATGTTTTAGCTTCATTTACTATTTAAGTAGAAGTTAAAATGAAATAAAAAGATGTATCATGTCTTCTCTTGACAGGTTTTTTTTCTGTGTTTTGGAATCCAATATTCATACTGTCTCCAAAGGCATAATGAAAAATTTTATGTAGATTTAGTTTAAATCTTTCCTCCAGTAGTCTTTTTATTGAAGAATATTCCCTCTGAAAAGCAAAACAAAGCTTGCCAGTATTGTCAAAATGACACACTCTTTGGTGACCTTTGCTAAATCTGCATAAATATTTCTGTCACTTTTGGTGACAAAAATATACTTACCCACCCATCTGAAAAACACAATCTTCAGCTTTGATCCCCTTGACACTCTTGGTCATTTCAGTGGAGGGACAGCAGGAATACTCAGTCCAGGAAGCTGTTCAGCAGAGGGTGTAATTCAGTTGTGGAGGATATAAATCAGTTATCCACGTAGGATATGAGTCAGTCACTGTTTGGCAGTTCAACACACTTCAGTCACTTTGCATTGAATGGCACTTGCCACATCTGACTAACCTTCTGTCGATGTGTGCCATGTAGCCATTCCCTTCTTGGATTTTGGGGCAAAAATACTCACTGAAGCCAATTACAAAACCTACATTGACAAAAGTGAGATCAAGGGTTTACTCTAGGGATCTAAGTCCCCTGTATAGCTAGGCTGCTTCATAGCCTTATGCCAGACTGTAAATCACATTTATATTAGCTCTAATGACCTTCTCCAGTCCCAGTGCCATATAAAGCAGCTTCAGTGTACCTGAGAGTGAGGCCAGAACAATTTACAACCATTTGAATGATTTCCCCTGAAGTGATAACTGTTTGAAACATAATGCCATGGGAGAAAAATCAGCAGCTTAGCCTGAGACCACCTCGCCCTGCCCACCCCAGCCCCACCATCCCATTCCCAGGCCAGCTTAGGTTCTCCCATAAGAAATGTAGCTCAGAATTAATTTGTGCTGCACAGGGAACGTGGAAAAGCACCTAACCCTGTAACTGAAGGAAGCTGTTTGGTAGACACCATACAGAAAGAACTGAGTATCAAAACAGCTCTTCAGACTTCCTTCTAGTCCACCACTGATTCATCTCAGTGGTCACCATTTCATGGATTAATGAAAAAAGGCAGCATATGTAAAATGATTAAAGTTCTGCTCATTCTGCAGCCTTAAGGTGACTCAGGAAATTATATTTTCTTTGCCTTGCTGCTGGGATCTCCTGCTTTATTAAAGTAGACATGCACAGGCTTCATATGATTAGTTGGTGATGTGTTCTGGAGTTGTTATAAATATGCTCATTTTGGGTCAGGATTTAAAAAAAAAAAAAGAAAAAAGCGGTCTCTCTGATTTGTTGTAATGATGATGTGCTGCATGCACTGTGTCATTTTCTTTACCCTTGTAGTGGGATAACATACAATTAGGGACTGATGTCAGCTTGTAAAATTTTGGTGTAAAATTTTGGTTGTACCAAAATACCATACCTCTTAACAAAGCTGGCAGACGTGTCCTTTGGCAGCAGCTGCTTGCCATGTGATTAAAACTTCCTGTCACTAAAATTGATGTGTTTTTATTCTTTCCACTTCCTGAAGCCTGATCAGAATTAAAATTGCTGTTGGAATTTCCTGTCAAAGCAACTCATTTATTCATTGAGCGCTGCACTGACAGTACTTTGATTGGACATTGCCTTCAGCTATTCTCTGGCAGAGAGATTGCTGTGAATTACGCTCCTTGCCCAGGTTTGAGTTCCCTGCATGCCACATCTGCAAATATATACAGATTGTCCATCATGCGGTAACCTTGTCCTAATGAAAACTCCACATGTAAAATGTTAATGATTTGAATATCAAACTTGGCCACCTGCTGGGGCTCTGGCTCTTGTGTTTATTTAGGAAACCCCAGAGAGTTTTTCAACTGATTGTCTCACCGTAACTTTTGTGTCGTCTACCAAAAAGAGCTCTGCTATATTTCCACGCTAAGGAGAATTTACACCCTTTTCTAGCTCTCATTTAAAAACACTAATGTTTGCATGGATTTTTTTCTTTAATTTTCTGCTTCAGTATTCTGTCTGCATTCCTCCCAGAGGTGGCTGTGTTATGCTGCCATGTGGCAGTCCTCAGCTGTTACTGAAGAGTTTGTCCAGTGGGTTTGTTTGCCTTGTGATATTTCAGGGTGAAATATCCTGTATAGGTTCAAGTCATTATTATTTGCAGGGTGAGTGCAATGTGGTGATAATTCTGCCTGTTAGGCGAATAAGCCAGTAAATTCGCTGTTGGATGAATCATTCAGTTGCCCCATTTGTAACTGTTTTCCTTTTAGAGTTGCTTAGAGAATTAGAGGTTATTTTGGGAAGTTGAATAATAGATAAGTATTGGATTGTTCTGCAGTTATAACTGACACAAAGTCATTGTCATCTCAGAGTGGAATAGATATAATGATACTTACTTAACTGCCTTTGTAAAGTGTTTTGATAACCTAGGTTGAAAGGTACTTAAAATCCTGTGAAGTATTACTATTATTAGTAGAGGCAATATAACATTTTTAAACTTCTAACCTACATTATTTTGAGGATGTAGTGGGAGTCTAAATATTTATGTGCAGTGTCCTTGGCCAAACTGGGTGCCAAGTACTCTTCTAATATCTTGAGGAAATGACTGTGACTATTTTGGCTAGTACTTGTGGCATGGGATCGTAAGTCTCTGTATGTAATTTGCACTCTACCTGCAAGTAGAGTTAAAAGCCCCACAAAAGACTCTATAGTCAGTGGTGTAAGCTACTGTTGGTTATTTATAAAAACTACCATTTCTCTTACATTACAAAAAACCCCAAACCACAAGGTTCTTTTCTGGATAGTTATCCTAAGAATATACTTGTGCTGTATTCATTGTGTTTTCTTTGTGGTCAGGAGCTTGGACTTTTTCCAGGCATAGGTCAGTGTCCCTGGGCTTTCCAGATGAAGAAGTAGAAATGAGGATGCAAACATTTCATGGAGATAGGAGAGTACAGATGCAAAGCAGGACCTATGAAATGGAGTAAGTTGCAACGGAACAGAGATTCAAAGATGAACAGCATGAAAGCAAAACAATGTCCTTGCTTTAAAGACCAGCTCCTATCTCCACCCTACAGACAAACATCACGTCTCCTTTGTGTTCAGTGTCACTCTGTATTTAAATAAACTTATTACGTATTAGAAAACAAGATGCAAAAAAAGAAAGGTACAAAGTCAGTGAGAGCAGTGTCCAGCTGTGGCATGCAGGAGCATTAACTGTGAGGTTTCACTGACCAAGCGATTGTCAGAAAAATGGAAAATTTATATTTTACTGAATGAAATAATAGTAAAATCCTACTTGGAAGAGGAATTGGCTCCTACTCTGAGGGACCGGACAAGGCTAATGACTGTTAGTGACTCATTTTAGTGCAGGATTTAAGACTCAAGCTATTCAAAATTTGGTCTTTTTGTCATGGCTGGATAGATTAAAACACTCACTAAAGGGAGGATTTTATACAGGTCTCCATTCATGCATCATGAGATGTGGCAGCAGGAGCTCCACTGGCCAGTTCTTAACAGTGGAGATAAAGCCAGGACATCTGATCATGGCAGAGAGAAGCATCAAATGTGAAGAGTTCCAATAGGTCACTCACCCTAAGTAGACACCAGTTTCTATTTAGGAAGCTAATGAGATGAGTCCGTGCATTGCAACATGTTCACAAAAGAGGCTCAAAGCAAGTCCCTGGCTGTGGGCTGAACTCCTGCCTGCAGTGTGTGGTGAGGGGGGAGCATGGGCAGACTTCTGAAAGGGAGGGGAAAGGATAGTCAAAGTGAGTTCAGTTCTCCTGATGTGGGTTGTGTGTTTTTCTTCAGGAGGGGGGCCAGAATAAAGAGTGAAGTATAATAAAAAGCAAACAAATACACTTGGTGTGCTGCTTCTTTAGCTGACACGTCAGCCCAGCTGTAAGTGCCCAGTGTAGGAAGAAGCCAAACCAACAGTGCCAATGGCTCCAGGAAAGACATAATGCTGACACAACAGTAACTGAGTTCCCAACTGATTTCAATCACTGGATAAATATCAGTTTCAACCCTAAATGATATTCTCGAGTAATTGTCCAATGCCCAGTTGGTCTGGATCGGTGTTCCTCTGGAACCAGCTTACGCCAACTTCAACTGCTTGAGAGTGCCTGGCCAAGATCAGGCTTATGTGCTGGAGCCTGAAATGCTGTTAAACAGGCTGTAGTCAAGAGGACAGAATGCCTCGTATATTTAGTCTAATACACCATGGGACTTGTTTGCTACAGTTACAGTATTAAAGCTGTAATTATAGCCAGTGAACCACAGATGTACTGTAGCCATAGGTTTTAAACAGGGTGTTATTGCAGTAGAAACCACCCCTAGTAGGTTATAAGTTCAAAGGTCATTTTTCGTCTCTGTTTAATCAGATATTCAAGCCTACAGACTTCTTAGTAAGCATCATCAAGTATTTAACATCTCAACATGCTTTATGCAGTCTGTTTGGTTTCATTTTAGTTTTTTCTTTCTGTGTCAGAAGAAAGAGCATAGCTTAATGCTTGCATATGACCTTGTAGTCAGTATTTAGTGTGAAGTACAAATGGAATTTGTACTTTTTTTTTGATGTGGTGGTTAGACAGAGGTATGCCACCCTGCTGCAACATTGAGCTGCAATTCTCAGGAAATCACCATGTGGATTCTTTGTACTTGAGTGGAGATTGAAAATCACATGAGAAAACATAGGATTTTGGTGCAGGAAAGAACAAAAATTAACTCTTTGAGATAGTGCAAGTACAGCATATTTGGAGATGGTATTAAAATACATTTTTTTACAATGATAAAACAAAGAGACTTGGGGTTTCTGACACCGTTGGTGCCATTGCATGGTGGCAGTTTCTATGGAGATGGCTGAAGCGTGAAGACATGCCTTTTTCCAGGAAGTATAGGTGTAAATTCTCAATTTGAAGCAACTGAGGAAAAATGTCAAAATTGTATTTATTTTGCTCCCTATGCCTGACATACCCAATTTCATATTGAACCTAAAAGAGTTGATAGCTGAATATTGACTTCTCATTTTAGCAGTGAGCATAATTTTTATTTTTTCTGATTAAGCAGGATCATAATGGTTACCATGTAGGAAAATATAGGTAATATTAAACTGAAATATGTCGGTCTAGGGATCCATTCATTTCCCCAAAATAGCCAGTTTATATATTAATGTCTGTATGTTTATATATATTTAAATGCCCCATTTGCTACACTGGTTTTAGCTTCTTGTTAGCATCACTTCTTGTTAGCATGATGTTCTACAGCACAAGGCAGCTGGAAATGTGAAACGTGTTCAAGAATTTATGCAGTGCTTTACTTTCATTAAGAGAACTAACAATAATAGGTGCATATTATAAGTTAGCAGTGTTAAGTAGTATGTTATAGCCATGTCTGACAGACATGTTGTTTACATTCATATTTTATATTGGTTAAACTGTAGCATTTTTATCAACATGACATTTTTCAAATGCAATATTTATACCTCTTCTTCCATACAGAGGAAACTTAGTCATCTAAAAACATGATATGTTTTAAATCCACTTGTCTCCTTTTCAATAAGAAAATATTTCCAATTATTTCCCCAACAAAATACATAAGTCAGCATGTTCTGTATTCCATGCCTTCTGTTAATTGACGAGGGGAAAAGTTCTCACCTCATGTTAACAATAACCCATCTTATTTTAACATGGCCAAAACCTTCTCTGTGGGTTTATACAACCCTCCTCTGTTGCCCTTATTATTTTTGGGGGGAGTGTATGTACCCTCATTTTGTATGTGCTGTCTCTGCCAGTGCCAGTGGGAGTTGTTCCCGTTCTGCTCTTTTCCCAGAGGAATATCCTTGTCTAAACAGTCTGAACTATGAGTTCTGTGGTTACCAGGGAGATCATGTGATAATAAGCTCCAAAGTCACTTTATGTGAAATGAATATATATATATGTAGCTTGAAAACACATCTCTGGTGCTAAAATAAATAAATAGGTAATTAATCCATCTGAATGTCCTTCCCTTAAAGAAAAAAACCTCAAATACAGTACTATATTGCTGTAGTATACAGTCAACAATGCCATAGACAGGAACAGCAACGTAAGGATCTTAAGGTGAGGTGAGCTGCCTTCAGGAGATACCTGTTTCATCCTGTTGGCCACATGGAGAGCCCAGATAGCTTGCTTAACCTGGACTAAATTTCAGTAGGAGAAGAACCACTCTATATCAGCAGGCAGCAACTGTGGAGAACACGGCAGCATCATTGGGCCCTCCAACAGAATCATATATCACACATTGTCTGGCAGGCTGTGCAACAGGCAGAGTGTTGGAAAGATGCTTTGGGAGAGAGAAGGAACATATCCATGCATCTAAACTATTTGCTTGGTAATCAGTTTCCAGTGGTCAAAGTTTTCCTCCACACTTAGACAATGCAAGTAAAACTAGACAGCCGCCTGGTTACTTCCTAGTTTGTGCAATTACAGGTTGTAGCAACATTTCTCTTTTGCTCTGCTTATTTTTCATCAAGCTTGCAGAAAATGCTAGGTCATAAGACAAAAATAACTCCACGCATTTTAGACAGTTGTTAGCATGTAATTTTGAATCTATTTTAGAAGAATATGTTTGTATCTGTGTATATGTTCAATGATGAGCTGATGTGGTAATTAGATTTCTTCTCTACATTGCCATATTTTTTAAAGTCCTAAAGAGGAATTTTGTGACTATGTATATTCCCAAAATTTGCTCAGTGATTACACAAAAAGTTATTTGAACAAATTTTGTAAAGAAACGGTAAAAGGTACAAACAATATGGGGTGCACAAACCTTCTCATTTTTGTGTGGTTCAGGTAATCCATTCATTAGAATGGAAAAGGAATAAGCATGCAGACAGGATGGTAGACTATCACATTATCCTGAAGGAGGTAAATAAAATGCAGTTTTCTTGTTGCACTTAGAGAAAGAAGAAGGAAACTTAATGAGCAGAAACTAGCAAAAAAAAAAAAAAAAAGACAGTGGCTTTGGTGTTTGAATAGCTTTAGAGACTGATTGTCTCTGTTACACCTTTTTTGGTTCTGCTTTGGAGAGTGATATTTTTGCACATTGTATTCTCTGCAGTACTGAACTAAATGGAAAATCTTCCTTTCAACTTCACTGCACTTACAAAGTTACACGCATCTGGATATGAAAAAGACATCAATAAATTAATGAGACTAATTTTTCTCTAGGTGTACAAATGGAACACATTTGATCCTTATCACATTATCCCTTCTCTTTGTAAACCTTCTGAACCATTTTATCCCGTTTTTTCTCTAGTTAGACCCCCAATCATCACAGCATTGACTGCATTTTTATGGAGCTCAGCAGTCAGTTCCTTTTTGTTGCTCATTTAGACCTGTGAGATGTACCTTAATTTCAGTAAGAGTGAGAGGCAATGTGATTTCAGGAAATACTTATATGGTCAAATGGCTTTGACACAGGTATTTGATATAGGAGAGCTGTTTCTGGCAAGTGACTGCCAATGGTGTGTACCATCTGACCATGACATTGGGCCCGATAACAATGAAATATTATTCTGGTGAGAATATGAAGGGAAAAGGGGCCCACAGATGTCACTCACACTGCTCAGTGCCCTACTGAATAATACATGGCTGCTGGAGTACCATGGAGATGCAGATTATAGAGGGAAAAAGACAAAGGCAGCACCTCTCCAAGAGGAATGCAGGGTTCTGGATGGCATCCTGCTAGGACCCAGCCAAATTTAGAGACACAATAAATGTAATAGGCACTGTGAGTTCTACCTGTGTAAGTTTAGATTTATTGTAATTGTCATATAAAAGGAGAGTCCTTGTGCATCTGATCCTTACCATTTTAAGTTTCTGTTCTATTAATTGGTGCCATTGGGATGTGAAGACCCTTAATGCCAGGCATACTCCCCTGCAGTGCAGGGCTCTGAGAGGCCAGCTCTCAGTAGGTCGTCTTTGCTGGGAAGGAATGCAGGGCTGGGAGAAACTTGTTTTCTGAGATGAATTGTAGTTGTTTCCAGCCAGAACCTGGCCTTATTTTCTGCCAGTATAATAAAAACAGCTGAATTAGTTTCTGGATATGAATTCCTTTGGCACACTAAAAATGTTAGCTGTCTCAAGCCAACCATTCTTCTGAGCCCATAAGGGAGATACACCAGAGGAGGAGGTACAATAGACTGGTGCTGTATCCCACTCAGTTCTTTTGGAGATAACATTAGCAGCCCTGAGGCGCCTCTAAGCCATGAAATGTGCACACTGATTCCAAGGTTAGGGAAGGAGAAAAAGCATAAGGGTGAGGGAAAGGTATAAGAGAATGGTTTAGGATCTGAGCCAAAGTTACTGCAGTGAGGGGAAGTCTTTCTATTCAAAAGGTTTTGAATCAAGCCCTAAGGATGAGGGAACTGGTTGAATTAAAACATCAGAAGGATTTCTCTTCTCTTACAGGGTTAAATTTCATTCCTCCTTACCTATGAGACAGAAAGAAGTGTGTGAAAAGTGCCAGCTGCTCCAAAGATGCCATTCTCCGGAAACTATCTTACCCGTTTTCCTGTGATACTGCATATGTTTGTATAATCTTCTGTACACAGGGAAACAGTTTCATGAAGCAAGCTCTAGTCCAGTTTTCCTGATAAAAGAGCTGGGTACTCTATTCATAGCTGCAATTAGGTGAATGTAATCTCTTGTAAACAGAAAAATAAACCTGAAATTCTGTTGAGAACTTGATAAAGAGGGGTTCAATTTAGTGCCACTATAAAGAGTCAGAGTTTTGCAGAGACAGTATTGATTTGTTTTCATATAAACTAAAAATTACAGCTGCAGGTAAGAGCCAGTTTAACTTTCAGTGACCCAGGGAATTGTCTCTTTCTCTGTGGAATAAAAGCCTGGAAATGTCTTGCAATCATGTTGTCTCTTTTGTAGACTCTGTAAGAGTTTGGTTATATTTCTTTACCTGCAAGCAATAATGGCAAAATCATATTAATTTGTATTAAAGAAATAGGTTATTCATAAAAACTCTTCTACGAAAATAAGTGAATGAAAAGTATTTGTAGGATCTGGGGATTTTTGTGGGTTTTTTTCTTCTCAATTCTATGTCTTTATTTAGGAAGTTTCTTTTTATAGTGTTGTACGTAATCTGTACATATGCAAAACTTCAGTTGGGGAATGAAGACACATTCTTTTAAATTATAGAGAAGTTACTGTAGAGCCGTGATAAGGAAATAAAAATGTCTGAAGTAGTGAAATACTGCAAATAGTTGCATAAAATGAAAGTTTAAGATTTGTTTCAAACTATTGCAGTACGCTAATGACTACTGAAAGTTGTTTGTGAAACCAGTGCTTTTGCTTAAGGAGCCTTTTTTTAACAAAAACCAAAACCAAAATGGCTAATTTATTTTAACCTGAAAGAAGTGTTCTCTCTATATGACATTCAGGGATTAAGTATGCAAGCTGGTTTTTTTTCATAGCAGTATTTTTGGAATGTACTGAATCGGTATTTTTGAAAGGAAAAACACGTTAAACCAATCAGTTACATGAAACTGGATTCTGTGTACTGGGCACTAACAGCACAGACCTCATACAACACTGGAGCACCAGTTTAACTGTTTCTTGTGGTCTAACACACAACTTGGCATGTAGCGCGTATGCCTTTGAGATGGACTTTTCATGAGGGTGAATGACATCTCTTTGTAATGGACTCCGTGCAAAATCAGCAAAATAGCAGTCTTCAGTTTCATCAGTTATATACTTTCCAGGCAAAAATGTGTATTTGCACAGAGACCCCAAACTAAAGAACAGAAAATGTTTAACCACAAACATCTTGATAAGTGTACAGACATGTTCTCCTGAGACTGTACTGTGCTAATATGTGGAAGAACCTTGAACAACGGATCTGGTATGAAAGATGAAATTCAAACATCTGCCGTTGTATTTTCATTGTTAATATAGTAACAGCAGTGCTAATTCTCTCTGTGCCTTTAAACTGTGAGTGTCTGTGTGCTTTGCAATGGTTGTTGTCATTCTCCTTCTTCTTTTAACATGGAAACTGCAATGCTGCAAGTCAAATTATTTGCCTTCAGTAACCTAAGCTAGTGGCAGAAGCAGGACTTGCCATCCATCTCCTCCATTTTTTTTTCCAGCTAGACCATATTATCTCTGTATCAGTGGACCAGTAAAAGATACTGATTTACAGTAATGGGTAGAAGATTATCTAGAAAACTGCCAAGAAACAGCCAGTAGAGTGTGCTGCTCTCTTATGATGAAGTGAAAAAAAAAATCATTAATTATTGGTTTGCTTAAAACATCTAGAATATCTTTTCTTTTTATTATTCCTTAATGTAAAATTATTCTTAACAGGTTAGAATTTATATTCCTTTGCCATCTCCTTTTCTGGAGTGACGCTCCCAAAAGCAGCAAATAAAATAGCTTTGAGTTATGTAGAAGACACTGTGAAAACTGAGCGAGAAGTACAGTATAGGAGAGCAATGGAGTCCGATTATCTCATTTTTCTTTCAGCTTGAAGTTCCTATTCTGAGAGTCTTATTCATGAAGGTCCAAAAGAAGTGTTTACGTTCCCTCTTTTCCAGCTGACCTTACCAGTTATCCTCTGACCCTGTGTTATGATCTCAAAACATCTGTGAAACTCTGGCAACTTCAGTATTTGAGGGAGGGAAAGGGAGGGGGAGTTGAGACTGTACAGGATCTTTCATCGCCTTTGCTTTGGTTATACAGACTTTGCAGTATTTTCCTGCCAGTGCTTGCATAAGAGTATTTTAAATAGTTTAATTAATTGTTTCTGGAAGACTCTGTGACACTACTATATTATCTTTTATGAAATTGTCATAAGGATTTGTTTGGGTTTTTGTTTGCTTTTTAGCAAATAACTTACTAGAAACAGCATTTCTCCATGTGTCCAAACTTCTCCCTACATGGCACTTTCCCACCAACTGGGAATGGAGGTGATGAGCATCATTTGCAGCGGGTGGGTGCCACTCTTGCCTGGCTAATCAGCTGGCACAAGATGTATTGTGACAGCATGAAAAATGTCATGCGTTGACAAATGAACCCATGCCTTCTACCACGCGTGCTGCTTTTGGGCTGGGAGTTCAAAAGAACAAAACATGAGTCATACCTCAGAGTGGATGGGTTTTATTGTTCACTATAATTTGAATCAGCCTCTATGTTTAATGCAAAGACTAATAGAAAATGTTGGAAGAATTCTCAATTTTATTGCTGGTAAAAATCGATAAACAAAAAGACAGCCCCGTGTCTTCCTAGATTACACAATATCTACTTTACAATTTGACTTGTTTTCAGACTTTCCTGTGACAAGAGAGGATCTCTCCAGTTTATTACTATGACTTTGCATCAAAAAATATTGTCTATCTTTAAAACAAGTTGGTGCCATTAATACAGTCTTAATTATTTAGCTAGAAGCACTAATCATGAAAGTAGAAACATGATATTTTTCTGTGTTTATTGGCACAAAAAAATTTATCATTCTATCAGAATAAATTTTATTTTAATCTTAATGAATTAAGATTTCTGGAAATGATGGGAAAATTAGCCATAGTTAGAAAGATGGACTCAATAGGTAAAACTGTAAGTGTATGGGAGATCAAAAGAAAACAGTACTCAAATGTTGACAGCTCTTTATGCCTTGTATAAACAAGTACTCCTGTTGTTGCTACCTCTACTGAAGCTGCAGGCATCATAATGATCACAGAAAATGCCACGGAAAAGGGAAGATTTAGCAAATGTCTGAGATGACTGAGGGAAGATCACAGCTTTCTTAATGACATTTGTTTAACTTTTGCAACGATATGTTTAGCAGAATAGGAATGGACTTACTTAAATGAGCCTTTAAGGACCTAAATGCATCAGTGCCAGAACATGTAGCAAAATCAACGTGAGGGTCGTACTACCTAAGGCATGTGTCATGTCTATTAACAAATAGGGGAAGTATTTCTGGTGTCATTTCCTAAAACTACTCTAACCGTGGCTACACCTCAGAAATTAGGCAAGTCAAGATTTTCCTGTATGCTGTACAGGAGCGAGAGCAATCCAAAGGAAGTGTAAGATTTCTCTGAAACTACACTGGCTGCATCTGTGCCATTTGTACTTACATGGGGATGGGGCTGAGCTATAAAGCACAGCTCTATCTCTGACCTGTACTCCCACTATGCACAGTGAGCACTGTGTGACATATCTAGGGCTGCTAGGAGCTCAGGCTTCACCTCTGCCTTGTTCAAACACAAGCACATACTGCAGCATGGGTCATGGTCATGTGGCTGCACAGGGAATTTGGGCAGACACAGAAGCTCTTGTCCCACACTTATCCCCTGCTTACCCTTAGTAATACATTATATATGCATACCACAGTCAACTCTTTGCCAGAGACAGAGTTTACATGTCTCTCTTTTCACTCCAGTCCTGCTCTGAGTCTTTGTGACAGCACCTCCTTCAGACTTCTGAAAACGAATTCCATTCTTTCTGCACCCCATTAGTGCAATATGTTTTCCTTTGTTGCCCATTCTAAAAAAAACCCCAAAAATGACACCTCTCCCCAAACAAAAATCCATCACCACCACCAAAAAAAAACAACCTCAAACCACAACAACCCCAGGTGCATACATGTACATGCCGCTTTTACTGTAATCTATGGGAGGTACACAACAGACATAAAGACACGATTTTATACTGCTTTTATTTGGGGTACTGTAGGAATTGACTGTACAAAGCTTTTGCAGTATTACTGTATCTCTGTATGACAAGAGTTTGTTACACTAGAACAAGATGTATAGCGCTCAGGAGGCATAATCAACTCTGACTGACATAAAACATTAAAGTTATTTAGAAATTTGATACTAGATTGCTAAATGAAGGTAGAATTTAGTACTGTAAAAATCAGCCAGAGAGATTGTCTCAAATCTTGGAATTTTCTGCAGGGAGGGAGAAAATGGAAAGAGTGCTTTGTGTGCTTGTCCTTTGCCTGCCTACCTTTGTAATATAATTGCTAGGTAAAGATGTAACAGCGAAAGGAAAAAAATGGCACATCTGAATTAGGTACAGCCTACTGCATATATGCACAGGAGCAGAGGCTTCTGTTTAATTCCTAGTGTCCCTGTGCAGCTTGAGAAGGAGGTTGCCAATTTTTATTTAGCAGCAAAGTCCAGGAGTTGTGGTGTGGTTACATGAAGACTCAGATTCTTTAATAGATACCAGTCGTTGCTGTGACTCAAAAAAAATTGTGAGAACAAATGCTTTGTTCTCACAGGCTTCTCCTAACATCCACTCTATTTTTTCCTTGGTACTTAATTTTTTTCTGTCATATGGCTTGCTCATGTTTAAAAGAGCAAGATATATTTAGTTTACTTCCAAAACCATGCTTGAGTAGTGCTGCCTGGGGTGATAGGGTTCAGTTTCCAGAGGGTAATCTGAACATCAACCTCATTATCTCGTATCATTATCATTATGTTGACACAACAGTCAGACAGAGGAAATCTCTGAGTCTTTACAGTATGTGGCCCTTACAGCAGATTTACTGTAAGACTAAGCAATCTGGAGCACTCCAAAGTTTAGAAAGAGTAGGACTGTTATATATATATCTTTTGCAAGGACGATGTGGTTGAACAGTGATTGTACATGGAGGACTTTGATGTTCTCAGCTCTCTCTCAGCAGGCCATCATGTTAGCATGGTCAAGGTACAACACACAAAAGAACATACAGTTAATTACAAACGGCTTTTGGCATCAATCCAGAAGAACTCAAAACCTGTGTCTCTGTATGCATAGCAAAATAACCTCAACCACTAAGCTCTGTATGCTCTTGTAAACAACTCTCTTGTTTATACACACATGTATTTGCACACTCCCAGTGTATAGGTTTTGTCCATGTGAATCCCAGTGTTTGCATGCCTAGGGGATAGTGTGTAAAAACTGCACCCACAAAATTATGTGCATCTAAACCAGGCTATCTTGGGTCTTTGAAAATGTAACACTTGCTGTTTACAGGGATGTATTTTGTCCTCGGAAATAAGTGCAAAATTATGCAATTGAAGATGGATCTAGGTTTTCTAGTAAGAGAACATCTTTTTTGACCATTAGGAGACTGCATAATGAGCAGATTTTAAAAAGATTTTCAAGCTAGATATAACTACATCTGTGACAACTATCTGAAAAGATTTATCTAGGTTTCCCATCACAGACAATTTACATTTTAACTAGTTTATGGTAACATTTTTTTTCCCTGAGGTTTAATCATTAAACACTGAAAATCTTAATTTCATCAAATGCAATCAAAGAATTTTGTATAGTAGCAATTAAAAATATAAAACTAACACTGGAGCTACAGCAAATTAAACAGCTGCATTGGAGTATTTTTAGCAGTCATCCCAATCAAAATGCACAAAAGGCTTTTATTTTTTTTAAGGAGTATTTGCCGGGTGTAGCTCTGGTTTCCATAATTCAACAACCTCACTAAATATACACACATACTTCTAAAAATTCAGTTACTGAGAAGCAAGAAACTGTATTTTTTTCTACAAGGCAACTTGGGTGAAAAAGTTCAGAGGGCTTGTGCTGACTGAGTTAGTTTTGCAGAAGGGGAGCTTCCAGCTGTAGTTGAAGTGTTTAAATAAGGAAACCAAGAGCTACTTTGTTGTTTCTGTTACTTTTACTGTACTTCATGTGTGGCATTGCATTTTCCATATTGTAAATGCCACACATGGAGCCAGAGGACCGTATTTCTCATCATTCCTAGCTCCTGCCACATTGTGGCAGTAGGTCTTTCTATTTCTTTTACTTTTTTTTACTGAATTGCCCAAGCTTTTGTGTGTAAGTCAGCCAACAGAATCCTACATAATCAGCTATATAATTAACCAAGTGGTAGTTCTAAGCTTCAAGTACTGACATGTTCCACATCTCTACTCTTTTTAGAAACTGAATGAAGAAATTTGGAGGAATTTTAGAAGCCTGTGCAATTCTGAGTTGAACTGCGAGAATTTGCTTACATCTCCCTACTCCAGGAGATTCAAGAGACCTTAGTCTTTCTATGCAATGATACCTAGATGTATAGAGAGGTTCACAAGTTTTGTTTCTGTCCTGACTATCCCTGGAATCTTTTGACCAAGTTTTTAAGTGCGGGATGTAAAGAGTACACTCAGAAAAGGACAAAGTGGGTCCCAAGGTATGAGTAGAAAAAGAAGTTTTGGAGTAGGATGAGAAAGGGCTGGGTGGGAAAGACTGAGATGCACAAGTAGCTCCATCAGTGTATGCGCTTGCAGAGAAAATGCTGGCCTGCCTCCAATACAGCCATGGAGTTTGGTGCAACTGTGAGATGAATTCACAGCTTCTCTGCCATCTAAGCAAAAACCCAGTCACTCAAATAATTTTGAAACTGCTGTTAACCAACATTTTAGTCACAGTATGGTAAACAGTCACGTTTATAAATAGTCATTAGGCATGTTTCCTATACAGTCAGCTTCCCCATATATTTTTTTTCTGAAAAGTAATAATATAAATGAACACCTTAGGCATCTGTTGGAATGGAGATCCTGTTTTGTCTAATAAACACTAAAGGAAGCTACATTTTGGGGTTTTCGTGTTGCCATTCCTGTGCTCAGAGACAGTATTCTCTTCCTTTCTTCTTCTAGCTTCCTCCATATTCCTCTGTTTCACCCTTTGCTCCATGTGGCTTTTGGGCATTCCTGATGCTTTACAGATCACCTCCTGTTAATCAAAGCTGTTCTGCCTCCTCTAAGGCTTCAATTTGTTTAGTGTGAAATATATGAGCTTAAAGTTAATGAACTTTCACTAGGGCTTTCCTGTTAACTTGCTGTCATGAGGCATCAATCAGTATCACAACAGTAAGTGCTAGTTTAAGTGTGGATGACGTCCTTAAAAGGAGGGATGCAGCTGAGGAGGTGAAGTGGCTATTTAGAGCTCAAGTCATCAATTAAATTACTCAGTGATAAAGTCAGTCTTGTTCTTTAGTGATGTTGATGTCATGTTGCTGTGTGAGGAGACAGTGATGCATCGCTGCACTCTGGTGTTCTGTGATGTTGTATCAGCTCTGGAGATATTTTGGGATAGTGCCAATATTATGAAAGCTTTGCCGGCACGAGATGCTATAATGAACAAAAGAAATAATTACTACATCACCCCTCCTCTTACACTGGGAGCCAGGACTGGAACTCAACTTTCACTTAAGTGCATTTTCCAGAGTGATAGAGGCGATCTCCTCAGTGCTACCAAAACTGCATTCTCTGTCTGACCAGAGAATGTGTTTTCGTATGTCTTTATGCCTGTTTCAGAAAGTGACATTATGTTTTTCACTGCATTTTTGAAATCTTTCAGCCAGTGCTGTAAACAAACAAAACTAGTGTTACTTCGTGTTGAGGGCTACTGCTAGCAACCTGAGAGCCCTCCAGACTTCAGCACAGCTGTTCTTCATCCCTGGCCTTTGCCTAGAAATGTACTCTGGTGGAAGGATGGAAAAGGATGTCATTGACAGTTTCGCTGAGAAGGTGATGTAGAGGAAGTGTTTTCTCAGAAGGTGTTGGGAGGTAATAATGACTACAGCAGAACCAGAAAAACATGAACATTCAAAAAGGGGCATAACCTGAGCTTCCAAATTACTGCCTTGCTCCATCAACACTGTCTGGCATGGTAAGACTAGAAATGTTAGTGAGGCTGCTCTTAAACACATACCTAGGACAGAGCATCCATGCGCTGTCAGCCAGTCCTGGCTGCAGTGATGTGCAGTGTGTAGTGTTTATCTTAACACCCATGATCAAACATTTCTCTTGCCCAGGACTGCTGCTTCTGGGTTTTGTTTACTCATGCTTTTGGGAACTGTAGCATGCACTGAACACCATTTTGCTATTAACTGTTGGCATGAAAATACTATCCTCGGTATATGATATTTATTACTACGTTACTCATTAAAAGTACTTATCAGTCTACCGTGTTGCCAATGCCTGAAGAGGTTTCACTAGAAGCACTGTGAATTACTTGTCAATGAATAATGAAAACATTGGGTTATTTGTACCTCAGGGATATCCTCTTAATAAGTGACTGCCTGCCATTCACTCTCCTTAATTTTATTTGCCCTCTTCAGAAAGGTGTCTAAAGTGAGAGTCCACAGTGGGAGTTAAGATATCATGTTTGTATTTCAAAAGGCAAGCTGAAGCCTTTAGATTTGGTCTCCAGCTGGGAGAAGCACACATTTAGAAATTACAGCATTGATATTGGCTATTTAGAGCTTTAGGAAGTGTCTGAGAGCTGGCAGTCAATTAAATCTGGGCTGGAGTTCAGTGTCAAACTTATGCTGCCTGTTTTTGTAGGATGTATTTGAATCCCAGGCTATGCTGCAATATGGTTTTGATGTATGAGTATGTAAAAAGGAAATGTAACTCTTAAGAAGCTGTCTGCATTTTCTGGTAGAGGCAGGTTGTTCCACATAACTCCAGTTCAGGACCATATTTGGTCTGGAAAGTTGCACCTCACGTACTGTGGTGCAGATTCTGGTCTCATTTTTTGTGGTGTAAACATGGGGTAAAGCTGTTAACTTTGATCCTTTGAGCACAGAACTTCGTTACATGAATATCAGAATGTGACTAAGGTCTGTTACACAATACCAGCTTTGGCTTGAGTGCTGCACAGTGGCAGAAAGAAGAGATTGTACTTACGTCTGACAAGGAAAGATGTAATCCTTGCACTCCAGAAATGGGAAAGGATATCTAGTGGTGCAGCCCCAAACTTCCCAGGTATGGAAGATCTAACCCATCACAGCAAATCTCCAGGCCCAGCACTTTTAAGCTGGTTTATGTAGCTGAATTCACAACTGGTTCAAGTCCTGATAAAGGTCCTGACTTTTTTTTTCTTTCCCCTTCCCCTTTTTTTCCCCTTTTTTAAGTGTGGCATCTTTTAGTGGTAAGTGTGTTGTGCTTTACTCACACAGATCAGGACCCTAAGAATAATTTGTCCTGTCTGCTGTCTATGAATGAGATACCCAGATCTGTTTGCTCTGTCACATTCAGTGTTCACTGGAATTTTCTTGCTCTTATCAGACAAAGTAGATCAGATCTGTAATCCAGAGATCTGTTATATTTTCTCTTCTTCTTTTTTTTTTTTTTTTCCCCAGTATGGTTTGGGGGTTGTAATAAGAGCACTTGGGAGCATTTACAGCACTGTTGTGTATGCATGAAAAATACCACCTCCCGGCCTCATGAGTTGGAGAACAAGTTTCAAAGTGGAATATTTGCCTTAAGGGCCTTCCCCAAAGACACTGAAACTAATTAAAAGACTCCCATTAACTTCAAGAAGTTTTGGATTCAATCCCCGGTGTTTTTGTTGTCGGAGAGCTGACTGTAACCGTGGTTTTCAAGCCGTAGTGCAAGGCAGCTTAGCTCCAGTGGCATTCCCAGCAACTGATGCCCCATGGAACAGGCCACAAATGTGTAAAACAGATTTGCCTGTTTACAAAACCATTCTCAGATGAAACCATTTAAACTCACTTTAAAAAGAAAGGAAATAAGTGTTCCAGTTGTTTTAAGGGTTAATTACATTGACAATGGAGACTATGCAATAAGGAGAGGATCCAGGGATCTTAGACCTAGGAGTGAAGTCATGCCCCTTACGAGTAAAGAAAAGAATGGTAATTGCCTGCTGTGAGTGTGAATGTATTTTGCTGGCTAGCAAAGCAATGGCGTTGACAACTGGCAAATCTACTCTGCTGAGGAAAAAATGTATTTTTGTGGCAGGCAAACAGCCAGTGTTTTCGTTCAGGAAGTCTCATAAGTAGAATCAAAACTCTTGCGGAGGTAACATGAAACTGTGCATTAGAAGGTTGGTTGGTTTAATCCCACATTTAATTCTGTCAACATTTCATGCTGAAATAAGAAAAATATTCCTGTGGTTGATTTCAGTTAATTCCCCTCATCTTCCTTTTTCCCCTCAGTTTCTTTCTCCACCCCTCTCCTCAAGATTTCTTTCAACATCATGTTTGTTTAGAAAGCAGTGGTCCTTAGGAAAATGGTGATATAGCATCCTCTCAGAGGTATCATGAGAGCAGCACCACACATTTTGAACTTGACTCTGATCTAGGGATATGTTGAAGATCACAGATTCATACAGAAAGGGTGGTCTGGTAGACAAGAGGCAGGTCTGGGGAGCAGCAACCCATCCAGGACATCTCTACTGCATTCATGTCTTTTGCAGCCCATTCTGCATTCAGCCCCTCATGTAGCAATGGTAGTTTTGTAATGAAATAAAAATTGTAAAAACACCCATGTATTAGTGAAATTCACTGGAGATGAAGGGGTAGAGCTGAGACTTCAGAGATGGAGAAAGTCTTACACAGTGCATCTAATAGTAGTAGGCACAGAAATTATCTGGTTTAGTGTATCTATGGATAGACTTCTAGGGTCATCTGTAAATATTTGTAGACCTTATTTGGGTCTAAGATAACCAGACTTTGTTATTGATTCTCTGCAAGCCTCAAGGTGGCTGTACTTCTTGTTTGATGTTAATGTGTTCTGAAAATCTTCTCTACAATGTAGATTTGCACTTAACCTTTTTTAATGTAAATGAGTAAGTACTGAGCACATCTGAAGTATTAACCCTCTGCCTTTATGCTTAAGGATTTATAAAGAGAACTTGGGCTCATAAGTCTGTACACAAGCACTTACACAAATAGCCTGGTTACCCAAAATGCTGATCACTCAGCCTTTCCAGTTGATTTTCTAGGGTTTGGCCTAAAAAAATCTTACAGAGCTGAACTCCCATTCTTTCCTTTCCTCCCACACTTTTTAGTGGTTTAAACTGTGTTCCTCGCCATAGGGCTTCACTTTGCAGTCATGTCTGCTGCATTTCCTGTACGTTACTTGCAAAAAGTGAATTGCTAAAATACGTTGCATGCAGAGTTTGAAATTGCAGGTATCCTGCAATTGACAGAAAACGATACCCTTTTTGTACCAAAAGCTTCATTTCACAAAAAAATTCTTTGCCAACCCCATTTTTAGCTAAAACTCTGCTATTCTTTGTGTCTATCCTGGTCTCATAATACTTCAATATATAGCTTGTAATTGGTGTATGCTTTTGGTATTTGTCTGTTAGGAATTAGGCTAAAGTCACTTTCTTTGTGTGCTCTGGTGAACAGTTTTCAGTTAGCAATTCCCTCTTGCCATCAGACAGAATTTGATCCATAGAAGTGAAAGTTCCTCAGGACTTTTTATTTGTATCATTCATTTCCCTAGTTGTTACTCTTCCGTATGACTTGAATTGCTGCAATAAATGCTCTGTTGCTTAAGATTTAGCTTAGAAAGTCCATTATGTTCAGTCTTCTGATCTTCGTTGATACTGTTTGGTGTGGTTCTTTATCACAAAGAACCTTAACAGGGGAAATAAAATAAGTACCTGATGCCACAAATTTCTCACAAAGCATATTTCCCCCCCGTGTTTTTAAAAGACTTTAAAAATGAGAAAACCTGTTGTCAGAAAATTGTTTATTCAGGCTTTGCTATTCATTACAAATAAGTAACATAACAAAGTACAAATGCACAACAAAATATTAAGAGTGGAGGCGCTTTTGGAACAGGAGCTGTAGAAGGCATTAACATGGCCTTATTTATGGATGAACTTGAAAAAACTATTTGGCATCAGGAAGTAAATGTTTTATTTTCTCTAGAAATGATTTGCTGTTGTGTTAGAGTTTTCTGTTCTCTCAGTTTTGTAACAGCACTGCAATGGCAAAACAAAGAACACGTTAAAAATTCCTGAAAGAGTAAAAAAATCTCAGATGATTGTTAGTGTCAGGAAGAGGGAAAAAAAGAGATGTTTTAATAGTCTGGGAGGGACTTCTAGATCGTCTCTTCATCATTTTCCTCTGTTACATTTTGGACTTGAATGAACTCATGAAACAAAAATGTGAGCAAGCTGCAAAATATTGTCTCTGACCTGGATGAAACCTGAATGATGTGGAGATTTGAGAGTGAAAAGATTTTCTTGTGAAATTTCCAGTGTAATTTCAGAAAAAAAGTGGATGTTGGAATGAAGCCCTCTAAACTTTGGAGAAACAGCGAACTCTGGGATAGCCACCAAACCAGACTTAAAAAAATTAAAAAGACTATTAAAATGCAATGAATGTTTATCAAAGAGGAAAGATTGGCATCTCTCAATATCAAAACATTTCTGCTTTAGAAGGAAGCTTTTGGCAGCATGGATTCAATCAAGGCTGAGCTTTTTCTCAAGTGAACTGTGTGCCTTGAGTCCACAACCTTTTAATTCTTCCATTCAGTCTGAAGGATCACTCCAAAAAAGTCTCAATAGTCCCTGTTTAGAGTGTTAGAAATATCTAGCCAGTGAATTTTATCATTTACATCAATGGAAAATGTGATTTTGTTGTCAATTTCCATACCCCTTTACTCTTATCTTTCCCAGAATAGGTGATTATTATTTTGATATCTTTCCTCCCATAAGTCAATAAGTCAACACACAGAGACAGTTTTGCCTCTCGGTCAGTCCTTTTGTGCCCTACAACCATGGCTTGTCCTCCTCACATACGTGGGTGACTCTTGGAGCCACCTACCTCAACAATCACAGTTTCTACCACACAAAGCACTTCATAGATGCACTTTAAATTTTAGAGAAAGCTTGCTTCAAAAATAAAAGGCTAATTCAAAATTTTGTCATTTTTCTGAGGCAACCAACCCATATATCAGCTACTGGGGGCACCTGTCCCTTAGGCTTGGAGAGAGACACTCAGCTCTTCACCCCATTTCCTTGAAATCCTCTACTGGAAATGGATTACGGACCATTTAAATAATTGCTTTCTTTTGTTTATTTGTTTTTAGTTAATAGGAAAAAACCAGAAACATTCTAAACCAAGTTCAAAGGGGTCTCGGTCATCTCTCTTTCCCTATCCAGGAGAAAGAGGGTAAAATCTGTTTTGAGTTTAGCTATCAATCTAGAAGAAAATTGAATTAAATACGAAAATGTTTGAAAGCCGAGTTGTATTTCATTCCAACTGCACTGCTGATTGAAATGGGAAGGTAGAAGGGGGAAAGAGCTTAAATATTCAGTGTTTTTATTATTAAGTGTCCCTTGTGCCCTCACCACACCTCTGAAAACAAAATACAAAGCATTTTTGGAACAGCTCGTTACTGCTACTCTTCAAGGCCATGATGCCTGTTCCTTAAAGCATAGCCCAAAGCAAGGTGAAGTGCTGAGCTGCACCAGCGCATGTTAGCACCATTTGTTTAAATGTGCATGTGTATGCTTGCACATGCACATTAGACTTTGTACAAACACATCAGAAGAGCCAGAAGCCGTACAGTGGACTTCCAGGGCAAATGAAGGAAAAGAAAAAAGTGTTTCCTGAATTCAAAAGCACAGTAGTGGAAGAAAATGCTGTTTGAAGGATCAGTGGGCAGAAGGAGAATAATGCTATTTAGAGTTTCTGAGGGCAGGGAAAGAAAGCAAGTCTAGCCTTTAATTCTGAATTACATGAGCAGGATGGGGAGGGAAGTGTGTCTCTGGTATTTATTTCATGTAAGAATTCTGTACTCTACAAGTGGTCTGTGTCACTAGTATAACATATTCTTTGGTCCTTACAGTGTTAGGCGGGCTCAGCACAGTAACTGACAGACCAGATGAAATAAGAAAAGTGACGTGCATAGAGAGGAAGGCTGCTATTCACCAACATGTAATGCAAGGAAATAGTATGAAAAAGCACATTAATGTTCCAGGTACCCAGGAAGTCTGGCATTAACAACATTGTTGCCATCATTCTGGTGTAATCTTCAGGCAATGGCATTGGTTCAAACCCAGCAGATCTTACTTGCATTCCTAGTACTGAAGACTTTGGTTCCATCTCTTACACAGCCCTTTGTGTAAGGTACCAAATCAAAATATAGAGCCCTGATTTCAATTCTTGGCACTGACACTTGGGCTATGTCTTCTCTTGTCCTGAGGGTTCACAGATTGAGCCTCTGCTCAAGGCTGAAAGCCTTGATGATCAGTATTGGCTGACAACTTGCAGTCTGGCACAACTTTGAGCTAGCTGTGATCTCCAGGTAGAGAAACTCAACATGATGGGAAGACGGCAAGACACTGATCTAAGCTGGAATTGCACCTCCACAAACAGGATGGCTGTAACTGCTTGAAACCGTGCGACACGGGGAACATGAACAAACTTTTAAACATGACTAAATAGGAAAGGGTCAACACATCCTGAACTGGGGATTTGTGTCGTGGGAAATGATGAACAGACAGGACAGACAAAGCATTTGGCCAAATGCTGAGGCATGGACTGACTTGTATTAAGGTCCAGCCAGAAGGTAATGTAGGGAGCTGCAGCAACCACTACAGGAAGAAGCTGAGGTGGTAGTAGTATTTATATGCCACGGATGGAGCTTATCTCCTTACTATTGCTAAAGAGCTTTGAAGTACACTACCAGCTAGATTAACCTGTGCTGATTTGGTATCTGTTCGTATGGGAAAGCATGTATTTTTAACATTAATTCGGCTGCATATTTAAATGAAACATGCTTTACAACATAATTAACAAACCCTTCTTATTGCACAATTGTCAGCTTGCACTTTTCCCACTTTGCTAATGCCTTCAATGCACAAAAGCCATGACGAAAATGTTTCCGTGACATGATGGCATTACCAGCTCTTTTCAAGTGGGAGGATTGTACTCCTACACAGCAGATTTTCCCTATGTTGTGGTATTCATGCAGCAAAGAGCTGTACTTCTGAAGGGTTTCTTGTTTAAGCTCTTTCATGCTTCTTGCCTTGGAGACTTCTTTTAGACTTGTAGCCAAGAGGAGGTCAGGAAGTGCTCCATGCTGCAGCTTCTTTTTCTGTCTCTGTTTCTATGTGGTTCTCCACAGATCCATGGAACACATTCCCTTCCATCTCTCTCCCTTTCAGAGTAGTTTATATTTCATTATTTGCAGATGGAAAAATGACAACTTGACAAACAGCGAAGGATCTTTTTTTTATTTAAATCATCATCTTCTTTCAGGCTGCCATGTAATATTTGCTTAGTGTGTGAAAAGTGAATTTCCATGCAGGTTTCCATGTGAGGTTATTTTTAGTTGTCATTCTGCTGATAGAATTTGCCCACCTTCCTGACTTTCTGGTTTCTGATGAACTACTGGTATGTTTACTGATACTTGTTACTGCCTTTGATTTTAGAGGCTTCATAAAGTCTGTATTTTCATCTCTTTTGTACTTTTTTTTTTTTCATTGCTAAGCAAACAGAGTAACAACCAGGGATAAATTAAAACTTGAAAAAGCCACTAGGAATTCAGCAGCCCAGATCATCCCATCTAACTGAAGACACACGAGCTCCATTTCCCAGTTTTGTTTATTCTTTTCCTACCAGGGTTTACAGCCAACACTCACTAGATGTGCTCACTCCTTATATCCTGGTCATAAAACCAGGAAATAATTTCTTGAACTGAACAGCACTGTTAAGCTCATGTCTAACAGTTTCAGATTCATTTAACTGTAAGCACAAAGTCAATCAAATTTCACAGAGATCCGGGTGTGATCTCAGTCATGTTAGTAGGAGCCCTGAAAAGTGGTGGAGTTTGAAGGCAATGTCCTGTGTGCCGCTTCACCAAGCTGCTTCACTTGTACTTCTTTTTGTGCTGTTACATTTCAGTGCTGTGGGGGAGAGCACTGAGAGTGTGAAGTTGTCAGCCAGAACTAATTCAAAATCTTCCAGTGGCAAACTGAGTCATGGGAAAGGATGGGACAGGCTCAGGGGAGAGCTTGTCTCAGCAAGTGGAGTGATCAGCTCAGGTAACCGAGGAAGGGCACCAGGTGGCATTGCCCGACCATCACTCCTCCATCTTCCACTTTTTCTGGGCTGCCCATGTGACAGGTCATTTGCTTCCGCTTCTCTCCCCAGGAGTGCAGGGCCATTGATTGGAGTGCCTTCCTACCCAACTGGCTGATCTTCTTGTGCCTAAAGCCAGCCTATTCCATAATGCTCTGATGAAGAGCAGCAAAGCTATAGCTGCCTCACAGCAGCTGAGTTGGCAGAGCTGATCTCAGGGAGTGTTAATTAAAGAGGATATCCTTCTGCCTTTCTGCACTACTGCACCTTGAGCACAGTGGATGGTCTGACTGTTGCATCCACTATTTCATTCTGCATTTGTCTCCACAAGATGTAGTACACCCAGAGATCTCTTACAGCATCCCAGTTTTCTAGAATAGTAACTAAGTGACTTTGAAGAGACTTGTTTTTGTCAAAGCAAGCAATTACTTCATAGCAGCATATACTGTCATGAGTCTGTACCAAGAGCAAACCCCTAAACCTTCCTGTATCCTATGTTATTGGAATAAGTGTTTTTACAGAAATTGATGTTATGGAATCAAAACAAAATGCTTCTTTTTTGTCTGTGTTTTTGTTCTGAATCATGGTTGTTACTGCAATATAACAGGGTTCTGCTATTATCTTCCACCTTCTCCACCCGTAAAAAAACCAGTCTGGATTTTAGCCACCTGGTTATAGTTAGTTTCTTATTTTAAAATAGCTTTCAAAATAGATCAGACATTACACTGTTAAAAACAATTTTCCCTGTAGGTATTGAATATCAGACAGAGCTTGTAGTAATAACTGATAGGTATCTAGAATAATCTTCAGTATGGACTGAGACTACACAGATCTGTCAATCACTGCATTTAGCTTTAAACACAGGTGATTTGAATTCGTGTTAGCAGCATGAGGAAGTCAAAAAGATGGAATGGTGCTGTCGGAGAAAAGATGATAGGATTACCTCTGTTGTTGGCCTTCCCTGCTACTTGTTTGAGATACTAAATCAAGGTGAAGTTTATGAAAAAGGGTACAACAGGGGTTTCTAACTCTTCATTCCTGCTGGGGTTTTCCTATTATAAATCTGCTGTCAGAAATAAGTGCTTTACTTGTGGCTTAATTTTATGCAGGCACAAACACCTTGGTTCAACACATTTTGCCAGAGACAATCTCGACTGTCTTAATGCAACAGAGTGCTCATTAACAGGGACCTGTGAAAAAGAAAAATGCACACATGCTCTTTTGTTGTTGGTCATTCATGAGCAATCCGATGAAAACTGAAATAAAACATAAATCCCGAGGCGGTGTGGAGCTAGTGTGGAGACATGAGTGTTTGAATCACGCAGCTTATGTGAATTATCCATCTCGAAGAACATTACACTCCACCTTTTCAATGAAAGTTTCATTAATGTGGTGAAAAGCTCACAGTTTCTATTTGTTCTGCTGTGGCTGCTGAATTTAGCACTACCCCCAGTGCTCACCCCCAAAGCAAACACCTCTGTTGTGGTGATTTTTCCTTTTTTATCCAACTATATAACAGTACAGGCAACTAAGACAATGCTTTCCAAGAAGCTCGTTAGACTTGCTTGGGTAGTTCTTTCTCTACGCAAAGGCCAACAAGACAGATTGGTAGTACTTTCCTGGCTTTGTAATACATTTTTGATGTTACCAGATCTGTCTCCTCATCTCACCATTCATTTGGAGTTTTGCATGCAAAGAAAAAAAAAAAGAAAAAGAAAAAAAGTGAGAATCGGGCTTCAACAGCAATAAATGCATGTTTACATATTTCCTCCAAGTACTGTTACTGTCTAGTGTACTGGACTGTGTTTTGAATATGAATCAAATACATTTGTCACAGGTGTCAATTGTCTTGTTCTCAGGACATGGATGTAAAATTTGCTTTCAGGCACTCAATACTGGAAGCATGACTTTAAGTTTGTCCTACCTTAGTTTGTCCTAAAGGAAATTATTAACCTGAAGTCATAGGACAAGGAATCTCAGATCACAGGGAATGAGATCTTGTTATCCACTGTGATGAAAGACATGACAGAATCACAGAATCTTAAGGGTTGGAAGGGACTTTGAAAGATCATCAAGTCCAACCCCCCTGCCAGAGCAGGACCACTTAGAGTAGGTCACACAGGAAATCATCCAGGTGGGTTTTGAATGCCTCCTTACCCCCAACCCAGTGGGTGTTTCTGTCTTGCTTTAATACCAGATTTTAATATCCCCACTCAACTAAGTCTGCATCCCTTAGGCAGCAGTGGCATTAAAGTCAGGCCCAGAAGAAGTGCCTTCGTGCAGCATTGAGAAATTTCAGATTTCAAAATATAATTTTATTCCATGTTGAAAGAAGACTCAAATGTACTGAAACTCCATTTTCAGTGAAATTTTGTCTTATTTTCCAGTCTAGAATATTTAATTAAAACCAAAATCTCTTAATTTTGATTTGCTGCATCTGAAAGTCTGAAAGTAAAAAATATGGGAAGTACTTTTTAATGGAAAGTTCTCAAGAATCCATCCAGAAAATGTGAAAACAAGCCATTTTGATATTACTAGACTTCAGTTCATCTTACCTTTTTTTAATCTCCCCCTCAACATCCACAAAGAAAGTGGAATAATTTGCACCATTTTGCAAAAGCCCAAGATTTTATAGAGCTACACCTTTTTGATGGAATCTCGCTCCAGAGCTGCTGTCTTTTGTGACTGACTGTAGATGGAATAGTCAACTGATGAAATACAATGTGCTTTGAATTATCCCAGCAAAATGCTTTGCTTGCGGTAAATTCATTGGCATGTATGCACATTGTGTTTCCTCAGATCAGGATGACAACCTCATTGCTGGCTGGCTTGTGGCATCCCAAGTTAACACATGTAAACTTTGCAGCTGTGAGCCGTGTTACAATGAAAAAGATGTAGGGGCTGAAGCCAGCAACTCCTTTCTTTTGTTTTCCTCTAAAAAAAAGTCTATGCAAAGATGCTTCTCCAAGTGAAGGACTATGCAGTAGAATATCCCAGTTAGTTTATTATGTGTTTTCATGTGGTTCTCTTGACTTAACACCTCTGTCTGTAGCTAAGAGCTCCTTAAAGCTGACTGGGAGAGGGTCTTCATGGTGTTTTGGGAGAAGAGGGAGGATTTTGATTTACAGACAGTCCAGCCCATTGTACGAGACTTAAAAGCATCCATTTTCCAACGGATAGGACAGATACAAAGTAGCCACAGAAATTATTTTCCTGATCAATCTGAATTGTGAAGTAGGGAAAGGGAAGGATATTCTAGTGTCTGACTGCCATACAGCTTAATGTTCCCATGTACCCCAGTTTGCCTGTTTAGACATTGGAAGCTACTGAAGTCTGCTGAGCTCAAGCACAGAAAAACATACCTAATCCTCCAGACTGCATCAGATAATCTGGGATTTAACCACAGCAATTGAGTGGTGGGGGCTAGATTTGGGGTTTTTTTTAATTAATATCTTACAACCTAAGTTCTCAGAAAAACCTTGAAGTGTTCATCTGAGAATCCAAATCGGAGGGCATTTCTGTGTCAAACAGGTATCTGCAGGTGGATGTGGCTCTCGGCATGCACAAACCCCTGGATTACAAGTAGGGGATTTTTGGTATCTGCTTCAGGAAGATGGATGCCAGGGAGGCTGGAGAGGGGCCAGGAGGAAGGAAGAGGCCTTCCTGGGGAAGCAGGAGAGTTTGAAGTGTGACCCCGAGCAGAATGGTGGGAGTGGAGGTGAGAGGCATCTGTGGTGGGCAGCAGGGTGCATAGGGTGCACAGTCAGGGAGGGGAAGGCGAGGGTCAGGTAGGAGGGCAGGGAGGTTCCCAGAAGCAGGGACAGTAGTGCCGAGAGCTGAGTGCTTGCAGAGACAAGTTGCAACACACAGTTGGGGGAGACTGGCAGTGGTTTTTAACAGCTGTTTTGACACAATGAGTGCTGAGGCCTGATGACATGCCCTGGGGGAAGCAGCAGTTGAAGTATCAGCCTAGGAATCAGGGGACCAGGGTTTTACACTGTCATCTGTAGCTATTTCAGGAATGACTTTGGGCAAGGAGCTGATGCTTGCATGTTGGTTTCCCCACCACCAAAAGGTGTTGCTTGCCTTGATACCCCCAAAACTGAGATGCTAGAAGAGGAAGTCTCTACTCTCCCAGTGTGGTACGACAAAAACACTGACATTAAAATTTGGCAAGTTCAAAACTGTTAGAGGGAATTCCTCTTTCACACACACTGATGCAAATTAGTGACTAAGGTGAACTGGCGTCAGTGGGAAACAGAATTAAGTGGGATCTGTTCAGTGCCCATATAAGTAATAAGCACACAGTCATAGGGCCCTGACTTCTATAGTTTAATTTTTTAATAAAACAATTTTTTGCCTGCCTTTTCTATGACAAATGTTGAAATGAGCCTTTGCTCATGTAAGATGCATTTGCTGTATGACTAATGGTTATTTTTAAAGTGCTAAACACAATGTATTCATGTATGTGTCAGGGAGAAAAGGGAGTCTCTGTGTATTTGCTGTAGTGATTGTTTGTAAATATAGTTGTTTTTTCCAATTTTGCGTGTAATACATCAGCAGTCTTGTCTCCATTTCTCTCTTGAGGTTTGGTATAAATGTAGAGATTTATGCTCTCAGATACTTCAGTTACAAAAGTGTATGCAACCTCTGAAGCATTGATTTTTATTCACAAAGTGCCATAGAACAGAGATTGATTTGTGGAGAAGATGGAGTTCAAAGTTAAACCATAGTCATGCAAACAACTATGGAGCCATATAGCTAATTTCAGGGCCTTGGGCTGAAATGTCATTTCATGTCCCAAAAACAGAGGAGAAGCTCTGAAAGACCAGAACTCTTGCTAATGCCTGCAAGAGAAGTTAAGCGGAGTTACAGATGGCGAATTTGACCTAAAACATGTTAGTGCAGCTTCATGGATGGAGACGCAGTATGGAAGTGGAGAAATAATTTCTTCCACAATAGCAAGATTTGGTAATCTTGCTCAAGCAAAAACGCAGTGGAAAACAGGAGAGGTAGCCTGTGGAGTATAAAGCAATTTGAACTTAAAAGAAATGAGTCTATAAGTGAAGTCCTAGCCCCTATATGTCAGTAGTAAAAACCCCACAAAAGGTATTTGGTCTACATTGTACTTAAAGTTTTAAGTACCTAGTGCCCAGCTGAGGCACCCATCTTCTGTGACTGACCTCCAAATCGGGCACTGTGTAAATGCCAGATACATCATCTGTGTGTGCATGAACATGTGCGTGTTTAATGTGAAAGCAGCTGTTGTTTTACAATTACTGCTAGTGCCATAGGTTGTGGGGACTAGTTTTCATTAATGTACTTAGGCTTTTGTGATTTAACACTATTGCATGATCTGACTGTTTGAAAATTACTTTAACAGCCCAATCCAGAAAATCTGCCACATGTCTCTGCCTTTTCCCAGGGGCAGGAGTCATTTCACACTGATGGCATGATGTGATTTCTTCCAGCAGCACAGCAGGAAGAAATCCTTACAGGTTTCAGAAGTTGTGAAAGCCTCTAGTGTAGCAACCCCTTCTTCATCCACGCGAACAAAGAGTCCCCATAATTTCCCTCCTCAAGGATAACACCATCACAGCTACACTGTAGCAAGATATTTTAAATTTAAGCTATTTGATTTCAGGGCTAGAGGTCTGTAAATGCTATTCTAACCGTTCTGCTGTTCAACCATTATTTCATGTTGGCATTTTTATTTGGAGGCCTAACCATGGCCATGAAAAGGAAACTTCTGTAATTTTTGTGTTACATCTTCCAACTGGAATATTTTCAAGCACAATAGAATTGAACACAGGCTTTGGGGAGGGAGAAAGAGGAGAAAAGGGAATCAGCTAGAAGGTATGATGACCCCAGTGGGGTACTCTGCACTTTATTTCTCTGGGGACTGAAAAATGCTTTCAACCAGAGTGATGTTGCAAGAGCCCAGAAGAGGAGAGAAAAATCCATGTCTGGTCTACGCCGACCAGAAACTAAAAACAACGAACACTTTGAATTCTGAGACTCTCACCACAACTGAAAACTCTGCTCAGGCCAAGTAACTGGAAAATCAGTTTTCTTGAGTTAGAGAAATGCTTCCCTGCAGAATCAGAGACAGCTTTGCATTTTAATCAGTAAAGAAATTATTATATTCTGAAGCATTGATTCCCACACTTGAATTGATGCAAAGATTTGCAATCAGGGCTATGAAGAGATTTGGGTAGTTTCATATGGAGCTTAGTGAAACGGTACAGTAAACCGTTTTCTTTCCTGTGACATTTTCTTGTTGTTTGACTCTGATAGTCTACCATTTATCACAAAATGGAAAAATAAGATCTGTCTTCATAATGTACCAAAAAGAAGTCTGACTGCAAACACTAGTCAGGAAGAGGCTTAGTGATTGGAGCTGAGTGGTGAAACCCTAGATCAGGAGATGGTTATGAGAAATCGTATACCAGAAGACCTGAGAATCCCCTGGTCAAGAGTAACTGAATGCAGTAATTGTAAGGTAATTTAAAAAGAAATGTTCAGCAAAAATTACTTATGGGGTGCTTGTTTTAAGAGGGAAGTGTAGTAAATTTCAGGACAAATTTTTAAGTGGCAATAGTACAGGCATAGCCTATGCTGTAGGCAAAATAAATTTTCTGAGCTAAATGACTCCTCTCAGTCAGACAGGCTATGGTGTTTGTTTTTGGGGTGAAATATGTATTTCCTTCATTGCATTAGTACAAAGGTAGCTCAAGCCAGAGAGGAGAACTCTAGGGATCTGGTTGTAAGGCCTGCCAAGACCACCTGCTCCTTATGAGTTGAGGAATGAAATTTTGCAGAGATTTGCATTGCAGAACAAGGGATGGGACCAGAAAATCCTTCTTAGATGTGGCAGAGATATGTGAGTAGTACTTAATTTTGCAAGAAACAAAAAAACTTAGGTTTTTTTTTTACTCTTAGGCCCACACTGGTGTATTATTAGTAGTGTATTCACTGGGGAAGGTGCTAGGCTGAATATGTTAATTCCAGGGAAAAGTGCCCTGCAGTCTTCTGGGTTTGAGACACGTACCAAACATTCTATTATTTTGTGATAAAATTTTAAAATTATATTTTCTTCTAAAAGATTCAGTCAATATACTCAAGTCTAGTAAATGTAATATGACTCATATAGCCTGTATTTCATCAAGATGTGAAGCCTCTCTTTTACAAACGAGCACCACAGCACGTCAGGATAACAAAGAGTCAAAGGAGTTTGAAGATGCTAGGCAGTCTGTTCTTGTAGTCTTGTGATTAATTCTTGCTCTTGCAGAACTGCAGTTGTGTAAGAGTATACGGTCAGACAATTTTCTTCAGACGATTAAAAACCGCCTAGATGGAAAGCGAAGGAAGAATGTCATGTGCTTCTGTTCAAGTCTTGTAGGTGCTGTGGCCATACAGTAGTTCCAGACATTCATTCATCTAATTTTTACTTTTTTTTCCTAATGTTCTCGCTCCATCTGACAGCCATAAGAAAACCTGACTTCTCAATACTAGTTCATAAGGACAAGATGATGTGTTTGGAATGTACCGTATCAAGGATTGGGAGCTGTAGAAGGATGATCTGGGGCTTTTTAATGTTGCTGCAGTGCACATTCAAGTATTTTTCTGGGTAGGAAACAGAGGTATCTTGCATGCATATGATTCTTGCGTGCAAGCATGCTAGCAAGCTCAGGCTTACATGAAATTCTGATCTGAAGTTTGTTGCCTGTTTCACGGAGCATAAGCCAAGATCTGTTCAGTGCTGTTTTTTCATTATACAGCACTGAGTAGTCTTCCCTGCTTTTGCTAACTGACATGCATTTTAGGAGGCAGCTGCCTACTGCCAAGAAGAGTCTGCATGCAAGAATATTTCCATCTGGAATGACTAACATGTGCCCAGTGTATGTCCAGTCTCACATCCCACTCTGCAAACAAAATCCACTGATGAATTAATTTTCTTCTTGCTTCAAAGGGCAATCAAAAGATGAAAGTGAAAAACTGGACATATTTCCAAAAAATTACATTATATGAAAAATAGGTCATTCAGATTGCAAATGATAGATTTTCAAAAATGTGAAATGTCAAGCAGTCTTATTTGAAAAAGTATGTGTTGCCTTGCTTGTTGAATATTTTGCTAGTGATGGAAAACAATGTATTTAAAAAGCAGAGACAGTGTTTTAACTCATTCTTAGGATAATGCCAACAATATTCAACTTGTTTGATCCAGGCTTATATCAGGATGCATTTGTCCTTACTTACTTTGTAATTCTTTCATAACAGACGCATCAAAATTATTTGGAACAGTTGTAAATATAAAAGTGGTACAGCGGTTTCTGGTATTTCATAGCTGCAAATGTGAAATCTGCTTCTTGTGAAGACGCTTGACTTGATTAAATGTGTCAGATGTATGTCTGATTCTTCTCATGCATTGAAGGAATGGTGATGCTGATATAACAATCCCCATGCACCAGTACAGGCTGGGGGTCGAACTGCTGAAGAGCAGCTCTGCAGAGAGAGACCTGGGAGTGCTGATTGATAATAAACTAAACATGAGCCAGCAATGTGCCCTTGTGGCCAAGAAGGCCAGTGGCAGCCTGGGATGCATCAAGAAGAGTGTGGCCAGCAGGTCACGGGAGGTTCTTCTTACCCTCTCCTCTGGCCTGGGTGAGGCCTCATCTGGTGTCCACTTCTGGGCTCCTCAGCTAAAGAGGGACGGACAACTTCTGGAGAGAGTCTGGTGCAGGGCCACCAAGATGATCAGGGGACTGGAACATTTTTCATATGAGGAAAGGCTGCAGGAACTGGGGCTGTTTAGTCTGGAGAAGAGGAGATTGAGGGGGGAACATTTACAAATATCTAAAGGGTGGGTGTCAGGAGGTTGGGACATCCCTTTTTTTTATTGTATCTAGCAACAGGACAAAGGGTAATGGGGTGAAGCTGGAACACAAAAAGTTCCACTTAAATATAAGAAAAAACTATTTCACTTGTGAGGGTGACGGAGCAGTGGCACAGGCTGCCCAGAGGGGTTGTGGAGTCTCCTTCCTTGGAGATCTTCAAGACCCGCCTGGACATGTTCCTATGTGACCTGATCTAGGTTGACCTGCTTCTGCAGGGGGATTGGACTAGATGATCTCTAAAGGTCCCTTCCAACCCCTACCATTCTATGATTCTATGATATAAAACCTCATATAATAAATGACTGGCCTTTCATATATTAGTGACTCAAGCAATAAAATGTATAATTGTGATGCTAATTAACTTTCTATTTTAAAGTTATGCCTTTAATAAAAGGATTATTTGTACCTACCCAGAATTAAAAACAGAGGTGCCAGTCTAATTCATTGTAGCTGTCAACACTAAAAACAATGCACAGAAGCTGCAACTCCTTAGTCTCAGAGGTGCACGTCTGAGAAGGTGTAATTCCTCCACCCATGAAGAATGCATAACATGCTGCCTGCTGTTTAACTGGTGGTACATGTATTAGCAGAGCAGAGACTTATAATTACACAAATCCTAAAAAAAAAAAGTTATTTAATAAACTATTTGAGCGATACCAATGCTAACTGCCTAGAAGTGGTAATCCAAAACTCAGACAACAAGAAAATGTTGACCCAAGCAAAACAGTATTCATCTCAAGAATTAAAACCCTAAGCCAGTGTCATGCATAGTCCTCTCAGATGTAATTATTGTATTCTACTTTGTCCTGAATGTGCCTGGTGTGGTTTTATACACTGTAAAAATAAACACAGTGATTTAAAACCCTGGAAAGTCCAAGTAGATAGCGGGCAAGACTGCTTCTGGACTGCAACAGAAGCAGGGGTGTTCAAAGCTAAGTATAAGCTCAGAACAATTGTTCTGCTTTTACTTCTTCATGTTAAACAAAGCACTGTTAGGACTGATTGGCCACCTCCTGGAGCCTGGAGAGTCATGAAGCTCTGAGTTAAGAAGAAACAGTATTTGGGCCAGCTATGTCAGCCTGTATTCATCTCACATATGGATTCACCAGGTTCAGCAGACAAACATCTTTAACCTTTGCAGTTAATGATCATTTCCACTGAGGAATTGTTTTATCTACAGGAAAAGTCGGGGTGGCCTTAGTGGGCAGAACTATAGGCTGAAACTCTTAAGCCAACCCTGTGTTATCCACTCAGCTGCTGGTCTGCTGAGTGATCAACAGTAAGTGGGTCGATCCATCGGCTTCTGCATGGTAAAAATGCATAATAAAAACAGCCTCCTTGCAAAGTCTTTTGAGATCTACAAAGGAGAAATGTTACATAGCAGCTATACACTGATTCATTACTAGGTCTTTTTTATGTGATTCCTTTAGTAGACGTTTGGGTTCTGATTTAGATCTTCTGAACAGGGTGTAACAATACTGGCGGTACCGGCAACTCCATATTTGCCAAACGTGGCTAGCAGAATGCTACTAGTGATGTAAGTAGTTAAAAGGTTATTTCTCTTCAACTTCCCAGTATCAGATGTGCTCTTAAAAAGGAAAAGGCCATTTGTGTTCAGTAACTACAGAAGTACTTTCATCTCCCTGGACAACTATTGCAGTGGCACACATTGAGTAGGCACATGTGGAAACAAATAACCATGTAGATACTCCAGTAAACATACAATAAATGTTCTCTTTTTCACAACTAAGTAAAATGCAGAAAAATGATTGCCAAAACATTCCCCATTATTCTGTAATGTATATGTATGTGCACAGAAAATGTAAAAATGCATAACCATACCTAGGGACAACAGCAAAAGTATGTACTATGAACATGTGTAAGTATGCATATATTGGCATTGAATTGTGCACAACATCAAAAAAGAAATATGCCAAAGAAACATTAAGGTTTCAAAATGAAGAAACATTGGATATTCCAGAATACAGGTTTCCAGAATGCAGGTTTCCTGGGTATCCTTAATTAGTCCTTTTCAATATGTATGATGATACAATTTTAATTACATGATAATGTGTAGGGTTCTTTTCCTTAACAGATTCTTTTTTCAGCCAGTCAATGGGGAAGCAGTTTTTTAACCCTTCTGGTTTTCATCATCTTCTATTTGATGCTCTGGTCTCAGATCTCAGATTCGGGCACACGGTCTAAGTGTTAAACTGAACATAGAAAAGATTAATCCTCTTTCAAGCCTTTATTTCTCTGTCGCTCCCATGACAGCATTTTAATATGCCCCAAATCCTTATGAACATATCTCTGCATCACATCTGTGCAGGGCGAGAATACTATTATCTTCACAATATTATCGCCAGCATGCAAAAGCACGGAAGCACAGGAAGAAAAAGGAAAGGCAAGTGTCAGTGACAGCTGAAAGCAAGAGATAAGGGAGCTTTTGCATGTGTAGCATTTTTGTAGCACTTTCTCCACTCAGAGCACAGGGCCAGTTGACTTCAGCTCTCAGCACTTCTGCATTTCAGGCCCCAGGTGTCTCTTGTTGAGCACCCAGAAAATGAGGCCAAGTGTTCAAGAGAAAGGAAATTCCAGAATGATGTCATCATGCCTGCACATGGGGAGACAGAAGGAGCTAATCGTGCCCAGGCAATCCAAGTTCTGGCATTTGCTAGCGTTTTAGCATTTGGTTCATAACCCTGTCGTCCTTTTGGCAGAATTTTTATGTGTGTACACCTTTCTCTGTAAATAGATAAGGATATCTGAACTGTGTCTAATCTGCTACAAACTCTTGCACTGCCTTCTCATTAAAACTAATTTTTGATGTGTGTGCTTTTGGAAAAAGCATGGCATGTCTTGAAATAATAACTTTCACTTATTTTCCTGCTGCAATTAAATCTAGGGAAATCTAGGGAAACTTGGTTTTCATTGTTCCCAGAAGAGGAAGGAAAGGAAGAAGACCTGCCTTAATAGGTGCTGAAGTATCAGTACATCGCCCTGCTCCAGCTGTGCCTTCGGTATTCATTCCTACTGTCCCTTAGAATGGGCTATAGGCAAACAATTTGACACTCAAAATCAGGGAGATCAAGGACTTCTAGGGGACAGTGACTGCTTGATTTCAATCTGAAAACCCACTGCTGAATCTCACGTTCTACATTTGCTACATCTTCCCTATCCATTACCAAATTACAAGTGAGGCGTTTAAAAAGCGTAGCATGCTACCTGAAAAACCCCAAGATTTTCAGTTAAATATTTGTTTCTTTTTTGTTTACTGCCTGCAAGTTTTCTCAAACTCTTCCCCTTCTGAAACTTCCCTGCACAAGCCAATAGGTTGGAAACAGGTTAAAAATGGAAGCTGAAGTCCATATGTAAACAGCTGGCTCCAAGAGCTGGTGCTCTAGGGAATGAAGACTTGTAATGCAAGACTCACAAAACTCTTGTGGGAGTTGGCTTCATTAGGTATCTACCGTAAGCGTGTCTGTGTGCATATATCTGTACAGTGTTGTGATCCTATCTCTCTGTGCATGTGTACCTGAGGTTAGCAGAGTATTCATTCCCCACTGCACCAGTCACTCCACTCTCTTCTCACCTTTCTCATCTGTTGGGTGAAACTGGCAGTGCCTCCCTTATTTGTACATCCCCATCTCTGCTAGCGCCATAGACTGATGGCAGGAGGAACTTTTTTCACTTCCCCTGTGTGTGTAAAGCAGGAAAGCTTTTCTCACTGACTCTCTGCTGACTGCCTCAGATGTTATCTGTCTTTCAGCCAGTGGACAGAGCAAAGTGTTTACCCTGCTGAACTGAAACGCCCCGACTTGCTCTCTAAAAGGTCTTCTCTACAGCCCTTCTATATTGAGCACCTAGAGAAATGTAATTGTCAAGTGAGGCATCAATGGGAGTCATCATGAATATCCTACCTTTTCACCACTTTGAGTTTCATGGGCTGAAAAATTCCTGATAAAGCAGTGACATTCATCAGTAGGGCTTTTAATTCTGGAAATGCCTCCCCATCCATGCTGGATTCCTCCTCCCTTCCTGGCCTGGGGAGCAGATGGTTATCCCTCCTCTGTGACAACTGAGGAGCCAAGCTTTCCCTTTCTCCTTACTGCAGGTGCTAGTGGTAGGGGGAGCGATGGCGGATATTAGGCCAAGATTTCCTCATTTCTCTAAGAGGGAAAAGCATATCTGTCCGTGCTGAGACACTTCCTTACAGTATGTGACTAAGCCATGCTCTCCAGAGAAGTTGCTAGCTAGCAACATGTTCTCTGTGGGCTTCTGTGGGAGGAGTCCTAGAGTAGGCAACATGATAAGAATAGTGTAGTGCCTATTATGTTATCAAAACCAAAATACAGCTGCATGTTATTGTTGGCTGAATACAACCTGTTGACACCAATATCTCTCCAAGACGCCAGTACTAATTTCAGACAGCCTTTACAGGCACAGGACAAGGTGCCAGTAGCCAAACAGATGGAGCAGCATGACATGTTGCCCCCTGCCCGCTTCATGCATCAGCGTGAGAGCATATATGAGTGTGCCTGGAGAAGTGCCAAGTCATGAGGAGCAGTGTGGTGACAGACAGTTTGCTCAGAAAGCCCTGAAGGAGCTGTAGCAGTTTTGCTAATGGCTGAACGCTCAGGGGCCAGGACACTATGTTATCTCATTTGATGGACTGACCCAGGGCACTAGTGGTGCTTGATGTTACATCAGACTCCAGAATTGTTCAAAAATACTTCCTCCATAGCCCACAAATTTTCTCATTCTAATTATTAATTATTGTAACTCACTCTTTTAGGACAAGCTCTATTTTCAGACTTTGTAGTTCACTGCATCCAGAAGGCTGAATGTCCCTACCCCAACAAGAGTGTGAGAGGGTTCTGTGCTGGCCTTGGGCACTGGAGGATGAATCACCTCACAGTGGCTGGGAAGAGGTAATGAGAGTTAGGAAGGTTTTGAGCCATTTTGATGCATCACTGTCTTTCCAGCTCTGCTTGTAGTGTGTTTTATTCTGGACAATCAGAACCCATGTATCTCAGACAGGCATCAAGGAATGAATGATTTGCCCTCCTGAATAAAATGAGAACATGCGAATGTGTGGAGAGAAGGAAAGAGAGAGAGACATTTGCATAGGTCAGGAAAGGTCATTAAAACATCTGGCAGTAGTAACTGACATGTATCAAATTTTAGTGTTCATTAAATTCATATTAATGCAAAAATGGTTCTTAAGCTCCAAATGCCACTTTTGGTTGCTGTGTTCCCCTAGTTGATGGTGATGAGTTTTCAGAACTGTACCATGCTTGTTTGCTTGCTAGTGGCATCTGACCTGAGGTCAGATTTCTATTTAACCCCTTTCTGTAGGTCAAAAGACAAATTAATCTGGTGCAAATTGAAATGGAAATGAGGTGTCTGGATAGCAGGTGGAATAGCTGCCAGGCTGAAACGTGTTTGCATCTGTTCTTATGCCATCCAAGAAGTCGTCTCTGAGGTCAGGCTGAAACATGTTTGCATATGTTCTTATGCCATCCAAGAAGTCATCTCTGAGGTCAGGGAGATATTCAGATGACATCTGAGATGGGAAATTGCTACAGGGAGCAGAAATGGCAGGTGTTCTGTGTTAGCAGATTAACTTGCAGTCTGGGGAAAATTGTCTGAGAGTGTCTGAGTATAAATGTAGATGTTTCTATTGACCGTGCACTTTGCTTTACCTGTGTTTACTACCAGTTTATAATTGTAAAGAAGATAATTCTTCAGCTGCCTTAAGGAGGAGAATCTCACAAATCTTTTTCTTCCTTTTTTTAGAGGATGAAGATGATGAAGAAATGGTGGAGCCGAAAGCACAGGATGACTTGGAGATGGAAAATAAAGACCAGAAGCAGGAAGTGAAAGAAGGTACTTAAAAAAAATGAAAAGAATTTTGTTACAACTTTAAGGACTGAATCCTGCAAGTAGTAGTGCTCATAGACAGTTTCCATTCTTGAAAACAATGCAAAATTGAAACAGTCATCAGTTTTATTTATTCAAAACCATGTGAGTGGTATAAAAGCAGAAAATTGTATCTCAGTAACCCAGCTGATAAGTCTGAGAAGGCTGTGAAAGGCACAGAACTTCAGCTGTTTAGAAGAAGCTAAGTGTCCTGGTAATGTGGGAACAAAGTGAGAGTCTTGGATTCCAGGACTGGTGCTTAACTTGTTCTCTGTCCCAAATGGCTATCTATGTGATAGAATTTAAATGTGAATGCCAGGCATTCCAGTGGCTCCATTAAGTTGGTTGCTCCTCAGAGGTACCTGGAGCCTCTAACTGCCTGCTTGAGAGGGACAAACTTAAACTTAGTGATGATCAGGAATCTTCCAGCAGAAAATCATTTCAATGGACAATGTTGACTGTCAAAATCAAAACTTTTTGTGGGAGCTGCCTCAAGGGAACTTAAAGTCAAAACTGAAGCCAGGCAGGTCCAGCCTTCTGAATTCCTCTGAATGCAGACATTCTCCAGGGTTACAAGAGACAAAAATTCATGTTACTTACTTCTCCTTTCTGTTGCAGAGAAGAGACACTTGCTAAAGTCATGCATGTCAGCCCTACAAATGATAGATATGCTGGGTATCTGCTTCTTTTGGAACTATTCTAGCCTTTGTAATTGGGAGAGAGTTGTGAAATTTGGTCTTCCTTCTGGGAATGTACTAGAGTATTGCCTGTTGCTTCGAACAGTCAGTGCTCACCCCTGTTTGGAGTCAGGGAGAAGAGCTAATATGTCAGTAGCTTCAGTGTGACAGGAAATTAGTTTATTCTCCAGCATTTCTTAACTCCGTATTGCTCGACTGCTCATAATGTGTTTTACCCTCTTGAAAGGTAACTTAGATCTTCAGGTAGGGCCTAAGTCACTTATTACTATGATGATCATTATCAGGATGATTCTGTGACCTTGTATGGTGGTTTAACCCTGTCTGGATGCCAAGTACTCACCAAAGCTATTCTATCACTCCCTCTCCTAAACTGGACAGAGGAGAGATATATCTAGTAAAAGATCTGTGAGTTGAGATAAGGACAGAGAGGTCATTAAGCAAATAGCAGCATGGGCAAAGCAGACTCAACTTGGGGAGAAATGGTCTGATTTTTTAACAATCAAAACTGAGCAGGGTAATGATGAATAAAAACAGAACCTTAAAACACTTTCCCCCACTCCTCCCTTCTTCCTGTGTTTCTACCTGCTTCCCCCGCTCCAGAGTGGTGCAAGGGGGTGGGAGATGAAGGTTGCGGTCAGTTCATCACAGATGGTCTTTGCTGTTCCTTCCTCTCACACTTCCCCTGGTACAGTGTGGGGTCCCTCCCACAGGAGATAGTATGAATTTCTCCAATGTGGGTTCTTCCAGCAGGCTACATGAACTAGCCCACTATGCATCTAGCCCAAAAGGGAAACAGTCTATCAGGAATGAGCTGCTCCAGTGTGGGTCCCCCACAGGGTCACAAGTCCCGACAGCAAACCTGCTGTCTGGCATGGGCTCCTCTGTCCACAGGACCACAGGTCCTGCCAGGAACTTTCTCGAGTGTGGGCTTCCCAGGCACCAACAGCCTTCTTCAGGCATCCATCTGCTCTGGCGTGGGGTTCTCCCTGGGCTGTGACTGGATCTCTGCTCCACTGTGGCTTCCATGGCTGCAGGGGCAGGGCCTCACCATGGGCTGCACCATGGCCCACAGAGAAATCTCTGCTCCGGGCCTGGAGCACCTCCTCCCCTCCTTCTTCACTGACCTTGATGTCTGCAGAGTTTTTCACACATTCTCACTCCCTTCTGCTGCAGTTTTTGCACCTGAGCAGTAACTTGCTTCCCTTCTCAAATACATTAATCACAGATATGGGGGAAGCTTATAGCAGGTTTTCACAGATGCCACCCCTGCAGCCCCCCACTACCAAAACCTGGCCACACAAACCCAGTACTAGAGCTTAGCTTTGTTTTTCTTGCCGGAGGAAAAGTATGGAGTCATTTTACAGAGAAGCCCATGTAATAGTCAACTGTAGATATAGCAGTGTATGATTCCTTCTCATCCAGGGGAGTTTGGCATGATTTGTATCAGTGTCCAAAAAACCCGAGTTTTCTGTATAGTGCCCACAGTTGCTATCCTCACACATGGAAGTGAGTTGAAGTACCAGCCAGGCTGTTTTGATTATAAATTATCTTTCTTTCTTCCCTCTTAAGAGCATCCTAGAAACTACCCATGCCATAAATCCTGCAGTGTTGGTTGCTCATTAGGTCCTTGTAGAAACACAGAAGGGGAAACTCACTCCTCTCACTCCTCATCCTTCTGCTTCTTCCACTGCTCCCAGCCGCCTCTACCACGGGCAGAGGGGAGCAGCAGGAGCAGTGGTGACATCAGCAGCAGGAGTCACATAGGAGTCAGCAAAGTCAGAACGGAAGGCATGAGCAAGAAACATCATGACATAAAAAATCTTACTTTTCCCTGGAAATTACCTTTCCTCCCAAAACTGTGGGGTCAGCTCGACTATGGACTCTAGCAGTCATTGGAGCTGACACACTATCTCTTTTACTGGGGATAACAGGAACCTATAAAAACTAGTATCACTGCACCTAGTACATGAGGACTATCCCAAGTCGCTGAATGTCCCTCTAGCATTGAGCTTACAGCTGACCCCACCTCCATTTATTTCCACATAAAAGTAATGCTAGCACTCATATCTGGGGAGAAAGCACAAACTTCTGCATGAAGAAGAAAAAAAAATCTAAATACGTTACTGATGTATTTCACTTTTTTGTGGGCTTTCAAGTTGGCCCTTTATATACTTTGCTGACCAAGTGCCACTGCCAACGTCTTTTATTTCTCTGTTAGTTTCAGAGCAGTGCTCCCCTTCCCTGCCTAGAAGACCCCCCAGGAATGGTAACTTTAGCACTAGTCTTAGACACACAAACTGCAGGCTGTAAAAGCAAGGCACAGCTTGTTTTAGCAGAACCGGCTTTGTGAGGTGCTAACACTTGTCTGGGTTCAAGGAAGAAAAAAACATGCTTATTGCCTGATAGAAAGTGAGCTTGACTTGCAGTACATGTTGTGACAGATAAAGTAGTGGCGTGCTGATGGCTGATATTAAATTTTATGACTCAAATGAAGCAGTTGTCCCCAAATTCAGAGAGAACGGAGTCCCATTTTTTAGCACTTGGTGTCATTCTCTCCCTGTTGGCTTTAGCCCTTTCACCAACAAAATCCCATTTTCCTCTCTGTTGTAATCACCCTTCTCATGTTGTTCGGAGTTTGAAGACATCGTTTGTATTTCATGGAAGTGATTAAAACCATGTTACAAGTCAAACAGGAGTTTAGAGGAACATTTCCTGTCGCTGCCGCACTCTGTGCTTACTCAGAATTAATAGCTTTTCTGCAAATTAGCACATAATGGGTTAAAAGCATGTTTATATTGGCATTAAGTACTCTGGCTTCTTTTTCTTTGCAAGGCAAGACAATATTTTGCAAACTTTTTAAAGAATCTATCTAATAGATATTATAGTGGCGCCATTCACACTGCTATGTAGTAGTTAAGGCTGTGTCAGCACTTCCATTATGAATCCTGTTTTTCAAGGATTTATAACCCAGCCGTAAAAATTTGCTCTGGGCTGAAATTTGGTTTCAGCTCAGGGAGCACATTTTTTAACAGATTAAAAAAAAAAAATCAGCCTGGCCTTTTTTGAGTTATAGGAGTGTAAGGAAAAAAAAAACCCACAACCAAAAATGTGGGAGAGAAGTGCAGAGAGAGAAAGGCAGACAATTTTTTCACGACTATAACTCAAAAATAGGTCAGGATGAAAAATATGCTTGAGTCCAGTCTGTTCAGTCTTCTTCTCCCTGAGCCAACAGGACAGGAGCGCTCTATTTTTATAATGGTATTTTAAGAGGGAATGTGATTTTATTTTTTCTCTGTGGTTTACTGGTAGTCCAGTTTAATTCTACAGACATTTATTGCATGCTTAATTTCCTCATCTCCCCCCTGCATAGCCCAGAGTTGCTCTGCAGGATTTGGTGGGATTATTCCCCAGTCATGCCCATTCATAGGGTCTGACCTTAGTTCTGGACCTGCCTCAGCATCACCATAAGGCACACAATGCACCTGCAATAGGGCAGCCTGTCTGGCACATCTCTTGTGGCACTTCAGTGCCATGGAGGTGCTAAGGGCAGAGGATCAGCTTGAGGGCCCCTGGATGTTTCCAGAGTGAGAGGTAATGACATGGCTTCTTGACTGTGGAAAGCATATGAAGCCTTGTGACCTCTCTGTGCTACTTCCATGAGGCTGCTTGCTGTCACTCACATCTCCGGTGCATGGTGTCCCTGCTGTCCTTGGGAGACCCAACTGTGGGATACCTGCTGGTGAACTGGGCTGGGCTCTGCCTGTTCACAGACTCCTCTGACCACATAAACAAAGAGACAAGTCCCAAACTCTTTCATCAAGTGGACTGGGGCTTTCCACCACCAGGGAGCTCTGAAGCTCCACCTAAGGCGCCTCTTTATGTCAGTACATACCACATGAACAGCAGGACGGGCTGAGTCTTGAAAGTGGGCCTCAACCTGCATTTATCTGAATATATCCACAGAAACTTGCATGAAACGCTGTGATGAGGGAGGCTGGGATCAGCAGCTTCAAACTACTGTTGTGCTTACCTCTCACGCTGGCCCTGTGCATGGAGCTTGGGTGTCCACACAGCAGGCTGTAGCGTGGGAGGTGCTTCAGCTCTCTCCAGCTCAGGCATCAGTATCAGAGAAGCAGGACAATGTTGCTGGCTTTGCCCCTGTAATCTCTTTGAGGTTTGTCATAGCCTGTAACACCACAATTTCGCTGCCACCAACAGCACAGCAAGCTCAGCTGTGCCAGCCCATCCTGATAGCACAGCTCAGGTGTGCCCAGGGATGGTGCTCAGCACAGACCTTGGGGAAGCATGATCAATAGGAACAGCCGTGCTTGGCACAGCTTCAAATTTAAGGCTCTAGGCCCTGCTACCCCAGAACTGGCCAATCCCTAAATGCACCCCAAAATCTCCCTTTACACATTCAACAACTGTGCCATGCAGGGACTTGCATTTCAAACCAAACATAACCACGATATGGCACATATCAAGCCTGACATGAAAGCAAGAAGCACAAGTGAAACAACAACAACCACAGGCTATTGATAGACAAGGACTAAAAGCTGCTGGGTGCCCCTTAGCACCTTGCAGTTCTCATACTCATACATGTGCATTTCTACAATCCATCGTCATCTACAGTATAAACACATGCCAAAAAAACCAATACATCTCTTTACAGGGTTTTACTGTCTCCTTCTGTCTCTCCTTATATCTCAGTGCTCACGAAACGGCTGCTTCCTGGTTTACTCTTTTTATTAGTTCACCCTTTCTTTCATTCACTTACTCTTTCTGTTCTTTTTTTTTTCTTTTCTTTTCTTTGGCTTTAATGGACTTCATTTCTTTTGTCAGATTTTTACAATTGCTGAGGTTCCAGAAGAATATTTTTTATATTCTATTATACTTATTTCAATATGGGGCTTTTTCCTATTTTGTCGGTTTGGGATTTTAAAAATATCTTTTTTGCTCTCTTAGTAGAAGTTGCAAATCCCTGTATTTGAATATTTGTGCATTTGATCCTGTACTGTTATCACAACTATTTATATTTACTACAAACCTGCTTCTGCCAGATTAAAATATATTTTACCTGAGTTGCTAAAGATCCAATGAAATGTTTTCAATTTTTTTCATGTTTTTTCCAAGTAAATTTTTTTACAAAGGACCTAATGTGAAAACAGTGTTTCTGGGGATCATGTTAAATCATGCAAAATAGTAAAATGCTCCTATTTTTCAGAAGTAAGTGTTGAACAAATCTGATGTTTTCATGTCATATTTAATTTTTGTTACATATTCTAGACCTATTTGTTCATGCACAAGTGTACAATGTCTTTCATAATGGATATACCTTGCATTTTCTTCACCTCTAGTGTCCTCCATACATATCTAACTTCTCAGGGTTTTGATTTTCAGTGTAAATTCCATTTTATCTCATAGTGTATTACACATTAACATGAGTGCAATGCCTCTGATACATGTTGTTGACCTCATAACCCCAGAGCCACCTGGGCAGTGCTCTGCTTGTGACCCCACAGTATTTCAGTGGGTTGGTGGACAGAAGGGGTACGCAGTGGCCCTGTTAGGCAGAACATATTGACTGCTCTATGGGTCCTCTTACCATGAGGTGTATGGGGCCAGGGGTAGATTCAGCTCCTTCAGGCAAGAAGCAGAGCACGAGCACATTAGTTCATGATGAAGCCATGGTATAGAAGCAAGAGCAAAGTCTAAGTCTTCCTTTGCAGGAGCTTCATTGCACTCCAGGAAGTAGGCACATTACTTTTTCACACTCTTAAGCTAAGCATTGCACGAGGCTTTCTTAGATAGGGAGGGTTAGATGTGGTTTGTTTGTTTTTTATGCCAGGGAGATCAGATAGTTGAAGGCAAATGCTGTACTCTCACAGAGAATTTCTGAAGATTTTGTCACATCACATAGGTCTTAGTGACAAAACAAACCAAAAAATACTTTGATAAGCTACTTAGGTTTCTCAGAGTTTTCCTGGAGAGAGCCTGTGTCTCTTTGAGAGCTGGGATCAAAGTAAATGTAAGCTCCCAGATAGGAAGAAAAATTGCAGAAAATTACACAGATTCTTTTCATTTTATTGGAGGTAATGGACAGATGGGGAGAAGGAGCAAGGGGAAAATGGAAGTGGCTCTGACAGATAGGTTAGAAAATCTTCATATTTGAAAGAACACACCTGTGTGTTTTGGGTTTTTTGCTTATACTTGATATATTTGCAGAAGTTACAGCAGTATTTTACACTGGAAAAGAGTAATGATGTTAACATTCTTGTAAGAAGAGATTGCCTCAAATAAAACTTCAGAGGCAGCTGAAAGAAAGAAGAAAATGAAGTTAAAATATGAAGCTTAATATCGCCAAGGGGCATCTGGTGTGTCAGTCATATGAATGAAGTGAGCTGATTTATGCCCTACAAACTTTAGCCAAGGTGTTTCTGCTGCCGAAGAGGATTTAATAGGCTGCTGGCCTCCCACAGATCATTGCTAACTGCAAGGGAGATTTTGCTGAGGTAGAACTGCAGTCATACGTGTCTCCATTGCTTGTGAACACTCCACAGCTACCAAGCTGTTTATTTTTTGCCTTTTCCCTTTCTATTGATTTTTGGGTGTATTTTCTTTGCCAGTTATAGTAGGCAAATGGATGAGCAATAAATTTATACTTCCAAGCTGTAGAGAGGATTTGATTTAGCAAATAATTTTTACCATTTGGAGCAGTTTAAGATGAGTTTTCCAGTTGCCTTTGCAGTTATTTTCTCCCTTTTTATGCTGTTTTGCTGCATTGTCATGCTTGTTGTCTTTGATTCTCAGAAAGCAATGCTTTAGCGGTGACAGTGGGATATTGCCTCATTACAGGCTTCCTTGCCAGATGAACTCCCTTAGTACCAATTACTATTCATAAGCAGATGCTGCAATAGGTCAACCTGTGCTTCATGCTAGTCATTCTTTTTTTCACATGCATTGCTTCTGTATAAAGCACTTAGAGGCAAATTGTGCTCCTGCCTTGGAAATTGTCGCTCTGCTACTCAGGAGGACTGTACAGGGGGATGTAGATATTCTCTGGATGTGTGAAGCTCCACGGGGACCACTAACCTGGTGAGAGAAGGCATAGGGCCGAGGCCATAGGAGATCATCACATGCTAAAGTTTCCAACTTCTTAGCTGCTTTGTCTCCTGAGGGCCAAATTGCTTTCCACCTTTTGCATTTTTCTTACCCTCTATACTTAGCCCATGTGTAGTGCAGAGATTTTTGTCTTGCAGAGCCTCTCCCAAATGCGGGGAGTGCTCTGAAAGCAAGCGCACTGAAAACTGGGGGAGCTGAGTGCTGCAGTAATGCTGACCATGTCACTGCCCCTGCCTGCTCTGGTGCCCTGTGGTCCATCCTTGCCCCTGGGGGCATTGCATTTGAGCACCCAGAGCTCATGAATCTAGCATGAACCATGAGAGAATCAGATGGCAAACAAGGACTGCACCTCCCTGATAGCTGAAAGTAGCACAGCAACTGGAAAATAATTTCAAACTGCGACTTTAAACTGTGTCACTTGTTTAATTAAACATTAAGATAGGGATGACAGGGCTCGGAGTTAAATGTTGATGTATACTGGGTGTTTTCTGAGGCAACATGCTGAATAATATTTTTTGGCTGCTGGTGTTTGAACCCAGTATGGCCTAGAGAGACTGCAAGATCATCTTCACAAGTAAATACCTCAGATCTGTGGTGCAAAGCCAAATGCAGGATACCTTTGATCAACAGTTAAATTATGAGTCTCTAATTTTGCAGTAAGTCTGTTTATGATATGTTGTTGGTGTACCTAATTATAAATTTGGAACAAAGTTCTCTGTTAACATAGTTCCTGTGATTTCAACAGAGCTGTTCATGCTGGGAATTTAAGCTAGTTGTAAGGTTGATTTGGTGTAAGTTACTAATGGCACTTTTGAAAGACAAGTAATTCTGAACTATAACTAAAACAATTATTTAAAAGCACATGTGAACAAAGACATAATTGGTATACAACATTGCCACTGTATCAGTATGACCTTGCTAGTGTAATTGACAACAGAATTTTCTACCATAGCAATACCAGCATACCAATTTCTCTTGTTTGAGTTGGAATTTAATAAGAGGCCATTAAACTGATGGAGATATAGCCCTGGTGACTCCTACAAACATAGTATTTTTCAAATAGAGGACTGTATTGGAAATACTGATTTGGAAGTAAAGATATAGCAACTCTGCATACGTGTAAAGAAGCAACTTCCTCTCATGGGGGCCAGGCTATCCTGACCACAGCCTGAGATGGCTCCTAGCTCCTCCCAGGGCAGCTTTCATAGAATCATACAATGGTAGGGGTTGGAAGGAACCCAACTCCAGCACTTCTCTGTCCCTTTTGACCTGAGGAACCCAGAACTGGACACAGCACTCCAGATGAGACCTCATCAGGGCACAGTAGAGAGGGAGAAGAACCTCCCTTGACCTGCTGGCCATACTCATCTTGATGCATCCCAGGATGCCATTGGCCTTCTTGGCCATGAAGGCACATTGCTGGCTCATATTTAGTTTATTAACAATCAGGACTCCCAGGTCTCTCTCTGCAGAGCTGCTCTTCAGCAGTTCGACCCCCAGCCTGTATTGGTGCATGGGTTTGTTCCTTCCCAGATGCAGGACTCTGCACTTGTCCTTGTTGAACCTCATGAGGTTCCTCTCTGCCCAGTTCTCAAGCCAGTCGAGATCCTGCTGAATGGCAGCACAGCCTTCTGGGGAATCAGCCAGTCCTCCCAGTTTGGTGTCATCAGCCAACTTGCTGAGGGTACACTCTGTCCCCTCATGCAGGTGGTTGATGAAGATATTGAACAAGACTGGCCCCAGAACTGATCCCTGTGGAACTCCACTGGCCACAGGCCTCCAACTCGATTCTGTGCCGTTGATCACCATCCTCTGGGCTCTGTCATTCAGCCAGCTCTCGATCCACTTCACTGTCCACTCATCCAAGCCACACTGCTTGAGCCTTCTGATGAGGATGTTATGGGAGACAGTGTCAAAAGCCTTGTTGAAGTCAAGGTAGATGACATCCAGTACTCTCCCCTCATCTAGCCAGATGATTATGCACTCATAGAAGGCTATCAGGTTGGTCAAACAGGATTTCCCCTTGGTGAAGCTATGTTGACTCCCCCTGATAACCATCTTTTCCTTCATATGTTCAGTGATAACATTCAGGATGAGTTGTTCCATCACCTTTCCAGGGATGGAGGTGAGGCTGACCGGCGTGTAGTTTCCTGGGTCGTCCTTGCCATCTTTGAAGACTGGTGTGACATTGGCCTTTCACCAGTCCTCAGGCACTTCATCTGTGGATGGAGAAAAAAATGGAGAGAGGCTCAGCAATCACATCAGCCAGCTCTCTCAGCACTCTCTGATGCATCGCATCAGGACCCATTGACTTATGAGCCTTAAGCTTGGCCAACAAGTCTTTAACCTCTTCCTCTTCCACCCAGGGCAAGTCCTCTGCTGTCCTGGCCATCCTGTTATCGTTGCTGGACTGGGCTTCCTGGGGGCTGGCCTTGGCCGTAAAGACTGAAGCAAAGAAGGCATTCAGTACTTCAGCCTTCTCTGCATACTCAGACACCAGGGCACCCTCAGCATTTAGCAGTGGGCCCACATTCCCCCTCACCATCCTTCTGCTGCTGGTGTACTTGAGAAATGCCTTATTGCTGTCCTTAACTTCCCTGGCTAAATGTAATTCTAGAAGGGCTCTAGCCTTCCTAGTTGCACCCCTGCATGCCCTGGCAATGTTCCTATACTCTTCCCAAGAAGCAGCCCCTGTTTCCACCTCTCATAGATGGCTGCTTTCTGCCTGAGTTGTCCCATCAGATCGTTGCTCATCCATGGAGGCCTCCTACCTCCTTTTCCTCCTTTCTTGCGCACTGGGACACACTGATCCCGGGCTTAGAGGAAGTGGTGCTTGAAGATTGACCAGCTCTCATGAACACTTCTGTCTTCTAGAATCATATCCCATGAGATTTGTCCAAGTAGATCTCTGAAGAGGCCAAAGTTGGCTTGCCTGAAATCCAGGGTCACGATCCTGCTTTGTGTCCTGCCTCTTCCACCCACACAGGATCTTGAACTCTACCATCTCATGGTCACTGCAGCCGAGGTTGCCTCCAACCTTCACATCCCCAACCAGGCCCTCCTTATTCATCAGTACCAGGTCCAGCAGCACACCTATCACCTGCCTTGCCCTGCCCATTAATTTTTTCCCATAAGCACTCTACCCGCTCCTCATCCCCACCCAGGCACAGTTCAGTACACATTAATTGCTCCCTCACATAGAGAGCAACTCCACCTCCAAGCCTTGTCAGCCTGTCTTTCCTGAACAATACATAACCCTCCATGGCTGTGCTCCAGTCATGGCAGCTGTCCCACCACGTCTCTGACCACAATGAGGTTGTAGCCCCACATCCACACCCACATCTCCAGTTCCTCCTGCTTATTCCCCAGGCTGGGTGCATTGGTGTAGAGGCAGCGCAGGGGCTTACTCTAACACGTAGGTTTCCCTGGGCAGGTGCAGGAGATTCTCTCCGGTTTGGCTCTTCCTCAGGGTGGTCAGCCTTCCGTATCTCAGCCCAGTGTGCAGATGAAGGGCACTTATCATTGCATTCCCTGTCCTGCCGTGTTTCCCAACTAGAGGAGACAGCTTGTTCTATTTTGCTTCCCCCTCCACCCCCCAAGTCCCTTAGTTTAAAGACCTCTTAATTAAGTTTGCTAGTCTACTCCCAAATATTCCAGTGCACTTATGGGAGAGATGAATCCCATCCCGTCCTATCAAGCTGTAGTCCTCAAGGAAGGATCCATTGTCAAAGTACCCAAAGCCTTCCCGCCGGCACCAGCCTCTCAGCCAGGAGTTCACTTGGCTGATTTTTCCATTGCAAACTCCTCCTTTATCTCTAGTGAACAGGACAGAGGAGAAAACAACCTGAGCCCCTCTACCTTTTATCTGCTCCCCCAAGGTTTTAAAATCCTTCTTGATCCTGGAGATGTCATGCCTCATGACATCATTCATACCTACATGGAGCACAAGTAAGGGGTGGTAGCCTGCATCCCTGCTGAGTCGTGGTACTCTCTTGGCCATATCTCTGATCTTGGCTCCAGGCAGGCAGCACACCGCTCTTGACTCCCTATCTGCTCTACAGATGGGTCTCAGTGCCCCTTAGCAGAGAGTCGCCCACAACAAGCACCTATCACCTGTTCCTGCGATGTCCATTACCTACTGCAGGTGGAGCAGCTGATGAGTTGTTTAGTGAGTTTTCCCCTTTGGAACTTGCTCGTCAAAGTCCCTTGTCGCCAGTGCCTCATACTTAATTGTAGTGGGCACTCTGGAAGGAGGGCTTTGAAGACGAGCCTTTGTCTTTCTTTTCTTTGTCCGTGGCTCAGTGGTGTCTTGCTCTGGCTCTTAGGATTCCTCTGTGAGGAGGAAAACTGCCTTAAAGAAACTGATGTTTGGTCGGTTACTGCCTCGGAGAATGTCTTTGGTTATTTTCCTTCATTGCTCCACAAAAGTCCTAAAGCAAAGATAGAATTTATCAGTACCACCAAGGAGAAATGGGAAGAAGTGGAGAGAGAGATTATGTGAGTCTCTTTTAACACAAAGAACTGTAGTATAAGTTAAGAAGATTATTTTATCTTTTACTCCTCTGACAGATCCTCTGTTACATAAGTGTTCTGCTTTTTCGAGTTAGGTATTGCCTAAATGTCAGTCAGAGCCAGTTGCTGAAATAGGAACTCAGAGTTTATTTAATTTAGGGGGGTTAAGTATTTTCCATTTCAGAATAATAAATATATAAGATATAGGATCTCTTCTGTGTAAATGCCACCTTCAGGGCATATACAGGGGTATGTTTAGGTATAGTAAAAAATTTTTAGTCATGATTTTGAGTGTAAAGCTTTGATTTTTGTCCTGACATTGCTACAACAAGCTTTCATGTAAAAATAAACTCACTGAAAATGTTGATTCGTTGGGAAAGGGGTGAAATGTCATCAACTACATCTTTTCATTTTCCAAGCTCCTCCTAGGGAACTGACAGAAGAAGAAAAACAACAAGTTCTCCATTCAGAAGAATTTCTGATCTTTTTTGACCGGACAATGCGTGTAATTGAGCGAGCTTTGGCTGAAGATTCAGACATCTTCTTCGACTACAGTGGCAGAGATGTAGAAGAGAAAGATGGGTCAGTTTGGGGTTTGTTTGCTTTTGTAAAGTAACCTTTATAAAAAGGATTCCAATGCCAGGAAGCCTTAGTTTTAAAACTAAAGTAGACATTTGTATAGTCTAAAATTTCTCTGAGAAGGCCTGGGTCACATTGTTAGCCTAAATTATTTTGTAGAATAGCCTCATGCTTTATTGCTCTGGATTTTTTTCTTTGAAATATTATGCAGGTGGCTTAATTGTGGGGTTTTTTTGTGTGTGAAATGTCATATTCTGAAGAAAAACATTAATAACTGAAGTAAATAAATGTTTGTGTACACATATGTAGATGTGCATGTGTATGTTCCAGTGCCCTTATGTCATGATATTTTTACAAACTCAAATTACTGTAGTTTATAGTCTGCTACTGCCTCGGGTGTGTAATGGATCCCACTGTGCTATGCATTGTGTGGATGAAAATGATGATCTCCTTAAAGTGTTTGCAGTCTAAACACGTAAGATGAGAGGTGACAGATTGTGTATTCAGCAATTGATAGGGGAGTAGAAGCAGCAAAACTTGTTAGTACTAGAGGAAGGATTTAGATTTCAACAGCTGTGTATCCATCGAATCCTCATGGAAAAATCTATAGCTGTGTTGCACTGAAATTACTTACTGGAAGTTGCTCTAGAACATTACCCCTCTAACTGTTTAAATACATTGGTGTGGCAGCATTGGACCAGCACTGAACTTCAGTACATCCTAATGGTACCAGAAGGCATCCGCCGTCTCCATCACTGGACAGAAGTTCTGTAACTTTAAGATTTCAGGAATCAAAGATAACAGAGATTTGGTGAGGGCATGGAGGTAAAGATTCAGAACAGGTGATGCTAAATGCCAGGGCCAGGTTTGGTCCTGATAGACAATGGTAGCAGAAGTGTCTTGTAGTCAGGAAGACAGTGGGAAATTGCAATTGCAGTTTGGTTTTTGGTGCAGATTTGTTATCGACAAGACTGTCATTGAGAGCCATAAAATCAAGGTGGCAGAATTTCCCAGACTGGGTAAAGATTTGAGAAGTAGTCAGAGATTTTTACATTGCTTTTCACAGCATTTGAAACCTAGTACTTCAAAAAGTGTCCCTTTGTTTGAATTCACACAGAGATATTCAAGCAGGAGCCAACCTTTCCTTTAACCGTCAGTTTTATGATGAGCACTGGTCAAAGCATCGTGTTGTCACCTGTATGGATTGGTCTCTTCAGGTAAGGTGTGAAGCTGAGAGATAAGTTGGCATATTCCCTCCAACTTCTCCCTGAAAGAATACAGCCAGCCTCAATTTGCCCTTCATTTTGCAGAGTATCATGTTATTTTTCAGCTGTCAGCAGGACCCTGAATGAGTGAATGTATGCTTCTCCATAAAGAAGAGTAGTGGACAATAATGAAGCTGTTGGGGTTTTTTTTGTATATATTACTTGGTCATCAAAACCATTAAGTTGTATTAAAACTGTAGGTTAACAGACCTACTAAGATGGAGTGTTTACTTTTCCCTCCATTCCTTCAGTACGTGGAAATTTTTTTAGGACAAAAGTTTAAAATTAAACCAGTTAAATATAGTTTACTAAATATGCAGCAAATTATTTAATAACTAGTTATACATAATAATATAATTTTTTTTTCCAGTATGCTAAAACTCAAAATGTGAAAGTATCTTAACAACTTGAAAATACTGAAAAAAGATATTTTGAAAAAGTCTTCAAGTGATGAAAGAGGAGGCTGAAGCTGGCCAGAGGGCATGCTAAAGCAGGATGCCTGGAAAACATCCAGTTTCTGTGCACCACAAGGCATTGTCATATTGCAAAATAAAAAAGATGACAGAGCTGCTTAAGCTTCCCAAAACCAATACAGATGCATCAGCAAAGCCCAGAAACCATGTTAATTAGTTACTCCATTGGAGAGCTGGGATTAGTACACACACACATCATCACAGGTCCTGTCAAATTCATTTAGTCGCAGTTTCACTCCAGCCACCCTCATCCTCTCTTCTTGATCTCTATTAGCCTGTTCCTAGGTTCCAGACTGCAGCAAAGCAGCTGATTTTCGTGGGAGGGAAACCAGGGAGACTCTGCTCCAAGGCCCACAGTATAGATATAACAAAGTGGCTCCAGAAGGATGTAGACTTGAAAATATGTGAACGCAAACCAGTCTGCCTTGGCCCCAAACCCAGGCTTAGGCATGTCCTGCTGTGTCCAGAGCCCTCATGCAGTCTGGTGTGGGTAGCAAAGATGCTACAGATGTAGCTCAGGCCAGTGCTAAGAACAAGTTTCACTTTGATCTTAGAAGTAGCTGGTCTTTCTGCACCATGTTAGATGTGCCTGTGGACACAGCATGTGTTAAAGGCCAAGTAGGTAAATGGGGTGTGTGTACTGGAGAGAGATAGTGGGTGAGAAGCATAGTGACTCTCACATCCATCCTTCTCTCTGTCCCCTTGAAATTGCAGCTGGTCTGCTTCCATCTCTCTGGGTACTTCTCAGGTAAGGTGGCAGCTTCCTGCACAGAGGACACGGCAGGCAACAGGGAGGAGAGGAGCTGAAGGGTCCCACCAAGCATGACTGGTAGACTGTGGAGGTCTGTCTGGCTGAGTGGGTGAGGTGCACAACAGCCAGCTGCAGAGAGGCTTCTTTTAACATCCAGCTTGCACCCTGTGTGTGAAATGAAGGATTTATTCCTTTGTTTTCATACAAAATATCAGCTTAACAACAGGTATGCACTGGTGTGATGTGGGTGGCCTTTAAGCACGTATGGATTTCCACAGAAATCAAACATAAGCCTGAGGAAACACTTATCTTAGGTTGTTCACTTGTTCAGGGGCTGGAAATTACATGGAATTCTTATCTGATATTTTCCTAACAGGCAGCTCTTACTGTATTCCCAGGGCAGCAAGAAAAAAAGCTGCCTTAGAAGAACATTGCCAAATGTAATTGCTCAGCCCTTGGGGCTCACAGGCATGTTCTGCTTCCCACCTCTTTGTTCCAGGGTGGCCCCTCCTGCCTTCCCCTCTATTAACTCCTCATGCTCAGCTCCCTGTCACCTCAGTGGGAGCTCTCCCTCCTGAGTGGCTCCTCCGTGCTGCGGGGCTGCTGTGCACCTCCCTGTGCTAAGCCTGGGAGAAGGGATTTGCCTCCTTTTGCTGGCTTTGGAGTGTGTCATGCAGCAGGAGCTGAAGCCAGAAGGAGCTGTTCCACCTAACCTCTAGCTCCACTACTCACCCATTCTCCAGGACATAGCAGTCTCCAGTATGCCAAAGGATAACTTGAATAATCATGGGAACTCCAGAACACATTGCTCAATTTTCTGCGATAGAACTGTTGCTGCAAAACAGCCTGAGGGCAAATAGAAGCTTAATGAAACAGAGGACCTTGATGCATTGATTAAAGAAATTATTCTGTTCCCAGTGACACATAAAATACGGTCCCAAACATGTGGGATCATTCATCCACTAGCCCCTTGATTCTTTTGCAGACAAAAGGCAAAGCGGCATAGATTGCTTCATCAAGGACCTAAGGGAAAGCCCCAACAGTGTAAATACAGACACTCACCTTGCTCTGTCCATGAGAAGGTAACTTAGCTCACCTAAAGCCAGGAAAACCACGGTCTCAGGAGCACTGCCATGTCTCAACTCTCAGGCAGGAGCCTTGGATGCTGCTTCCTAGAGCAGCATTTCCATGTTGTTTTGAGTTGCAGTCACAGGACAGCTAGGCACTTGGTGAGGACGAAAATTCTGTAAATGCAAGTAGATTGAGTGAAGCGGAGAGTGTGTAATGCTAGCATGGATTTAGGGTGCTGCACTTAGCTTGGTTTTTTTTTTAACAGTCAAAAAGCCTCATAATAGTGTTGCCCAACTAGATGTGACCCCAGTGTCTGTGTAAACTTGAAACTCTTATTTCCAGTCAGATACATAAACTGTGATTGCAAAACCTATGTATAGACCAGCAAGATTTGAGTCAGTGTTTGTTTACAGCCAGACATGTTGCCAACAAGAGCACGCTCGCTCAGCTTTCCAGGAGCATGTACCAACCCTAAAGTGTCTCTAAAATGGTTGTATGCCCTACCTGTCTGCAGCGGTGCCAGTGCAAAGGCTTGTCGCTTCTGCCTGCCAAGGTACCTACCCTTTCACGACTGTGGGCTCAGCTGCTGTTGTGAATGGGACCCAACCTGTGCAGCCAAAACAAGATGCCCTGGCAAGAGCCTACTATGCACCCTGTTTACTTGGACCTGGGCCAATGTGGGATGAAAAGATTCAAAGTTGAAGCTGAGCTCGCTATTCAGAAGTGGTTGTAATCTGTGTCAGGGAGAGAGAGAGAGAGAGAAGAGGGAGGTGAGATGGATGAGAGCAGTGGAGGGCAGTCTGGCACAACTGTGTCCAGAGAAGTGGTACCTCAGGGTTAAGATTAAACCACCCTCAGGTCTATCTCAGTTTGTGTGGAGAGAGAAGAGTATGTTGGTTTGCTGCATGCTCTAAATCCCATGCAAGTGATTTGGGTGCTAAATTGCCCTTAGGAGCTGTGCCAGCAGCCAGGGTCTACCTAAGTGTAGTGTATTGCATATCTGTGTGTGTTGCCTATCTGCTGCTACACATCAGTGGCCAATGGGTGTACAAGTAAATACGGATCTGATTTTGTAATGCTTATTATATCAGTCTCATGATGTAGGTACAACCCAGTCAGACCTGCTCCAAATGGGAAAGAGGCAGCTATGGTGGCCACGTGTCATTGCTGATTCTCCCACATGTGGGGTCCATGCCCATTTGAAACAATGAGCTTGAATATAAAAAATCATCAGCTGCGTGATGTATTATCCATCAAAGGGTACACAAAGTAGGAAAGAACAGTTGCTGATGGCAGAAGTTATAGCTGTGCATATTATTCCTTCCACATGGATTTTGAGAGTAGACATTCAAACCCCAACAATAATAAAGGATAGGGAGGGGGTATTTTTATTTATACTGCCTGGTTTGGACCAAATTCAGAACTTCTGATAGCAATATGGGCAGTTTCTTGGTCCCACTTCCTTTGCAGCTGCTTACTGTGTGTTTCCCTATAAAGTGGTGAATGGTTTAGCAGAAATTTACCCAGGAAAGCAAGCATCAGTGATTTTCAGATTATCATTGAGAAATTTTGAGGGAAAGCATTCCTAGTTTATAAAAGGAGAGTATGGGACCTCATTAGTCTGCAGAAGCCACGTGCTTTTTCTCTGGACCTACCATAAGGCCCACTTTGCTTATTTAGAGGGAAGGCTACCAGAAGTTCAGTGTCAAACACAGGAGACTGGAGAACTGGCTGCAATTATATAGGCAGAAAGTAATTGATATTTTTCTGGGAAAATTTTTACTTCTTATGGTGTTTTGAAATGATACAACGTTACCAATAGAATATGAAAATCCAATTTTTCATAGATGATATTATGTGTGTGTATGTGTATATGTGCATATATATAAACAGATCAAACACATACGTGTGTGTTGCATATCTGCTACTATACATCAGTGGCCAATGGGTGTACAAGTAAATATGGATCTGATTTTATAATGCTTATTGTATCAGTCTCACCAAATCAGTGGAATCTGAGGTCACCCTGTGCTTTACAAGATGACTTTGTCATCTTGCAAAATTGAGCTTCTGTAAAGACAATGTTTTTATTTGCTATTTGAATCATCAAGAAGAGCTTTAAAGTTGATTCTGTGCATAACTGAATAGGCAGAGTGCATAATAAAATAAGAAAGAAGTTTTCAGGAATGCTGAAAAAAAAAGAATTTCAGATCAAAAGCAAGTCAACACTATGGTCATAGTGTTTTTATTGTCAAAGTCAGTTTGTCCTCGATGAAATGGTTAAGCAAATACATTAGAATTACTCAGGCTTTCAAATTTTTTGTCTTCTTTGCTTTGCATTCCCTTTATGAATATCCTGCTTGTTGTCTTTTCTGATAATTACCTGCATAAAATAACATTGCCTTTGTAGTACCTGAGCATAACAGTTGGAGAACAAGGAGCGGGGGCTTTAAGGAAGTCAGAGATGAATAAAATATAAACCCGAAGTGAAGCTGAATACTATGACTGAGCTAGCATATATTATAATTAAAACCAGATATCCTGCTTCTGCAGGGGGTTGGACTAGATGATCTCTAAAGGTCCCTTCCAACCCCTACCATTCTATGATTCTATGATTCTATATCACACATTTAAATTATTTCTGTCTCATATGATTTTGCACAGGTTCTTCATCATTCATATTCTTTTTCTTTCTAGTACCCTGAGTTGATGGTTGCATCTTATAATAATAATGAAGATGCTCCACATGAGCCTGATGGGGTAGCCTTGGTGTGGAACATGAAGTTTAAGAAAACCACACCGGAGTATGTTTTCCATTGTCAGGTAAGGTTGAGGAAGCCATTAATTTCATGCTAGACAAAACAGAGTTTACTACATGGGGCATCTTCCCACTGTTTATGTGAAGAAGTTGAAGTCAACAATAGACGTTTTTGGAAAAAGTACAAGCATCAGTCCAGTGTTTTTAGAAGGCAACCAGCCTCTTCAAACAATACTCAAGGCCTGTCAGGGTAGTGTGTCATTCTTTGTCTATTTAAAACAGTCCCTAGGAAATTTAGTTTATAAAGCTCTTGCACTTATAAAGTAACTGTGGTGTACCACTTCCTCATCCAGGCAGCAACATATGCTTTCCCACCCACGTTAGCTTCCTCACATCCTCTGCACTCCAAGCTGCCTTGGTTCTGCTCTGTATCAGGTTTTGCCTTAAAAATTGGAAAGCACACTTAACATTTCTGGGCACGCATCTTACAGCTTGATAAAAACGGTCTTGATTACAAGGACTACTCCACTAATTGCTGTTTGACTGTCCTTTAGGTTAGCAAACTACTGTTTCACTCCATTCCATGCTACTTTATGACCACACCATTTTAGAAGTTTATAGACAAAAATAGTTGGGTGTTTTATTTTTATAGGTCTTTTTGCTCCTCTTAATGCCACTGCTTTTGTGTGTGAAATGGCACAGCCTCTTATTGGAAGAAATGTTCTGACCATTTTCTCTATCTCTATCGAAGTATCCAAACTGTGGAACTGGGCTTGGGCCAAATTTCCAACCTCTTCATTAATATCCTTCTGCGATAATTAAATACAGGACAGTGGTATTCAAAGAGCCATATGGAAAAGTTTCAGCAAGTAAAAGTTAACAATCAGAGATTACTAAAATGCATTATTCTGTGGTAAAAATTGCTTCTCTTCGAAGGGTATTTATTACCTGGCTAATTGTGTAAGTTAAGTGTCATTTTACATTCAAGAACCAAAGATCTTTTTGAACTAAGTTTGTATTTGGACTTGGGTACATTATCAGATGTAACATAGTGGGAGGGAGTTGCTGGAGTTGAGGTTACTGCTTCAACCTGATTAAGTAACCTTTAATTCTGGGCATGTTTTTCTAATTTGCTATTCTGAAAAACAACTTCACAAGAAGTCTAAGCATGCACAGCAAATATGCCATACAGATTTATATGTATATGTATATATATATATGTAATGTATGGGGAGGTGAGATGTTACCTTTGAAATGAGAACTTGGATTTTTCTCCATATCATATTGTGCAGACCGATGTGTTCTTTCAGACTGCTAGGATCCCATGTTTAAATTTTTTCTAGGATATACATGCAGCTTAATGTTTTAAACAAAATATTTAAGAGAAGAGATAGCCCGTTGCAGTTTCAGCAAGAATAATCCTTAAACTAGATTGATTTTGCAAGACAATAACCAGATTCAGGGTAACCGTTCTGAGTACACAAAGGGGAGATCGACTACAGACATAACGATGTGCTCCGTTAATTAAAAATTCTATCTAGTTTTAAAAGTCGGTACACTTAAACAGGGGAGATGTGACTCAGTAAATTGAAAGCATTGAGACAGGCTATACTCTCCATTAGAAAAACAAAGTGTTGGACAGACATCTGGCTTGGCTAAACTTCTGTCTAATTCTCCCATTAGGTTGGATGACCCTCTTTTAGAACTGGAACCTTAAAACCTGTGAACTGAGACACATATGGCACTGTGCTTTCACTTCCACCCTGGACTCATAATCTTTCAGTTAAATGAAATGAATTCTTCTGTCAATGAAGAGGATTTATTTTCTTGGTCAAACTGTCCACAGATAATTTGCATTATAAGTCTGTTATAAGTTGGAACCATGTTTAAACCACCATTATGGTGCTACTGACATGTGGAATATCTTCTGCATCTCAGATCAGATGGGGATGCCTACATGAGATTAAATGGGGAAACGGAAAGCATGAGATTTGGTCTCCTGAACACAGGTTTTGTTCTAACTAACTGAGATGGAAAATAAGAAAAAAAAAAATTAGCTCAGAGTCTGGAATTCAGTTCTGTAGATCATCATGTTTTTCTGTTAGTTAGTGGAAACCAACTGTATTATTAGTCAGCCCCATATAATTTATAGTACTGTTTTGCAAGAGAAACGTTCCCTTAATCAGTCCTGATTCAGTCATTTCTCTAGGTCTTCCATGAGACAGGCCCACTTTTTCTTCCACAATACATGACCTTAAAACAGTGCAGACCAGCAGTTAGAGGTGAATGTACACCTAATCATTACAGCTGAGTTGCTCAGATATGACAGGTACAGCACTTGGAGTGTGTTTTCCCAATAGACCTCTATTTTCCTTTCCAAACACTTTCTATAAAAGCATGGTCTTTAATAAATACTATATGAGACTCACTAATACATCTTTTGCCTTTCAGTTTTTGGGCTCATAGAATGAGAAGCACACAAGTAGAAACTCATTTGAGATGTGACTGTCAAGGAACTCCTGCAAGCCACTTCTGAGAAGCTAAATCAATAAATAGGTTTACAAAGCCTGAAGGAATTTCTGAGAAATACCACCTCAGGAGTTCTGGTAACATCAAAAGAAACAGAAACATGAGATATCTCTGTACAGCAAAAGAGCTGGCTGAACTTCAGCAAGTAGAACTTTACTTTTTTTTTTTAGATACCTCTTGTGCACATTTTATGAATTCTTGAAGCTAGGAACTATGATGTTTTTCAGTCTTTCCCAATATGTTATACATATCTTAGTGAGATGATTACCAAGAATTTCTTAATTTTCTTTACCTCTTTCTATGATTTTTTTTTAATCTTATGTAAGATCATGGAAATTGTCATCATCAGAACAACAGGCTTTCCCAGTGCCTTTGCTGAAAGTTGCCAGAATCCAGGGGCTCCAACTAAAGTTTCCTATTGGCCATGGCAGATTGTGATGCAAAAACCTACCAGTAATGATGGTTTTTCCAAACTCCAGTGAGCAAAATATTTTATTTCAGTTCTCAAATGTGAGGGATTATGTATTCTATAATGTTTATCTTAACTGTTGTCACTAATGATCTTACAGTTACAAAATTCTTGCCCAATTTAAAGTCATTGGTAATTGGCTCAGTACAACATAGGTGGTAGTAAATTTCATAGCTCTACAATATGTTGTGCTAAAATACTGGGTTCAATTTTGGTTAATATGCATTAAGGGAAAAATTACTATCAGACAAGTGAACTTGTTTCCTCATTAATTCATGCGAACTGTCATGTATCAAATCGTTTATAAACAAAACAGTCCTACTGGCTTCTACTCTCTTCTCCTATGGAATATTTCTTTTCTTCTACTTGTTTCATTTTTGCCCTTCTTTGGGTTTTTATATTTCTACTTAACTCAATGATGTGCTGACAGTACATCACTGGGACTCCCACAGATTTTTTCCTCTATAGCTCATGCTTACCGCAGGGCTAGAAATGGGCAAACAAGGAAGAGTGAGGAATCAAGCATTTTTTTTCATTTGTTTTCCCATGCAAGAAAAAGAATATTGTCTCAGAAGCAAAATCTAGAGGGGTGATGTCATTTGCCAAAGGAATGAAAGCTCCATGCTTTCCTTAGGTAGTGAGGAATACATTTAGCATGCACTTAATAATGCAGAGTGCAGACTGGGAATGTCCTTGTAGGGAAGAGTCAGGGATGTCCTCTTTCCCCATGCTGGAGCATCACAAAGTCTTAGTGTAATCCAGCGCATTCCAAAGGCAAAACCCAAGCCTTTCAGAAGTACTTTATGAGGCCCTTTGGATGAGTCATCCCTGGTTAGGTTGGTTTGGCAGTATACAGAGAGGGAATGAATTCCAGCAAAGATGTGGAAATCACATTGACTCTCCCTCGGTTTGGTGGGAGAATTTTGAGCAGTGATTCACACTGCTCCTTTCAGCTACTGTTGGTCTACATTTAGGTGGAGGTAACAAAAATGAAAGTAGTATGGCATAGTTATAGATGAAATGGCTCAACATGAGCTCCATCCTGCACTGATTTTATGCAATGCATGGTGTTAGTCTTGTGTGTGAACATTCCTGTACTGTTGTTTGACAGTGTAACATCAGTGATATTTCTTAGTCTTACTTTTCCTTAGAAAGTGCTTATACGTGCATAATGTGTTTTTTTCACTGAACAATAACATAAAAGTCTACATTACTCATTAATTATGAAGGTCCTTTGTAATGCAATGCCCATTGTTTCTGTACTACTGGTCATCTCTGCTCACAATGTTGTTTCTGTTTCTGGTGGGCTGATCTAAGCTTTCAGAGCCAAAGTGATCTGAAGAAGTAACTTTGCATCAGCATACCTGGCTGAGTGATGCAAATGAGAACTCAGACTGTCTTTGCCCTAAAGTGGCTAGTTGAAGTTTGAACTTTTATACCCTTCCTTTCAGCAGGGCCTGTTGACATGGGTACAGCACTGGTCTTTTACCAAATCTCATAGCTTTTGAGTTAGAGCTGATATGCAGAGACAGAAGATACAAGGTAAAGAAATAATCAGTAAGTCTAGAGGACTTTAGGATATTGCAAACCATTTTCTCTTTTCTGGATGGGTTGTTAAATTTAGCTGAGGTATCTGGACCTCAACTTCAAACATCCCTCACTTCAAGACAGGAGGGCTGGGCGAAGATGGCTGAAGATAATAGTTTCATGCAAATTCAATGTTACTTTATGATTTAGAGGACTCTACATTGTGTTTGGAAAGTTTGATGATTTCTGCTTTCCTGTACCCAGTCTAGCAATAGCAAAAACAAAAAAAATTACTACATTGACCACATTTTGATTTAATATATATGACTTCCTAATCTATTCATGTTCTCTTTCTCAGCTATGTCTTTTCCAAGTGCCTCAAAAGGGCAGTGAGGAGTACAAATCTGACACATAGAAGAATCTCCATTTAGCATATTTTTAAAGAGGGAGAGCACATGTGAAGTAGCTTTTCTTTGAGGAAGCAGTAACCATTTAAGGGTTCTTTCAAGGAGTCAGATTGACTTTTAGTATAATCACAAAAAGATTTCAGCAGTATATCACTTTTAATAGCTGCAGCTATTTCTGTCCTTTCCCTAAAATGCCATGCAGTCAGCGTTACTTGGTTAGTTCCATCTCTTTTCTAAACTGTCAGGTTTTTTGTGGTATATGGGACTTGTGTTTTCTATTTTAATTTCAAGAAAAGCTGTCCATGCTTGGAAAATATTGGCGGACTGAGTACAGGATTCAGCCACACAGCCGTACCACAAAACGTTTCATTCTCCCCTAGATTTTTTGTAGTGGCTTCTATACACTGTCATTAAGTTATGTGTTTGACCACTCTTCACTGCTTGTCCTGGTGTGGTCTTTCCCTTTTCAACTGAATGTATGGAGTCAGAAATGCATATCTTAGAATTAGATGCACTGAGGTAAGTGAAGGGCTGTATTTAGTGGCTGATGTTGGCTGGACTTGCCTCCCTTTTTTTTCCTGATTTGGTTCTTTTGTTGTTGTCTGCTGTTTCAAAATCAACATAAATTCCTTCAGATGTGCTCTTTGCTCCAGCAGCCTGCCTTCTAAAGGTGCTAAGCACTCAAATCCACAAGACTTGTGTGTGGATCAGGTCGAGGTAACAGGATGAATAACTAATATGCTCCTTTTTCTAATGTACTTGAGTTTCCTCCTTTGTGGAAGCCAAATCAGAGCTCAGTCCCTCCAGAACTTTAAAAGAAAAAACCAAAAAGTATTCCTACAAGTGTAATTGGCAATAAAATACGTTTGGAATACTTAAACAATTAAGCCCATTTTCTCTGTTGATATACTGGTGCTTTTCCCCAAAGGCTTCCTCACTTTGTTGTTGCTGTCTAAGTTTCAAGTGAGGATTCAGCTCTTCAGAGCCCTAAAAGAAATTACAGACCCTAGACTCCCTCCAAGTTTCCCAGAATTTTCCAAATAAAATCAGTCCAAAAAAAAAAGAAAAAAGAAACAACCAAACATCTTTGGAAAAGGCTTTTTTCATTAAAAAAGTGTCCAGTTGTTAAAGTAGAACTGGGTAGAAGTGAGTTTAGTGAATAACCACTGAAACTTGGTTCATGATTGAGGTTTAGACTGCATAGAAGGAAAAGGCTTTTCCCCATGAGGACAGTCAAGAATCAAAGCAGGCTGTCCAGACAGGTCGCTCAACCTCCATTAAGGTTGCCCTAAGCAACCTTGTATAATTTCACAGCTTGCCCTGAAACAGGAGGTTGGTATGATCTGAACACGAATGAGATTCTCCCTCCTTTTTGCTGGGGCAGCTCCCATTCTGGGAATGCTTCAAGACCCAGGGAGTCAAATTTGTAACACAGTACCAAAATGCTGTCAAATGCATCAAATAGGGCTTCATAGGTAGGGAGGTTGTTTTGTTTTCATTTCTGTTTTGTTTCGTGCTGTACATCTTTTGTAGCATGATCTTTGCGAAGCTGCATGGAGCTCTTCTGTGCCTGTCTGCCAGGTCACTTGTTGCTATTATCTTTGTGACTATGTGGTCATTTGCATGCTGCAATAATTAATGCAGATGCATAGGCATGCAATTTTTTGTTAAAATTTGGGGGGATTTTTAACTATGCTGCTGGAGGAGGGGAGCAGTTTCAGCTACAGCTTGTGATAGAAGGACCTATTCACTCTGGTTTTATTTTTAAACTTTTTTTCCTCTGTCCTGTTGTGGAACATAGGCTGGAACACAGAAACATGGAGCATAGTTTGTGCTGTGAGGATTTCAGTAAACAAGAGCCTGTGTCTTGTCTCTTAGGCTTTTGCTTTAGGTTCTTCCTCCTATTCTCAGCTGATAGGAGCTGTCTTTTTTCACTCCTCACGTTAGACTCTTCACCACTTCTAGCCTTTGGTGATTAAAACCAACTGTTATTAGATAAGTAGATTAGTGCTCCAATACTTACATAGAGATTGTGTGTGAGTCAGGAGTTGCACTCACACTGAAGGATGAATGTAGTATTTGGGAGATGGTTTGTTAGTGTCAAATGAGAGGAAAGACAGAGACCTGCATGCAGCAGATTTGTAGAGGAGGCCAAGGAGAGCCAAATATACAAGAGGCAGAATCTCCTGTCTCCCAGATACTACTGAACTCGGAGACAGCAATGGGGGAGGACAGAAAAGGCACTGAAAATGTTGAGATATACATTCATACATTCTGTCTTAGGTGCTACAGTGTCTGATCCAGTCCTGAACTCTCCAGTATTAAATGCCTCAAGTCCTGCTTTACTGCTGAAATGCCACAGGTGTTAATATGGCATCTGCAGCTCAAGAAAAAGTATGCCATGTTTTCCACAAAGCCTTTCGGTCCTAAAAATCTCTTAAAACTCATTTTACTTCCACACAATATCAAATCATGATATTTTTCATAGCAAGAGTGGGAGAAGAAAACCTTCTTCCATGAAAGGCTGGAGAGAAACTAAGCATCATTTTTAGATTAAAGGGATGTCAACTCACAGAGCTGTATGCCTTCCCTTGGGTTTACCTGTACCTTTCCTAACCCTTAGCGAAGCTGCTATTTCCACAGTGACTTAGATTTATTGCTACCTTGTACAGAACCCAGGAGAGCAACACACCCATCAAAGCCAATGCGTACACTATAACAGCATAACTGTATGCCATGTTCCATCAGTCTATGAAATGACTGCTAATACAAAAGGTGGGTGCAGTTTCCCTATTAGTGATTAACATTCTGAATTACTTGATGACCGTTTATACATACAAAGCCTGCTAGCAACAGGATGGTGCTTTGCTTAGAGCAGGCTTAAAATGGATCATCTTCCTCATTTTAAACTGAGATTTCAATTATGAATAAAAGAATTAGGAAGTGACAAGTTTGCTTGTCTTGGATAGAAAATTTTAGATGCTTCCTACTTCTAAGCCTTTTTTGGTGTGGGTAAAGTGTCATACTCTTAAACGATATGCTGTCACTACTAGTGATAGCACTGCGCTTTTTGTAGGTGTTAAAATAATGATTTGTAATGAATCTATTCTTAAAGATGCTGTCTTCTTAAGGTTCACATGTTCTTCCTTTCAGATCAAACATAAAGAATATGTTGGTTGTGGCAGGCATTCTTTATTTTAAATGTTTGTTTCACCAATAACTTGCATCATACCTTTCTGAATTACTGGAGTCTAATATGCAAATGCAAATAATGTAATTTGGAGAAAAACTAACCTTTGAATTTCCAGAGTTACACGTGCAGTATTTTAAAATTTTATCTAGATAAAGGGAACAAAAATCTCAGTCAAAAAACTATATTTCATAAGAGAAAATTACAGTGATATTGATGGTTTGCCAGAACTTCAGGCGCTGACAAAATCCACAGTGTCCTGAAAGAGATGCCTTTGCAAAACCATTCCTTTGCAAATGGCTTAGATTATTGATACTTATAAACATATGACATTATTAATTCAACTCATAAGTTATAAAAACTCTGTTGATAAAAAATGCAAATTTGTCACATTATCCCAAAATCACTGAGAAAAAAAACCATCAAGTCTTGCAGTTGTTCCTGAGGGTGTTTTGATAGGTTAGTATTGTTGATTTGGTTGCATTTCAACGTGACCTTGTATAAAATATTTTAACAAAAAGAGAGCAAGGAAAATAAAAGAGAACGTAACTTTATTTATGTGAACATTACATTTTAAAGTTTGTCTTGTATATCTGAAAGTCCCAGTGCTAAATGAGTTTTGGGTGAACAAGAAATCAGATCTGAAATGAATAAGTCACTGGGATCCTTCCACAGAATCTTTTTTCCATAAAGGATATGAAATACCATGCAATTCCTGAGCTGCACTGCAAATGATGGATAAACAGCCATTGACACGACTTTTTTGTTTGGGTTATGTAACTCTTCTCAGTGCAAGCTACTTGCAGGGGAGAGTACATTTGGTCCAAATTCAAGAAAATTATTTCACCTCATGATTTTTGTCTCTGTGGGAACTCTATATGAGGAGTGAAGCCTCTTTCTGTGTTACCTGGCACAAAATATAAAACAGTTACTCTTCTAAAGTACTGTAAAAGGCCCCAGAAACCAAGGAATCCATCATTACAGCCCAGGATACAACTGTCCTTTGCCTTAGGTCTAACATCAACAGTTTTCCATCCTCTGCCCCTGTGACTGGATAACTGGCAAATATTTCCCCAAAAAGAAGTTTTATATATAAGCAACATCAGTATAATGACGACTAATGCTCCCTGCTTCCCACAAAGGGAAAACAGAAGCATATGCTGACTGGCTGAGGTACTGATACTATCCTTGGGGACAGAGACTTATGGAAAGCAGCAAAAAGGGGAGTTTCTGTCAGCCCATGGAGAGATGGCCCAGTAAGTCACTATATGAGCACTACTCTGTATAATAATGTCATATTTGCTGTCACTGACTGTAAAAAGTGGGCCTTTGTTAATAATAAATGCTTATAAGAAGTCATTCAGAGTGTTTTGCAAAAATTTGCAATCCATTATATAACCATAGTAACAGAATACAAATGATGACAAGTAATGTAGATTTAACTTTCACAAGGCAGATCTATTCAGTGAAATTTTATTGAAACAGGATTGTCTTTATCATGAAAAGTATCTGAGAAGAAAAGCATTTATTTTAGCATGGGATAGCAAGCAGATGTCCTATATGCAAGAAGCAATATGTTTTTTAAAATTTGTCATATCAGAGATGTCAGAGTGTTTTTATTATCTCCACAACAAAATGTGCCAGAGCGCATTAGGATCTATGATTAATTTATTTTGATTGCTCTTATGGCAACAAATTTCGTGGGTTTGTAGCTAAGTATCTATTCCACATCATTTCCATACTGTTTGTGAACATACATTGAATTACCAGCAAACATAAGCTGGCATAATTGTGCTGATTTATTGCAACTAAGGCTTTGACCTTGAGAGTGGAAAAGTCATTCCTTCCTCCTTTACAAGACTACTCATGGAAAAAACTAGCAGAAGACAAACATCAGGACCTTGTAGGTGTGCAAAGCAGGATATGAAATTTCAGGAAAACTAAGGTTTGTTTGGAGAAAGGGGGATTAGATATTAGGTCTATAATGGGAAGTAGTTATCTATGCCTGTGTGGCCTTAGCTACTCCATGTTGCTCTGTAGATAAAGACCCAGGCTAATCGTATCAGAATTTGTACACTAATTTAGTGTAGGACACATGAACAGTGCAAAGGTAACTCATGTTCCCACCCTCATTCTTAAATATAGACTTGCCTGCGGTACCTTCTGCATTTCCACTACATAACTGTTTATCTGTGCCTCTCAGTCTCTCAATCCTTGTACCTATGTACAGTGTTTAATTAATGTTCAGTTATTTCCAATTATGCAGTGACACTACTTATAAATGACATATCAGTGAAAGTGATGGATTTGGGCAAATATAATAGGCTGTCAGTCTTAAGTAGAAGCTACAATTAAATAAAAAGTATTAAAAGAGATTACTGTAATTATTTTGACAGTTGAACTGATAGAAGTTTGCCCAAGTGACACAGACTACAGATTACAAAATGCCAATTGCTTAGAAACAAGTAAAATAGGTTATGCTGTTGTCCCTTTACTCTCTAGCCTTAACCTGGAAAGTCCAGTGACCTATCTGCAGGATCAGGCACAGCTCCATTCAGTTAAAGACTTGTAGGGTCTTTGATAAGTAAAGAGCTATCCATTAAGTAGAGATTCTTTCAGTTCTGGGCTCCCCAGTGCAAGAAACCACACAAGGGAGCAAGTCCAGCAAAGAGCCTCTAAGATGATTTAGGGACCAAACCATCTCTTACATGAGGAGAGGCTAAGATATGGGACTATTCAGCCTGGAGAAAAAAAGGCTCAGGGGACCTTATCAATATGTATAAATATCTGATGGGGGCATAAAGATGATGAAGCCAAGCTCTTCTCAGTGGCACCCAGTGACGGGACATAAGCAATGGGCACAAACTGGAATATAGGATATTGCATTTAAATATAAAACCCCTCCTCTTGTACTATGAGGGTGACTGAATACTAGCACAGGTTGTCCAGATAGGTCAGGAGGACTCCACTTATGGAGATACACAGTCCGTGGGCCATCTGCTCCAGCTGACTCTATTGTAAACAAGGGCTTGAACTAGACAATCTCTAGATGTACCTTCCAACCTTGGTAGTTCAGTGAATCTGTCTCTGACACTTCATATTGCTTTTCCCTGGACTGTCTCTGAGGTTATGTAGAAGTCAGGTACGCCCTGATCATCTCTAGGCAGAGAGACTCATGACTGTCTCCAGACTTCTTGATGACTGTCTCTAGACTCTTCTAGAGGATGAGTTGTTCCATCAACTTTCCAGGGATGGAGGTGAGGCTGACTGGCCTGTAGTTCCTGGGTCATTCTTCCTCCCCTTTTTGAAGCCTGGCGTGACATTGGCCTTTCTCCAGTCGTCAGGCACCTCACCTGTCCTCCATGATTGTTCAAAAATGATGGAGAGAGGCTTAGCAATCACATCAGCCAGCTCCCTCAGCACTCTGGGATGCATCCCATCAGGACTCTTTGACTTATGAGCCTTAAGCTTGGCCAACAAGTCTTTAACCTCTTCCACCCAGGGCAAGTCCTTTGCTGTCCTGGCCATCCTGTTATCCTTGCCAGACTGGGCTTCCCAACGGCCAGCCTTGGCTGTAAAGACTGAAGCAAAGAAGGCATTCAGTACTTTGGCCTTCTCTGCATACTCAGACATCGGGGCACCCTCAGCGTTTAGCAGCGGGCCCACATTCCCCCTCGCCATCCTTCTGCTGCTGATGTACTTGAGAAATGCCTTATCACTGTCCTTAACTTCCCTGGCTACATTTAATTCTCGAAGGGCTCTAGCCTTCCTAGTTGCACCCCTGCATGCCCTGGCAATGTTCCTATACTCTTCCCAAGAAGCCAGCCCCTGTTTCCACCTCTCATAGATGGCTGCTTTCTGCCTGAGTTGTCCCAGCAGATCCTTGCTCATCCACGGAGGCCTCCTACCTCCTTTTCCTCCTTTCTTGCGCATTGGGATACACTGATCCTGGGCTTGGAGGAAGTGGTGCTTGAAGATTGACCAGCTCTCATGGACACTTCTAGAATCATATCCCATGAGATCCGTCCAAGTAGATCTCTGAAGAGGCCAAAGTCGGCTCACCTGAAATCCAGGGTCACGATCCTGCTTTGTGTCCTGCCTCTTCCACCCACACAGGATCTTGAACTCTACCATCTCATGGTCACTGCAGCCGAGGTTTCCTCCAACCTTCACATCCCCAACCAGGCCCTCTCTATTCGTCAGTACAAGGTCCAGCAGCACACCCCTCCTCGATGATTCCTCGATCACCTGTGACAGGAAGTTGTTGTCAACAATCTGTAGGAACCTCCTGGACTGTGTGTGCTTGGCTGTGTGGCTATTCCAGCAAATATCAGGGTGGTTGAAGTCCCCCATGAGGACCAGGGATTGTGATTGTGAGGCAGCTCTCAGCTGTTTGTAGAAGGCCTCGTCCACATCCTCCTCCTGATCAGATGGCCTGTAGCAAACTCCTACAACAACATCACCTGCCTTGCCCTGCCCATTAATTTCTTCCCATAAGCACTCTACCCGCTCCTCATCCCCACCCAGGCACAGTTGGGTACACATTAATTGCTCTCACACATAGAGAGCAACTCCACCTCCACACTTTGTCAGTCTGTCCTTCCCAAACAATACATAACCCTCCATGGCTGTGCCCCAGTCATAGCAGCTGTCCCACCACGTCTCTGACCACAATGAGGTCGTACCCCCGCATCCACACCCACATCTCCAGTTCCTCCTGCTTATTCCCCAGGCTGGGTGCATTGGAGTGAGGTGGATCTGGCTGAATGACAGAGTCCAGAGGGTGGTGATCAATGGCACAGAATCGAGTTGGAGGCCTGTGGCCAGTGGAGTTCCACAGGGATCGGTTCTGGGGCCAGTCTTGTTCAATATCTTCGTGAACCACCTGCATGTGGGGACAGTGTACTCTCAGCAAGTTCACTGATGACACCAAACTGGGAGGACTGGCTGATTCCCCAGAAGGCTGTGCTGCCATTCAGCAGGATCTCGACCGACTTGAGAGTTGGGCAGAGAGGAACCTCATGAGGTTCAACAAGAGCAGGTGCAGAGTCTTACATCTGGGAAGGAACAACCCCATGCACCAGTACAGGCTGGGGGTCGAACTGCTGAAGAGCAGCTCTGCAGAGAGAGACCTGGGAGTCCTGATTGTTAATAAACTAAATATGAGCCAGCAATGTGCCCTCGTGGCCAAGTAGGCCATGGCATCCTGGAATGCATCAAGAAGAGTGTGGCCAGCAGGTCACGGGAGGTTCTTCCTCTCTACTCTGCCCTGGTGAGGCCTCATCTGGAGTCTTGTGTCCAGTTCTGGGCTCCTCAGGTCAAGAGGGACAGGCAAGTGCTGGAGAGAGTCCAGCACAGGGCCACAAAGATGATCAGGGGTATGGAACATCTTCCTTGTGAGGAAAGGCTGCAGGAACTGGGGCTGTTTAGTATGAAGAGGAGATTGAGGGGAGATCTTATTAACATTTATAAATATCTAAAGGGTGGGTGTTGGTTGGGACAGCCCTTTTTTCTACAGTAGATAGTAACAGGACAAGGGGTAATGGGATGAAGCTGGAACACAAAACGTTCCACGTAAACATAAGAAAAAACTATTTCACTGTGAGGGTGATGGAGCAGTGGCACAGGCTGCCCAGAGGGGTTGTGGAGTCTCCTTCCTTGGAGGTCTTCAAGACCCACCTGGACATGTTCCTATGCGACCTGATCTAGGTTGATCTTCAGGGGGGTTGGACTATATGATCTCGAAAGGTCCCTTCCAACCCCTACCATTCTATGATTCTATGATACAGAGTCTTTCTGGGACCGGCTGAATATCAGGGCATCCTCACTGAAAGGATTTCACTGGCTCTCAGAAGTCCTGAATTGAGAAATTGCCTGTTTAGGAAAGCACTTAACAATTTGCTTAGCTGTGAGATGGTTTTTGAGTCATTGAAGCAATGGGAACCTTAGAAGAATTACCTGCAAATAAGTTCTTTGACCTCTGAAAAAAGATGGACTTAAGTATATAGGCAAGTTCTTTTCTCAGCTGGAGCTTTGAAGTGTTTGTGGTTTGATATGTTCTAATGGCCTGTGAATTTATTGTGGGGTTTGGACTGAGTGCTACACTTGAGCTTTATCTGCAAATCCTTTATAAGCATCTGTGACTACTAAGCCCAGCTTCACAGGCAGAGATGTAGATAATTGTTCTGTACTGCCCTCTAATTCATTTGTGGTTTCATGTAGTTTGATTTATCAAATGTGTGGTTTGGGGAACTGCTGCCATAGAAACCACCAAGTTAACACCACAGCTCAAGAACAACTTATAATTCTATTCCTGTCCTCCAAGTCTGGAATTTACTATCTCTGTGTGCTCTGTAAAACCCATCTCTGATATTTCTGGAACTTGCCATCAAGTGATTATCTGTTATCCTTCCTCTGGAAGGAGGAGAGTCTAGGACACTTAAGATGCCAGGCAAGCCTAGCCCATACCTCACTCCCTGGGGAATCTTTTTGACTTTTGCATAGTGCTAGATGGAAACTACCCTGAATAGGGACTCTTGAGTCTCACTCCTGAGTACAGATTGTGGTTCCAGCAGAAAGCTGACTCTGCCTGGAAAAGAGATGTGCAACAGCAAGAAGCCTAAGTCCTTAGACCAATGGCTGTGGTGCTTTATGAGCACACAGCTGAGCTACCAAGACTATATCTGTTTTTATAACAGAGAATATGCACAAGTAATTCAGTAAACCAGAACTCCTGGACTTGTCCCTCCTAGCCAGGTTCATCAGGCATTTGCTAGATAGATGTGTCTTCATCTTTACACATGCTTTTGCCTGGAGCTGCCTAACTGCTTTGATTTGCGTGATGTTTTCTCAAGATCTGTATTTCATTTTGTAGTGCTTAAAATACTCTTCCTCCAAAAAAAAGTTAGGGAAAATAAGAAGGGGTTTTTCAGGTACACTGGCAGCAAAAGTAAGATTAGGGGGAATGTGGGCTCACTGCTGAACACAGAGGGTGCTCTGGTAACAGAGGATGCAGAGAAGGCTGAACTACTGAATGCCTTTTTTGCTTCAGTCTTTACAGCCAAGGCTGGCTCTCAGGAAGCCCAGTCCAGAAAAGATAACAGGATGGTCTGAACAACAGAGGACTTTCCCTTGGTGGATAAGGAAGAGGTTAAAGACTTGTTGGAGAAGCTTAAGGCTCATAAGTCAATAAGTCCTGATGGGATGCATCCCAGAGTGCTGAGGGAGCTGGCTGATGTGATTGCTAAGCCACTCTCCATCATTTTTGAACGATCATGGAGGACAGGTGAGGTGCCTGAGGACTGGAGAAAGGCCAATGTCACTCCAGGCTTTAAAAAGGGCAAGAAGGACAACCCAGGAAACTACAGGCTGTTCAGCCTCACCTCCATCCCTGGAAAGTTGATGGAACAACTCATCCTGCATGTTATCACTAAACATATGAAGGCAAAGATGGTTATCGGGGGGGTCAACATGGATTCACCAAGGGGAAATCCTGTTTGACCAACCTGATATCCTTCTATGAGTGCATAACCAGCTGGCTAGATGAGGGGAGACCAGCGGATGTCATCTACCTTCACTTCAGCAAGGCTTTGTACGCTGTCTCCCACAACATCCTCATGAGGCAGTGTGGCTTGGATGAGTGGACAGTGAGGTGGATCGAGAGCTGGCTGAATGACAGAGCCCAGAGGATGGTGATCAATGGCACAGAATCGAGTTGGAGGCCTGTGGCCAGTGGAGTTCCACAGGGATCGGTTCTGGGGCCAGTCTTGTTCAACATCTTCATCAACGACCTGGATGAGGGGACAGAGTGTACCCTCAGCAAGTTCCCTGATGACACCAAACTGGGAGGACTGGCTGATTCCCCAGAAGGCTGTGCTGCCATTCAGCGGGATCTTGACCGGCTTGAGAGTTGGGCAGAGAGGAACCTCATGAGGTTCAACAAGGACAAGTGCAGAGTCCTGCATCTGAGGAGGAACAACCCCATGCACCAGGACAGGCTAGGGGTCAAACTGCTGAAGAGCAGCTCTGAAGAGAGAGAACTGGGAGTCCTGATTGATAGTAAGCTAAACATGAGCCAGCGATGTGCCCTCGTGGCCAAGAAGGCCAATGGCAGCCTGGAATGCATCAAGAAGAGTGTGACCAGCAGGTCGAGGGAGGTTCTGCTCCCCCTCTACTGTGCCCTGTTGAGTACTGTGTCTAGTTCTGGGCTCCTCAGCTCAAGAGGGACAGGGAACTTCAGAAGAGAATCCAGCGCAGGACCACCAAGATGATCAGGGGACTGCAGCATCTTCCTTGTGAAGAAAGGCTGCGGGAACTGGTGCTGTTTAGTCTAGAGAAGAGGAGACTGAGGGAGGAATCTCATTAATATTTACAAGTATATAAATGGCAGATGTCAGGAGGCTGGGACTTCCATTTTTCTGTTGTACCTAGAAACAGGACAAGGGGTAATGACATGAAGCTGGAACACAAAAAGTTACATTTAAAGGTAAGAAAAAACTATTTCACTGTTCAGGTGAGGGAGCCCTGGCACAGGCTGCCCAGGAAGGGTGTGGAGTCTCCTTCCTTGGAGGTCCTCAAAACCTGCCTGCACATATTCCTGTGTGACCTGATGTAGGTGAACCTGCTTCTGCAGGGAGGTTGGACTAGATGATCTCTAAAGGTCCCTTCGAACCCCTGCCATTCTATGATTCTAAAATTATGGAAAGACCATGTCGTTAAGCATATTTCTTTAGAGTCTCTAGGTAATGTTCAATGGAACTGAAAAATGGAATGTAAAATCATTGTTTCTCTTCAGTTATTCACCCTTCATGTATTACTGCAGACAATTCATTGTAACTTATCTTAGTGATTTTTTGAGCCTAGATGAAGCCCAAATACAAGTAAGCTAATATGGAGATTGCATGAGCACTTCCACAAGACAGTGGTCACGATAGAGCAAGATGGAGGTTCCAGTTTGGTTGAAGTTCTTTATTTGATTTACCCTCTGTGTTAAACAGCCCTTTAATACTAGAAGTCGCAGAATTATGGAATCTTAAGGGTTGGAAGGGACCTAGAAAGATCATCCAGTCCAACCTCCCTGCAGAAGCACATGCACCTAGATCAGGTCACGCAGGAACTCATCCAGGTGGGTTTTGAATGTCTCCAGAGAAGGAGACTCAACAATGCATATGGGCAGCCTGTTCCAGTGCTCTGTCACCCTCATAGTGAAAAAAGTCCAGTCCAATTAGCCAGTTTTTCATGTAATGTTATTATTAGTTAGATCCTAGAGTTCTCAGCCAGATTGAGATGCCTTTAAAAGAAATTTGTAACAAAGCAGCCTAAGTCACAAAGGTGTTGCAGCTGTAGTTACAGGTGGTGGCAGGCAGTGGCACTGTTACCCATAACATGAGCTGGCTGCAGCAGCTCTGGCATGGAATCTTTTGGCTAATACTGTGCTGAAACTAGTGAGCACTGCTGTGTGCAAACAGAGTGCCTGAAGAACATGCTTAATGTGCCACCTACCATCTGCTCCAAATTCTGGCCAGCAAGTGGTGTGAGTACGGACAGCAGAAGATCTAGCAGAAGATCTCTGCTCTACCTGAAGACACATGCCCTAAATCTGCAAGGGTGGGTGCAGAGCTGTCCTTTCGGGCTTGTGAATAATTTCATCAAAACTGTTAAGAATGCTCCTGTATAACTGTTAGAGCATCTTGACCTAAATAAACAGACAAAACAAGGAAGTACTTGCTTCTCCAACAGGCAGGAATACAGACATTAACTATTTGACCCTGCCTGTAATTTGATAAGCATCCAGGCCCTAATCAGAGAAAACTGACAAATTCAGGTACTTAGCATGTAAGCAGTTGAGTGGAAAGAAAACTTGTTTTTTATGTGACAGTGTTATGAAATTGCTCCATACTTCTCCAGACTTTAGTTCTCTCATCGTCAGTCTAACAAAGAAAGTATGATATTCAGCAAAGACAGTATTCTTATGCTTGCACATATGGGTAATAATGCAAGGATACCAAATTGATTAGTTGTTGCAGTCCTGGATAAAGGCAGGCAGGATCTGCCTATACTGCATTTGAGAGGTATCATGTTTATCTGCTTTTGCAATACAGCAAGCAATTTTGCTGCTTTTCTGAGTCATCATAGCACTGCCAAATGAATAGTATTAGCAAATGCACTTTCCAAAAGGGCAGAAGTGGAGATTCCCTTTTGGCAAAGCAGTTTATGGACTTTATTCTGATTATTTTATTCTTGTAGTTACATGGGCTGAATCTGTAGTTAGAGAGATGAAAGTAGAAAGCTTCATCTTTCTGCCATGCATAAAATGAAGGCATGAGGCTGGATACTGCTATTCTGCAGTCTTGGGCGGAGCGCTGTGATTCTGCTGCAATGCTCAGATGTCAGTACTGAGGCTAGATGTCAGTTACCTACCCTGTAAACTCATCTAAGAAAGAGGTCCATTTCCTGACATACTCTTTTCCTTCTTTTTAGGACTTAGTACTTTTTCAATAAAAGTAAATTTAATTTGTGGCTACATTTCAGCCTCATTGGTTTAATGATATAAGTGGAGCAATACCAGCTTTGGATTTAGAGCAGTCGTGTGGCTGAGTCTCTCTGTGCAGCTTTCATGTGGTCAAGTGAGACATTCTTAGAATCCCCAAACATTTTTGAAGATCCTGAACTGGAGACATTCAATTCTTCCCTCCCTTTCTACCATTAATCCTTCATGTTTTAACAAGCACTGAAGTTAATACAGCCTACACTCTTTCCTGTCACACTGGGCCCCCCTCCCTCTTTTCTTTCTCTTGAATAAAGCAATCTGTTCTTTCCAGTCCATACTCTTGTAAATCAAAGGGATAGATGTCGACACACACCATAACCAAGCATAAACTTCCTTGTTTTAATTAAATGGGATTCTGACATTTGGTTTGAAGAAGTATTTGTTTGGTTTTATTTATTTTTTTAATACGTGAAGGATGTCAACTGCTTTTATTTTATTTTTAGAAGAAGACAAATTTTGTATGGTACCACAAATAATCCCCAACACAAAATCTTTCAGGTGTTATTTTGTAGTTGGATAGGAAGAGAGCTGGGAGGAGCAGTACAGAAGTCTTGGCATTTAAAGGTTTTAGAGTTAACTTCTTAGGCAAAGGTTTCCATACACATAAATCAAGTTTTAGGTACCTTTTCAAATTTAATTGGGAAGAACAGTTGTAATTCTGTTGCTGTCCTCTCTGCTGTTTGCTTATTACTATTAATTATACACAGACATTTATGTGAAACACAAAAATATTCAGATTCATAATAACTGATACTAAAAATAAGCAAGATGTTATTTAAAGGAACATATTCTCTGTTTCAGTGTACAAATCTAGGTATATCAGTAGCCAGGGCAAAGTCACCCTAGAATTGCCTCTTTCAAGGTATATCCCATCTTCTTTTGTGGTGCAAAAAGGATGCAGTAGGGCACTAAACCAGACAAACTAGTGTTCAGATCTGATGCTACAACTTTCCATGCTGATTCTCAGTCATTGGCCTGGCAGGAAAAAAAGGGCTTAATTTAGTAACTCAGTTGCTGTTTTGTTTCTAGGTGATGATTTTAATCCACCTTTGCAGTTGGAGTATATCATCTGTATGTGTTCAGGGGCCACATATAAGTGTGTGTAGCAATGCAGGCATGAGGAGATGGTCTCCTGATTGCCTGGCCAGAAGAAAGTAGGGGCCTCTTGGGAGTGCTTAGTCTCTTTAAATGCTGCATTTAATGAGCAAGAGTGAGAGCAAAAGGTTGTGAGTAAATTGTATGTGTACTTTCAGCCCTTGCCTCTGTTTATTCCTCATGAGGGCAGGCATAGATGATCAGAAGTCCAGTCTGTATTCTTCAGCTCCTATGGATAAAGGGCTATGAATTCAGCACCTTTTTGTGGTTCTAGCTAAGCAACAGTACCATAATGTTTTCGCTCTGCTCTCAGTCCCTCTAAGATAATTCCCTCAAGCTTGGAAAAGGATCTACCTCTTCATTTCAGCTGCAGTTAATTTTATTGCCTGCTGTTGTCTGTGCTAGACTGACCTACAGTAGCATGCCACAGACTGGAGTGCTTTTTCACATGTGTTTGCTCAACTAGAAAATCTACCCAGGAGTTTCCTGAGTGCCTGCTGCAGTGTAACCTGGTATTTTGGAGCCTTAGAAGTGCCTGTGATCTCCTGAGATTGCTTCTTCCCACTGACAAAGTGCTGTTTTGAGATCCATCTGGTGTCAAGTGTAGGCATATGGCACCAGTATGGTAGCACAGCCTATGGGGGTGGTTTCCTGCAGAAGAGGTCTCGCTGAATGCAGTAGTCAGTGCCTATTGAAAGTCATTATTGTTTAGCACCCAGGTCTTTGTGAACTTGTTCAACTGGTGGCTGGGCAGATTGCCATCCAAATCTACGGACATGAGCACAGACAGCTGAGTCTCTGGGGCCCTACACATATCAGATGTGGGTACTGAGGTCAGGCTTCTCAGTAGGGAGAAGCGAAATGACTCTTTGTCCTGAGCATATGTATCTGTGGTCAAAGGGATATGCCATCGTTAATACAAATCTGGTCTGGATTAAGCTTCTAAAATAAAAACCAGCTCTGCCAGCCACTTGAAGAGGGCTTGGGGCCTATTTCAGTTGAGTGCATCAGCAGGAAAAGAGAGAGGAGGCAGAGACAACTGAGCAAAGCCACCACCCCCTTGGCCCTGTAGCACTTCTCTCAGACCTGACAGCTGCCAAAACAGGAGCTCAGGGTGTGCTGCCTTCATCCCTTCAACTGCGGGCCTCTCTAAGGGCTGGACCTGGGTTACTGAAGCCAGCCCTCTCTCTGCCATGAGAAGAGCACAGACATTTCATGCTTTGTTTCTTAATTATGTTTTCAGCACAGTTCTTTCTCTCACAGCTGGGAGCAAAAGCTTTAGCATTCGGAGAGTGGGATTGCCTGTTTGCCAGACAAAAATCTCAGGTTTAGCAGCCTGGGCCTGGCTCTCCCTCTTGCCTGGGGCAGTGCTCCCACCTGGAGCTAATTCATACTCACTCATCTGGCCCTTGGAGAGCTGCTCACATCCTCAGACAAGCAGACCATGCACAGAGGATGAGGCAGCAGCACCAACTCGGTGGCTCCCACCAGAAAGTCATCACCGAGATAAAGGAGTAGAAACTCTGTCTGGAAGATCACAAAGCTATAAGGACCAGAAATACTTCAGTAGGATTGTTGAGAAAGCTAAGGAGAGTCAGAGAAAGTTAAATCCAGTAGAATTTATTTCCATAGAGGGAGAAAACACCAAAGCATTAAGCTAAAGTGAATAAGGAAATTACTCACCGAGCAGAGCAATTCAGAGAAACAAAGGTGACCAGATACTGGAGTTTGCCAGCCTCTTTGTGGGTCCCAACATTTTGTGGACACAGATGCTCTGTGGCACTCATAAAAATAAACAATGGGAGCCTCCTATGCTAAATGCCACTTTTATGCTGTGGTAACTAAAAATCCCTGAAGAATTGCCTTCTGACATGATTACTCTTACATTTCTTTATGGACTGTTGCCATATACTGTGAAATTAGCTGCTTCTATTCTCTGCAATGCATAAATAAGCACCTAGAGCATGTGAAATATGCCTTACTGAAAAACTGGGAAGCTTTACTGTTGTTACTGAAAAGTGTCATGAGATTTTCCCTGGAAAGGTGTGGTAGAACTGCAAAGAGGGATATGCAGTCATTTTAAAACCTGGCCATGCGCTGGTTCCTCCTCCTTTGAAGTCAGTGGCAAAATTCTGTTTTAGAGGAGCAAGACTGCTTGAACTGGCAAACAAGAGGCAGCCTGGAGGCAGAAGCAGCTTACAGGGAATGGTTTCTGCTGCTCTGCTTGTGCACAGAGCTGTTCAGACAGACTGGAGACCTGTCTGCCACTCTTTCCCATTAAGGCTAAGAAATGAATGCTTTTAAAGTTGTTAAATGAATGGGCTGGATCTTATAGCTCTTACTCATCAGAGTACTGCTATTAACTTTAAGAAAATAATCACTTTATTAAGTGCTATAGAGAGGAGCCCTAATATTGTTAAATTCTAATATTTGACAGAAGTTCTTCTTTGGTAGAAAAACTATATTGACCTAATTGAAAGGGTGCAAACAGCTCATCAGTTGAAGAATGCAGGTTGCTTTGGAGCGATACATACAACTAGAAGCAGTGCAGAGGGCCTAAGTCTGTGTCATGTCTGTAGGTAATTTTTTAACTTTATGAAAAACACACTTGAGCAGTTTATATCCTGACCATTCAGCTGTATTCTGGGATTCTGAATTAAAAAACATGCTAACCATGAAAACACAGCGTTTAAAAATACACTGTCCACTCGGCTTTTTTGCCCTGCTTCAGAGTCTCCCAAGTTTGTTTCGGACAAACTGAGAACTTTGTTGTGGAATGACTGTTTGAGTTGGGGTTTCTTAAAATACTTGTGGAGCCTTGTAGCTGCTGTACACAGTGGTGGAGCTGTACTAGTTTAAAGTCATCTTGCTATTTCAATTTATGTAAGAATATCTGTCAGCTTAGTTATAAGGAATGAGAGGGGTTGATTAAAACAACTCATGAAGCCATTAAACAAAGAGATAAAATGTAGAACATGTGCTGTAGGGTCGTTTCAATTATAATGTATGGGAGATCTGTGGAAACTGGATGGCAGCTGCACTGTAGCTGTTTTAAACCCCTCTTAGCAGTACCAAAATCCTGTACTCAAAAGTGGTGTTTCTTATCTGTAAAGCTAATAGATTGTTTGGAAATGGTGTGTGGAAGCTACCTTTTGTTGCTGTGACTGACCATAGTGTAGTTACTATGCTCAAGCGCTTAGATAGATATGGACTAAAATAGGCAATTATGTATACTAATCATCTAGTCATTACTAGACTATATAGCATCAGAGAAAAATGTGCAAAAGCTTTAGTCAAGAAGGGAAAGAATCAAAGATGTCAATTGAACAGCCATGAGAATCCAGAGAGAATGGGGAAGAAAAAAGGCAGCAGCAACTTATTTCCTTGTCTTGGCAATTTTACTAGGTCAAAAAAGCAGTATTGAGTATACTGCTGTATGCTGTAAGCATATCTACTTAGATAATTTAACGTATAATCTGGCTTTAAACAATAGATATCAGAGAGCCACAGGAATTCAGTAAAAAGTACTTAAACTTCACATTTTGCTTTATTCTTATTGACCAAGTTATAGACTTTAAGAGCTGGCATATTTCTAGCCCCATCTCTCTGGTCTAAAAATTCAAACCAGTCTCTAGCAAGTAGAAATCAGGATGAGAAGCAGTAAGGAAAGAAGACAACACACCTGTCCACATCTAAGCTTGAAGAGCTTCATCCTTCTCCTGCCAGAGACAGGATCATCAGCTAGGTAGACACTGGGTCTAGTTAAGCTTGGCAGCTTCTGTGTTCCAAATTTGACAAGGTTTACTGCAATACTTTTTATGCAACTGAAATATGGTAATTTAGTTAACCCTTCATCATTGAGTAAAATGGGTTCACACCTAGGAACATCACCACTTAAAAATACACATTCATTAAACTGTAACAAAGATTTGTTACCAAAACTCATTGGAAACAGCCAGAAAATGCATTTTTAAGAATGTGACCACTAACAGTGAATTTAACTTTCTAACTGTAATTGCCTCGGTAGTTCAAATCTTGCTCTGTGACTTGTAAGCATCACTTAAACTGCCAATGAAAAAAACGACATTTGCTTCTGTTTGCAACTGTCTTTTTTAGTATGTGAATTCTCAGAAAATCATATAAATGCTCTAACTGTTGCTTTCCAATTTGCATAAAATGAAGACATGACATCCTGGAACAGTTACACAAAAATGGAAGCTAATTCCTGAGAAAGAGGATGGAGGACTTGAAGGAGTTAGAGCCTGTTGCTCTTGGCTGTAGCTTGTTGGCATATGGTGGTTCTGGGGACTGTTCCTTTTGCAAACTTTGAATGTTTTATATTATTTTAAAGAGACTGGAAAGTGGTAGTTGGGATAAATACCTATCTCCATAATGGGGCATTCTACCAGATAGCCAGGTTACACCAGCCTGGCTCCTCAGCATCTCCAGCTAAAGAAAATGTACAAAGATAACTCAGCTGTCCTTAAAATGAGGAAAAACTTGTTTCTACTCAAACAGTGTAAAGGAAAACGGGATTCCATCTGCTATTAGAAGAGGATCTTTCTATAGCAGAGAAATTAGTCATTGATCCAACAATAAGGCTTGGCATATTAGCTGATGCTCTCAACACAACACACCTTTGTGTGAACTTCAGAAGGTCTCTCACAAACTTACCTTAAATTGTTTGAGAGTTAAAAGGTAGAGGAGTGACAGGGGAAGAGGTCTTACTGATGGGTGAGTCATGGGCCAGGATACCAACCTCTGTTGGGTTGACATCTGGTTACTTCAAGTTCTCACTGTTGGAAATTAAATTGAGCACTTTCCTATCACTGTCATGGAGAGGTTTTCTCAAGTTTTTAGCATCATGCTAAGACTCATCCTAAGGTGCATATTTTCCCTAGGACCAATAGAACTACATATTTTAGGGCCAGAATTAGCTTTAGCAGAATCACTGGTGTGCAAGGAATATTAATAGAGCTCATACAGTGATTTTAAAAATACTAAATGCTTGTTACAGTATTACAGAATCTTAAGGGTTAGAAGGGACTTTGAAAGATCTAGTCCAATCCCCTTCCTTAAGGAGAGAATCGAGGATGAATGACTGTGTAACACCTCTCTTCTTCTTTTCCTGTTTTACTCCAGTCCTCTGTGATGTCTGTCTGTTTTGCTCGCTTTCACCCGAACCTGGTTGTTGGTGGAACATATTCTGGTCAAATTGTCTTGTGGGATAATCGCAGTCACAGGCGCACTCCAGTTCAGAGAACTCCCTTATCTGCTGCTGCTCACACGGTAAGGATAACAATCACCTCCTCCTTTCCTTACAGTAAGTGGTCAACATGGAAATGGAGCTGTCTTCTTGTGTCTACAGTGCTGGTTGCCACGTGGATCAAAACGTGTGGCACTTGAAGGGAAGGAAATAAGTAAGAGAGATGTACAACCACCTCCTGTAAGTGCTTAGCTGTCACACTTCATACGGTCAGGTCAGGAGATTATCCTCCTTTCCAAGGAAGAGGGCAGGATCAATTACAGCACTTGAATGAGGCACCTTGGTGCCAGCACAATGGCACTGTGACTCTTGTTCTCCCTTGCCTGTAAGAGAGCCGGGTCACTCTGTTGTTGTCTTGTTGAACATGAGTTTCTGTTTGGAACCAGATGAGGCACTCAGTGGAGCCCTTAAAAAGAGTGGGGCAGCATGCTTCTGTTTTCCAATAGAGAAATACATAAATGCCTGCCACAGTCCCCTACTCCAGACAGGGCCATAGGGCAGAGCTTGCACTGTGAGGGGAAGCTTGTTTCAACAGGATGAAGTGGAACAGCATATTGCCGACACACACGGATACCTGCAGATACAGTGACACAGGGCTCTGGTGATGTCTGGAAGATACACAGGCAGAGCAAATAGCACAAAATGTCTGAGAAGAAAGGGAGTTAGATTGCCTGCTGAAGTGCCCTCTCTGCTGCAGTGCTGACCTCCAGTCCATCCTGCACCAAGACGTGCATTCTTAAGTGTTCCTCTTCCAGAGTTTGAGCTTGGGCAGCCTCTTCATAAGAGCTGAAAGGTGTACTCTGTGGATGGTAGACATACCTTATCTTGGGAGTGGGTTTGGGACCATTCCTGAGTGGGAAGCGGAAAAGAAAATAACAGACTAAAAGGAGAAAAATGTCATAGCATGATATCAGAATGCAGAAAAATGCAGATTTCCTGAAACACAAGACCCTGAACTACACAAACACTCTGAAAGATAATAATCTTGTTCTAGCAGAGCAAAGGATTAGACAAAGTCTAATAGGTCTTTTGCACCTCCAGCTTTTACAATTCTTTGATTCTTATCTTTGGAAATTGCATATCAAGGTTCAGCTTTTAGTTAACCATGACAACATAATCACTGGAGTTAAAAGACAACTTTAGAAGCCACACCATATGAGCTAACCCAAAAGATTCAGAGGGGCTGGCATTATGATGGCAAATCTCTTATATTGAAAAATGACAGGTGTGCACAGATAGTGGGCCAGGCAGTACAAATATTGTTCCTTAAATTTCCACTATCATGAATGTAATAGTATAATGATCTGTGCCATGGCTTGCAACTTCAACATTGCTTTTCATTTCCCTAATGTTTTTGCTCATTTTGTCACCGGTAATGTTGTTCAATCTGCATGCAAAGAAACAGTCTCTCCTGGAAGTGCAATTTAGAGGTGTGTCAGACCAGAAAACTAGTGGCAAGAAGCTATCACTGAAAACTGAACAACTGGGACTAAAAATCTAGCAGAAAAGGAAAAAAAAAGGGGAAGTAATTTGTTTACACTCAAAAAACCATTTAAGACAAAATTATACCTCCTGGAATTATATATTAAACTAGTTTTATTATTGCAGTGGAACAATACATGATGTTTTGCTTTTGACAAATATAAATAAATTACTCTCAGTTGTGGATGAGCACTTTATGTGCTGTCATGGATTGGTATAAATAAGCGTTTACACAGACCAACATGAGGAAGCATGGTGTTTTTAAGGAGTGATCACGTTTTACAATAAAAGAGTGTGTACTTTATGTTCATATATGGGAATCACATAAGCTGTAAATGAAGTCTTGGTTGCAAAAGGCTGGTTTAAATCCCAGCTGCCACGAAGAAAAAAAAAAAGATGAAGACAACTCTGCTGTAGCCAAGTGGCTCTGTGTACTGCTAGATGTGTGAGTTGAGTAGTCTTTTTTTTATTTGAACTTATGCGATATTGTAGGGAAAAAAATGGATTTTTCTCTTTTCTTTCTCTCACTTTGTTTATTTGAAACACGTAGAGTGTGTTGTTATCACTTACTTAAAACTTCCTGAAGTTTAGTATCACTGTTTGCCACCGGATTCACCAGGAAAGAGAGTTCTACCCGCAGCTTATTCACTAATTTCCTTTCACACCCACCACACATCTGCACTTGGGACAACAGGAAATTTTAATTAAGACAAAAACCTTTTGCATGATGATTTCATTTCCAAAATAAATAAAAGCAAGCTGACAGCAACCCTTTGAAAGCAAGGAGCCTGTTTAGACTTTCTGGTTGTCTTCTTCATCCATTTTCCTCACATCTTTTCATTTCTGCCGTGAGTTTTATTGTGCATGAAATTGATGGCTGGTAGCTCTGATTAAAGCCAGACCTGGCACACTGAGGTGCTGCTTGAAAGATATGGCTCATTCTCTCCTTCCTCCCTAAATATTCTAGATACTCCACTGCTTGCTTTAGCTTCCTCCCACCCACTCTGTCCCTGTCTGTTTGAACTACTGTATGTCAAACACCCATTAAAAAAATAGGCCTATGCATATTTCACACATCAGTATGTGGTAATCATGTTTAGCACTGGGGTCATTAGCTTACCACTAAGCAGCAATAAGGTCCATCAAATGAGGGTAAACAGCATGAGACACATGTGAGGGCCAGATTAGGGTCTAACAGATGATCTGAGGGAATCCAGGTGCCTGCAAATCTTGAGAGAAAGAGAAAAATCGGCATCATAGTGGACCTTGTGACATACTGGTGTATTCAGTTGGCCTCCTCAGCAGCAACTGTTGAGTCCATATTCCATTTGTGCACAAACACACTGTGCATTCAGATCCTGCCCTTTTTGCACTTAGGGAGGGGACATTTACTGGGCCCACTCAGGTGCTGAACCCAAGAGCTGTCTAGTGCTCTGGAGATTTCTGCCTTGGCTTGTTGACTGGGTAGGTTACCTGCAGATGGATCTTGAAGTAGTGAGCAAATACTAGGTTTCTAACCCTATGTGTGGTTGGCTTAGAAGCTCTATAGAAATCTTTTGGAAGTTGGTCCTAATTTTCTTTAAATAAGGAAAGAATTAGTGAGAAGTATTTTTTTCTTCCGCTAGATGCATGTCTTCTATTCATCAGCAAAAGAGGCGGAGAAATACAATTTCTGTTTGCCTGACTTGTGTATATGTCTAACCCTTAATTCAGCAATATCATTTGTACTGGCCAAAGGAAACTAAATCTTATTTTTCAGTCTGAGTGATTTTTCACTCTGGAGATTGCTGAACTTGAACTATCCCTTGTGCGTCACCTTCAGATATTAGATGACTGTTTAGGCTCAAAACGTTACCAGGTTCCTTGGAAAAGGAACAGGCCAAGTTTCATTATTGCATACTAGTTGGAATTCAGCCTCCATGGAATGACTATACTATGGTGAACCAGGTGTAACACCCTAAATTTAGTCACTCCATATATATAAGGATAGATTTAAAAACATATATGGCCTGTGCTGCAGAGCACTGATGGACTTGTTAATGTTTTTCAATTGGAGTACGTTTGCAGATATCATAGAATAATAGAATGGTAGGGGTTAGAAGGGACCTTTAGAGATCATCTAGTCCAACCCCCCTGCAGAAGCAGGACAACCTAGATCAGATCGCATAGGAACATGTCCAGGCAGGTCTTGAAGACCTCCAAGGAAAGAGACTCCACAACCCCTCTGGGCAGGCTGTTCCACTGCTCCCTCACCCTCACAGTGAAATAGTTTTTTCTTATGTTTAAGTGGAACGTTTTGTGTTCCAGCTTCATCCCATTACCCCTTGTCCTGTTGCTAGCTATTATAGAAAAAAGGGACGTCCCAGCTTCCTGACATGATATGTAGTATGCAAGCCAAATTCTGGAAAAGTTCAAGTTTTATGCAGCTGTTTTCTTGAATAAATTTTTCATTTTGATTCCATTTGGACAGTTTGCCTCTTTCTGACAGTTACTTTCAGTGTCAAAAGCCATCAGTAGAATGATACGTGTCCCTGTGGGTGAAATCTCATCCACATAATTCAGTATTTTCACAGCATTACTCAGCTGGGTTGTTTTATTATGAGGAAAATGAAACTTTGAAAACATTTCCACCTCCGTAACGTACCTCTTTAAATTGAAATTTTAAAAAAACCCAAACAATTGCTATCTCGCAGAAGCTGAGTCCTGTATTTTCCAGGCATTATGTGCCTACTTAACTATTCTTTAAAATAACGTATGGGACATTAGAAATTTGTTTGTCAAGATGTGGGAACGGCACTCTGACTTCCAGTGTTAATGTGTTTTCAGCATCCTGTGTATTGTGTGAATGTAGTTGGAACACAGAACGCACACAATCTCATTACCGTCTCTACGGATGGCAAAATGTGCTCCTGGAGCCTGGACATGCTCTCAACTCCACAGGTGGGTTTGTTTTCACCTATACAGGAGTAAAAAAAAGCACCTTTGGTAGAGCAGGATATCTGCTTAATGGAACATAGCTCCTAAAAGCCAAAACCTCATGTCCTACACAAACTAAAACCAATGGATGCACTTGAAAGAGTACAGCTTGCTTCCAGCAATCTCTGCTAAAAGCCAAAACCCATTTCCTTTACCACAAATCATGTAATTATTGTAATACGTTAATACGTAGGTCAGTTTCAAGTGAAAATGAAATAATCCATTTTAAAGCACAGTAATTAGAGAAGTCGTCCATGGTATGAATTGTACTTACTCTACAGCATTGTTGAACAAATACAGACTAGATCCCACTGCTACTGAACACACCCGAGGCACTATGGGTTTCCAAGGCACAAAGTCAGAACAAACAATGGGAATCACAAGTTTGAGAACACATTTCCCACCTCTGGAATGTTTGCTACTATTGTCTTTCCTCCCCTCCTCCTATCCTTTGTATCAGAAATGAAAGGAAACCAAGGAAAATTGTCCAAACCACTAGTGATTAAAATAATAATGGAAACTTAACAAAGGATCTGATGCTGTGCAAAGCATCTTTTAAGTGTTATCTTCTGGAGTAGTACATTTTCTATTCCAACACATCACTCATTTTTTTTTAATGTAATTTCTGAAAAAAACACCCCAAAAATTAACACCATTTTTGCTTAGCATCATAGAAGTTGATTTTATTTCAAAATGCTGCATAGAAACCCCCCTTAATGATTCCATTAATCATACATTAATGTCCACTTACTATTGAATCATTTGCTTCTAAGTGTTGACACAAGAGGTGGGATTCCTCTATC